>NW_022900915.1:41364561-41367518 GCF_012274545.1 Fukomys damarensis
AAAAAAAAAAAAAAAAAAAAAAAAAAAAAACAAGAATGAGAAACTAGAGACATATATAGCTAAAGAGGTGCACATTGAAGCCATATTCTTAAGTGAAATAAATAGGACACACATGTAAATACCGAATAGTTTCTCCGGTGTGAAGAGAACATATCTTAAATGGTGATGCAGTAGGAGACATAGAGACAAACACCTATAACACATCATACTTAAAAATTGGACTAAAATTTAATACAGCTTCAAAATTGCACAGCCTCAACGATAGAGGACACTAGTGATAAGAAACTTCATGAGAGCATTTTTAAAAATCTAGATTGGGAACACTGTAATGAACTAATTGAATTTTTAAATACATCAATGGCATTGAAGAGGTGGGCAAGTATATTCTAGAATGAGAGGATGAGCTATTAGCAGCTAAATGGACATTTGGGGGCTAAACTGAAGAATCCGATGGTAAGGAGAGAACCTGATGAAATAAGAACATGCACTGGGCACGAGAATAAATGAGTTAATCGTGTTTTGCCAATGACGTCTGTTATAACAGTGATAAGATCCGGTTGTATGTAAATAGGGTTGACTTTTCATCTCCACTTCTATTAGAGATGCACCCTGAGTAGTAAAGAGGGAAATGATCCAATACAGGGCATTTTTAGATTTCCCTGAAGCAAACAGGCAAACTGAGTCCTTAAAAATGAGCAAAATGCTCATCAATATGGAAGCTGAGTAGTAGAAATGTGTTTATTCTATTCTTGTTTATTTTGTGTATGTTTGAAAGTTATATAGTAAGATGTATAAACAGAAGACTTTTTTCTTTTTCTGTTGCTATGTGTTAACTTCTGGGTTGAGCTGAAGGCTCACTGAACTTTCCTGAGCCTCGAGGAACTCAGGGTTTCCTCTTCTTCACAGTCACTCCTTTTACTACCTATAGTTTTTATTTGATGCTGAACTCTAATAAAGCTGTTAATGTCGTTTCATTCCTGTCTTCCATTCTAGATCTGACTATGCATTAGGTCTATTACTATCTTTTATTTGGTACCATTTTTCTTAGTGGAACCAAAGAGCAGCTCCCAGTTCTAAATCAATAGTGATAAACTTTTATATTTACCTTGGTTTTTTACCTGTGCTGCATGAATTAAGACTTTAGCCCAATATGTTGTTCTTGGAAGTTATTATTGAGTATTGATCTACTGAGTGTCAGAATGATAAGTGATAAAGTAACTAATGATAAAAATAATCAAGTGGCAGGATGGGTACAAAACGTAGCCATAGATAACAATAAATATCTTATTTTAAATTAATTTCATGAGTCACACATGGGCACTTTCTAGTGATCTCTAAAGAAGAACATGCCGTCAAGTGTCCAAGGTTGTCTGAAGCAGACTAGAGAAGTGTGTGGCTATCATTAACTAAATGGTATGTAATGTATGACTTGTAATTTACTGAAATTTTAAGAACCCTTAAGAACCCTAATTGTAGCTTTCTGTTTTAATTTTCTTTTTTTAATTAATTTTATTGGTACATTTAAGGTGCACAATATAATGACACTCATCGTTGGAAATTTGCACAGGTACATAATCCATCTTGGTTCTTATTTTTTCCCCATTCTGAATATTATTTGAAATCTTATTTCAAGTTCTACTGAAGAATGGTTTTCGAAGCTGATGTGTATATATGTATATTTTTTTGGTTTAGCCATTTTGATCCAGAATACATTCACCTATTTAGTCTGGAAAAAAAGATATATGCCTTTGTCAAGGAGGGAAATTCAGAATGAATATTTGTGTACTAGGGATTAAAAACACTATAAAGTGTTTTTAAGAGGAGCACTGGCAAATCAGTAGCTATTTTGTTACTTTAAACTATTATATACAGGAATATATGTCTCTAATGCTTTTGCAAATATAAGCATTTCTTTTCTGAAAAACCGTTCTTTTAGAAAGCAACTTACTTCACTAGCAAAAATGAAGGCAAATACAATGAATTAAAGAAATATCAGTTTCCTAATGCCAACACATTGTTAATATTGAATAATGTTCAGAGACTCTTTTTAGTGATAAGGGGAATATCTTCTTCAAGATTATGAACACCTTTGGGGAATACAATAGTGTTTTTCTTTGCTTCATTAAGAAATCATAATGGATAATGTTTTTGAAAGCAATACTTTCATTAAGTGGGATAGGACAAAGAGTAACATGAGGGAGTACACCGGAAGTTACAGCTAGCATGGTTACAGTAAGAAAGCCTGACACATGTTTCTTGTATGGGTAGGAACTACCATAACTGTTCAAACACCAATGCATGCCCAGTTCATAAAATACTCAAATCAGGGAGGGGAATCAAACAGTCTTTGAGGAAGATCTTATAGAAATGGCTCTGAGTGAATTTTTACCTTTTGACTCTGAGTGCTGGGATTGCAAGCACACACCAACACTCAGCTCAGATCATTAAATACTTTTAATCAAATTATTGCTCATGCATGAGTCAAAGTCCAGGCCCTAGCTTTGCCAGGATATTCATAGTTAACTACAAACTAGAATCAGATACTTTCTATAAAAAATTTCAAGCCTCATAAAGTTAACCTGGCAAACCGTATCTGAAATATAATCTTTCTCAGTCCAATATTGAATATGTTTTAATTAATTTGACTTAAACTGTTTTTAAAAAAAGCTATAAAATATATTTGCAAACACTTCTTGACTGAAAATCATTATTAAACTGATTAGAATTCTTCAAAGAATATTTTGTTTTTAAATTATATAAATAGAACTTGACTGAGTAAATTATATTATAGGGAAAATTAGACACTGCTTAGATGATTTTAATATAATGATATTCAGCATATATTTACATTTCAGCTAATTTAAAAATTAGTACAGAATCAAAGGTGCAATGATACAATAAGCAAGACAATTTCAATTTACTCATCATATACATATATATATATATATATAAAATAT
>NW_022900915.1:41367566-41374082 GCF_012274545.1 Fukomys damarensis
TATATATATATTGTTTTTTTGTTTTTTTTTGCACCGGTTATCGAACTCAGGTCCTTGTGCTCATGAGGCAGGTGGTGGCACCACTGAGCTAAATCCCCGGCCCCATCACTCATCATATTTTACATGTTTTTGTTTGAAAAATATTTCTGAAATAAATGCAGAATCACTATATGATTTCATTTTTTAACATTTTTTTACTTTATTCAATGCTAGAAATACTTAAAATGATACTTTGCAAACAGGATCAAGGGAAATCAGAGAGACCTGTATGAATTCTCATAACAAATGAAGGATCAAATGAGGATTTAAAGAAAGATTTATGTATAAATGGTAATTTCCTGTGAAATAACATCATAAGCTTCAAATATATGTTGTTTGTAATTTGGTAAATTGGCTAGTGCCATTACCTCCCCCCATATTTTACTCGGTAAGGAACAGATATACTATTGTTTTAGTTGAAGTTTATAACTGAACCACTACTCAATAAATAGTGTCTCAAAATTCAAGTCAGTCTGCTCTATAATATTAATCTTATAACTCAAATTGCTGCATAATAGATTTGATCACATTTTAAAATCAACTAACACAATGCAAGAATTTTCATAAGTATTGTAAAGATTATCAGAAAACCTAATTTACAAAATATGGACAATTTGTAAATAACAAGACAGTTCCAGGAATATTCCTGTATTTTTCTCTGCATATTCAAAAGTGTTAATTGAAGTAAATTTAATATTTGAGAACCTGAAAGGTATACACATAAATAATACTGCGTATTTCTCAAAAAGTACCTTATTCCACTTATGTTTTTAATTTCAGTATCCTTATAATTATTTTAAAAGATTTTTTTCCTAACCTGAATCTCTGTAAGTCATCCATTTAATTTTCACACGTATTGAATATTCAGTAACTTTTCTATTTTTGTGAAATATGACACAATTGTGTTATGTTTATTTTATTACAATTGTTTGTCTTCTGAAGATAATTCCACATTCTACCTTTGGGAATTTTGAACTTAGAGCACATATTTTCATACTTGTTTTCTATTGTGCTTACCTGAATTACCTGCAAAGAACAACACTTCTAGAGAGGAATTTTTATGTTTAATTTTTACCTGAGGAAGCTAAAAATTTAGAAATAGAGGCAGAATAACAAAGAACCATGTTCCAGAAACCAAGCTATAATGCATTATAAGAAGTCACAGAAATTGTGTTGTCCCATGATCTCTGCATGGGAGGAATGGTATTGAAATAAGTAATTTAAAAAGATATAATAAAAATAAAACACAGAGTAATTATGTTCATTTAACCATGAATGGGAACTTCTAAGAGAACAATCCTAAAATTCAATGAGATAATTGATAAAAGGAACCTAAAGCCATGGATGAAATTGGAGAAAAAATAAATTCAAATACATTTTGAATTGATGAAGTAAGCCTCTTTAAAATACTTCAAATATTATAATAATAAATATATATTTAATACCTAAGTTCAGATTTACAGACTTGGGACAGTTAGCTTGATTAAAGAAAGCAAAATGTTTTTCTGTGCCCCAGAGCATTATATCAGCAGAAGTAAAACAAATTATGTTTATATTCTAAGTTTCAGGAAGGTTTGTGTATTACAATAATATTTAAATATATGGAATCAACAATATTTGATGAAAATTTAGAAAAGGAAGCTGCAGTTTTATACTGAAGTTATTAAAATCAGACTAACTCTTCAGCAAAGACTACAAAGAGAAGCTATAAAAATATAAAAAGTATGCATTTGGACACATGCAGCATAGGATGAACAAATATGAGAGATGAATATTTTTTAAAAAATCACAGTTAAGTAAGTAGAATATTCCAGGAAACCATCTCTTACCTGCCCTACTGCTTTGATATATTTGCCAAGTTTCAACTGCTAATAAACAGAATAAGGAATTAAATGCAGATTTCGAGAGGTGTTTGAGGCCGGGTGGAAAAACAATAGAATTAAGAGCCTAGTAAGGAGATGGCACTTGGAAAATACTTCAGGCTTTAATTACAAACCCTGAAGGAAAATGTCCCAGAAGTAAAGGAACATCAAAATACATGAGAACATATAAAAACTAACTTCTCAGTAGAAAAAAAAAAAAGATGTCTAGGAGTAGAAAATACTGAATTGTACATCAATCCTTAAACATATTTAAACCCTGCCTTATGTTAGTTCAAGCACTAATTAGGGAGAATAACAATCCACCAGGATAATTGCCTGAAGGAACCAATATGATTTCTCTATTCTAGAAAAACCATCTACGTCGAGATGAGAAACTGCCAACGTCACTTGCATTTGTCAACTGACGCATCCACCTATGTGGGTGTTCAGTCCCTCCGGAAAAAGTATGGAGCTAAACAGGCCGGTGAAGACAGGAGCACAGCAAGCCTCCTGCCTCTGAGTTTTGCTCTAGAATGCAAAACTTTTCGGAATTGAAACCTTAAATGTGGCCTTTCGGGTTGTTGGAAAATTGTCATAATGATAATCACGTAAAACATTTTCTTTAGCAGCTTGATTTATGATTTTAAATTTATATATTTGTTTCTGCAGTACAAAAACTTTCCCCAAATTTTATGGCTTACACCGTGAGCTTTGCTATGCTTCCTGAAGGCCTGAGTTCATTTAGTGACTCCATGAGGAGAGTTCACCTTGGCTTTATGTTGGCGGCAGAGTTCGAAAGGAAGCATTGATACACAAACTCTCATGTCAGAAGCTTTGCCACGTAATTTCCATTGCACCGTATTGACCAGAAAGTGAGCCACAAAATCAGCGAAGGTGCAAGTAGCAGGAAAAGAGATTTCACCTCTTGATGAAAGGAGCTACCAACTTTACAAGGCACGGAGGAGGATTCTGGGAAGAGGGCACCAGTGAAACCATTTGGGCAACTGATCTACCCATGGTTCTGAGTCTCCATTTGGACTGTATGTGGCCCTGGGCTCCCGTATATCTGTGTCTTCCTGCTAACAAATCATGGAAAACCCTCCAAGAGTCTACCAGCAGGTTGATTGTCAGCTTTTGTTCTTCCTGCTGGAATATTTTTGTCACATTATAATAGAATATAAAATACTTTGATAAAATATGAGTAACTTCATTAATAAGTAATACTGGACTTAAAATAGGTAGCTCCATCTGTTTATTATGAAAATGCAATTATAATATGTAGATAGAAGACAACTTATTTTACTTTGCAGTCATGTTTTTAAACACATCTCAATTAAGAAAGACGGTAACACTACTGCTACTGTCTACTTTAGAAGTATATTTAATTTCAGCAGGCATAAATATACTCGAATGTTCTCTGTTCTTCCTGTGTTCTCCTCAAACAGCTCTTTGATACTGTGCCTTGAGACATTCATTTTCTGTATCCGTAATGGATATAATAAATGTCAAGTCAGATACTTTGCTGTGTGTAGCCTGGGGGGCAGAGATATAATTGAGTCTGAGAACACAAATCAGTCTCATGGCAGAAATTATTCCCAAATTGATATTATTACAAAGGCACTACCATTTAATAATCCTTTACTTTGTGAAACCAGTCAAGTATGAAAGTAGATAAAGGAGTATACAATACTGTGATATGCAATGAAGAAAAAAATAAAATTCACACTACCTTCGACCCTAAGAAAATACATCTTCAGAAAATACTTAGTATTTTACAAAACTTCCAATAGACATTGAAAATATTTTACTTACTTCAAAAATTTATATATTAGCTCTGAAAAAGTCTCATTTTTTCATACTTTTCAAATACAAATACAAATCAGCAGAACATTTTCTCCAAAGAGATGACTTCTAATTAAACCTTTTTCCACCAATCTTCCAAAACCTGGGAGAGTAATCTTATCTCTTTTATATTAGAAAGTATTGTTATAACCAGATATAGTTTTACAGCAATTTATGTCAGCACTTGGGTACACTAAATGATCAATTGAATTAGTTTTTGTTTTTGAAATCCATATTAGATTGGCCATCATTGGGGATTATAAATCTAACTTATGAATTTAGTAAATTTTGACTTTAAACTTTGCATGTTTTAATCCACAATTCTATTAAACATTTATGATAGTTACGATAGATAAGAATCCTTAAATTTCAAACATAAGTATATTTTTTCCTGTGGGAAGTTTCGTTAGAAAATGTAAGTGATACAATCAACAAGCATGTGATATTTATCAATTAATAAAATCAAGGAGTTTATAAATCATAAAATTTTGAGGACAGTTTCTCAACTATAATATGTAACTTTGTTTTATTTGTAATCACATTATTTCAAAAATATTATGTGATAAGAAAATGAGAAAGAACATAATGTTTGAAGATCATATCAAACTAATAATGTATTTCTATTATTAGTCTGTTACATAAATTTTTGTTTATTTCATATCCTTTTTTGCTGAAATATATATGTATATTTGAAATTTTTATTTAGTATCTTCATTTCTTGTTGTCATGTATGTTTGCAATCTTTAATAAAAAAGAATCCTTAGAATCTGTTTATATTTCTTTAATGTTTACCTGCGTTCTAAGAATGTATTCAAATTTCACTTTAAGCATATTTTTGTACTTAAAAAGAAAATGTTTTCAAGCTCCTGAAGTTTCTAGATGTCTAATAAGTTATATTTAGAAACAGTGCATCATTTAAGATTCTTAGATGCTTCTGTAGTGTTAGCAGCTATATTTTCTTCAAATTTTCAAATAAAACCACACATCTATGTTAACTGCTCAATTATACATTGTAAATTGGAATTAAAGGATATAATTTTAAATAGTTGAGTATGTCAAATTATCTTAGACACTACAAAAATACTCCAATTATGCCTTTGCTTAAATCTAAATATTTTAAAATTGAAAGTGAAGAAGTAGTAGGATGATCCTAATGATGCAAACTCTCCGTTCTGGCTGCTTCAGCATCTGTAGTGAGAGAGCTGCATCACCAGAGTCTCCCTCTCCTTCCGCCTCACACCCACATCAGGCCAAATCCTACTTATTTTTACCATGATACCAAAAGGTCAAAATCTGAACTCAGGAGGGTTAATGTATACATTCTCAACATTCAGCTCTGTCCCCAGACTATCACTTTCACTTCCCACCCATTGCTTAGACTTTTTATTGTTGACTTGTTTGGATTTAATATAATGCTAGTGACCAGGCATGGGGGCACACACTTGTAATCTCAGCATTCTGGGAGGCTGAGGCAGGAGAATGCCAAGTGAGAGTCCAGCAGGGACAATTTAGAGAATAAAGAGACCTTGTCTCAGAGAAGTTTTTTAAAAAGAGAAACAAAAGGTAAGGGGATTTGGATCAGTGCAAAAGTCTTAGATTTGATGTCCAGAGGAGGGGGAAAAGGGGGGCATGTCTGCTCTACATTTAAAGTTCTTAACATTAAATACTTCATACGCAGCCCAGTCTTTCAGAGCATTTCAAACTGTTTTGCCTCATGTAACTACTAGAAACTCTGCCTCCTTGCTTTCCACATTTTTTTCCATGTTGAAAGCCCACCAGCATACATTTGCGAAGATGGCCTCACACTGGACTTCATATCTATCTTGTGACTTCTTCGGACCCTAGAGTCAAATTCTAAAACTCCACTGCAAACAGTAATATTTAGTTAGCACTTTGAAAATAATATTCTCAACTTGTATTCACCACTTTGCTGTGCAAAGTCCCCTTAGCAGAGCAATGAATGCCTTGTCAGAGATTCAAGTTGTATGGTTGCTTTAGATGGAAAACTATCTTGGAATCATTAAAAGTAACCTCCCTTCAAAATTTGAGAAGCAAAGGGGTGCAAATAAATCTTTTGAATTTTGAAGATTGCTTTGAAGATCTTTAAAACTACTAGACTGGACGGGGTGAGAGACCCCGTCGGTGAGGAGAGGGAATCCGTGGAGAGTAAGTTTGTATTCCGGAACCTTTGCAAAAGGTGCTTTGGAAATGAGACTCGTGTTTTTGGAAGGTACAAACCTGGAGGATTTCCTAAGAGCTGCAGGTTGATTGTGATGAACACATCCCCTGGTCAGCGAAGAGTTTGCTCAAGATGACATGGATGTTGGAATAAAACTTTGTGAGGTTTTGGGGATGTGGGCACTGTGTCACAGAAGAGAAAAAAATGAAGACAAATAGGAAGCTGTCCTTCAGTCAGAGGATAGGGACTAAGCCTCACCGGCCATGGCAGATGGGGTTAGGAAGAACACGAGAAAGCTGATTTCAGAGAAAATCTGAAGTGTGGCACAGGGGTGCAGATTCAGAGCTCATGCGCTGCTCTGCCCCACGGTGGGAAGGGGGTACTGTCCCCTATTTTTCTGTGCCAGGTGTCTGCTCAGCTTGGGCAGCTCCATTCACTGTGTCTGCCACAAAGGAGCGCAATGCCCACCAGCTCCCTCCAAAGTAAGCCGCAGAGCAGCTACTGTCAAAAAGTGAAGACAGAAAGGCTTTATCCTGGTCCCCCTCAGACACATTCCAGAGCCTCTAAAAAAAAAAAAAAAAAAAAAAAAAAAAA
>NW_022900915.1:41374114-41416455 GCF_012274545.1 Fukomys damarensis
CAAAAAAAAAAAAAAAAAAAAAAAAAAAAAAAAAAAAAGCTGAGAAGGATTTGAAGTAGGCATCAATTTTTCTCAACTGATGCAAAAATCCAGCCAGAAATATGTGGGAATTTGGATGAGTGTGACCTGTTTGAGCTTACAGCTGGGAAGGCACAAGGACATTCTGGTTTCACCTCAAGTACTGAATATGGATGTGCAGTTCAAGGTGTGCTTTGCCCCTTTTCAAGGGTGAAGGGGAGGTGTTTTGTTTTACCTTGGCATTTGAAATGTGATTATTAAAAATTGACTTAAGGGAAGTCATACGAATGGGAATAACTTCCCAACTGTTCTGCTCAGTGTCATAAGCAATATAACTTAAATACTGCCAATGCTGCAAGATAAATATTTATTAAACTGAGGTGGGAGGAATAAGAAAACTTGAGACTTCATGAACAAAGTTCCGTGGAGAAACTTCGGGATAACTTAGCAGAGTTTTCTAAAACAAACAATTTGGAGGAGGGAAGGAGGTTTGCATTTTTGTTTTCATATAATGCAATTGTTACAAATTATATATCCTAATCAAAGCAATATTTTGCTCATGATATACAAGCATTGTGTAACATTAATTAATCTTTACTGAGTCTTCCTGGATGACAGACATTAGATGAGGTGATTTAAATTTATCAATTCAGTTAGTCTTCTCAACAACCCTAAGGAGGACTAGAGAAGTCTAGTAATCTTTGGTGAATTAATTTTCAGTAACAATGAAAGATCTGGGATCGTGTCATCCTTCCAGGCTGACGCTTCGGTGTGTCACAGAATCTTAGATGAAATACAAGACTCCCGGAGCAGAGACAAAGGCTTTATGGTTTACTGCTCACTTTGCAGCATGGGCTTCTTGACACTGTCAGCGCCTCTGTCCGTCAGCACCTGGGGGCAGCACCCTGGCTGCACATAGCATGGGTCTGCCTCACAGCTGAGCTCACCAGGACCAGTGGAACCTGATAAGGAGGAAGGGAGGGAGGCTGGGGGTAGGGGAGGGGGCTGAGGGAGGTGGGGGGAGGAAGGAGGGAGAAATGGAGGCAGGGGAAGGAAGAGAAGGAAATTGATCCAGCTCACATTGGAGATTGAGCTAAACTAATAAACTGAAATGGTCATCTTGGCTGAGCCACTTAGAAACAAGAACAAGAGAGAAGTAATTGGAATTGAACACTTCTTCTGAAAAAAATTGAATGATTAAAATATATTTTTAAAAAATAAAATTTGAAAAATGTTAAAAAATATAAACAGCCACTTTCCAAGAAAATAAATTTGGAAAGCCCACGGGGCAGAGACTGCAAGTCCCCTAGGGAGTAGCCCGAGCGGCCAGGAGGAGAGCCTAGGCCCTGGGGTGTCTGGGCAGCGCCGGGGATGAGAGGGAGAAGGGAGCAGACAGGCCTGAGGCTCCTGTTGCTGCAGCCCAGAAGCTGGCCCACTGCTCAGAGGTGTGGACTCTGGAAGCCCCAGGCTGTGCAGCGCAGGCTGGGACCTCAGCAGTTTTCAAAAGCTGTCAGGCTTCTGCACTCTGGGTGAGGGGTAGCCTTTGCTCCCCACAGGAAAAGCTTTTAAATAGAATCAAACAATTTCAGTCTTTGGTTCTCGTCCTTCATTGTACTTTTACAAAGAGAAGAAAAGTACTCTGAACACAGCAGTTTGGTCCATATTTCTTTTGGGGTTAGAAGAAAAAGATAAATACTATTTTCCCCCTCAGCATTTTTGATATCTCTACTTTATCTGGAATTTGGATTTGGATTTGTTCTATATTTTATATATGCTTTACATAAATGACTAAAGCATTCTATTTATGTCTTATATTTAATGAATTTTCTTCCTTATTTTATATGTAAAATATATACTCACATATGCTGTATTATTATATCATATTACATAACTTTATGTTCGTGCGTATGCATACATTTATACAGACACACGAGTAAAATATGTACACATAATTATCAGTGTGCTTGAAGAATACAAAGATAAGGATCATATGTAAAATACATTCTCACATCAGAAAGAGGTGAGAGGTACTAATGTCAGTATTTTTTTGTTGTTTTTTTTTTTTTTTTTTTTTTTTTTTTTTTTTTTTTGTACTGGGGATGGAACTCAGGTGTTGTGTTTGTGAGGCAGGCAGCGGCACCACTGAGCTAAATCCCCAGCCCGGATCTCAGTGTTTTGAGACACCAGCAGAAGGGGAGGATCGGTTTCTGAAGTGATGGACTTCCAGGGATTCAGAGGGATTCCGAAGACCATGCTTTAACTTTAGTTAGGTGTCCTAACTTACTTCGACTGTCCTTCAACACGTAACAGTGTATCATTTCCATCAGCTCAGGAGAGTGGCTCCCTCGGATCACAAGCAAGGGACACACGGCAGTGACAGGGCGCTGTGACATTTATCATGGACACACGGCGGCGAGGTGTGTAAGAGAAGCGTCCCTCCTCCTCCACCAACTCGGGAAGTTCACTTCTTCTAACTGCTGAGAGAAAGGCGCTTGTTTACAGCCCTGGAAAGGTGCTCGGCGGTCCTCAAGATAGCAACTGTGGCGGTCACCGCCCAAAATCGTTTGGTTGTCGTAGGTTGAAAGGAGAATTCCAGTCGCCTTCAGGTCAGCGATGGCCTCCAGTCAGCGTACCCTGAACTGAGGACCAAGCTGGCTATGTCTTCCTCGGAGACACAATGTGACAGGGCTGGCGGGCGTGGGAAGGTGGATGTCCACGTGAGCCATTTGTGGGACCCCGAGAGTTCCCTGGTCCAGTCCTGAGGTCGTGCCACACACTCGGAGATGCCAGGGTGTACACCTGCTGCGTCTCTGTCTGCTATTTCGGTCCATCGAGCCTGATTACCTCTTTGTGTGAATCTGGGAAGACATAACACTCCCACAATGGATTGTATAAATTAGACCGACTGTGCAGAGAGGGGCAGTAAGAGACCGAAGTCCGAAATCCAGTTCCTGTCGCCAGTCTCCGAGGCTCGGGAAGGAGCCCAGCGTGAATGGAGCCTTGGCTTTGTGTGCACAATCGGTACCACAGGTGAGACCCCAAAGGCAACGCCACGGGGTGGGACACCCGAGAGTCAGTGTCCCACACCCACACCGGGAAGAGCTGAGGAGCTGAAGGGCATCCAGCTTCCAGGGGAGGAAACAGCAAATTCTAGGCTTTCCTGAGCCGTGGGTTCCGAACTCACGAACTCACGACGTCACTTCCCCTAGGAGGGACAGAAACAGAGACTGGACAATGTCAGGGGCCTCTCTTTACCTTCCATTGCATTCCGTCACATTCCACAGATACGCTGGAGAATTATGGGGAGACTGGGGTTAAGTCTCCACCTCTGTCTTTCCGTACTTGCTTTACTTCCATCTCAAATCCGATGTCAGGGAAAACCAGATTTTTCAGTTTAAATTACTATAATTTTAAAGCAAAGTAATGTGTGAGAGACAGAGCTTCTTCCAATGTTTAGGAAAATACTGTAAAGGATTCACAATTCTATAAGTTATTGAAAAAGTAATATTTTGTGTAAGTTTGGATCTCTATATCCTACATTCAAAATAACCCGGTTATGTATATTCCTCACAAAATAACTTTTATAATCTAAAGGTGAATAATCAAAATTAGAAGAATACTTTCCTTAGGCTGCTTTCTGTCAGTGTAACAAAATACATGGGACAGATTAACTTAGAGACTAGAAGTTCATTCAGTGCTTGGCAAATCCAAGCCCCCCAAACTGGTGCCTGGTGCGGTCAGAGGCCACCACACAGTGAGCCCGGCAAAGCTCACTTTCTTCCTGGTCTTTTATTTATTTTTTATTTTTTAATCTTTTGGTACCAGGGATCAAACTCAGGACCTTGCTCTTTGAGAAGCAGGCGGAGGAAGCACTGAGCTAAACGCCCGGCCCTCTTCCTGGTCTTTTAAGGCTACAGTGACACTGTGGGACTCTACCCCCGTGAGGTCATCTAATCCTGATCACCTCTAAAAGATTCCGTCTGCACATATTGTTAACATATGATTTGGGGATTAACTTGCCAAACATTCAAACCACACTGACAATGAATCTTATTCTCAAGAATTTTTAAAAGTATAGAAAATTAGCTTAAATTTTTGACTGATACTGCCCCAGAATATACAAAGTAACACTAAATCCAATTTGTGTGTGTGTGTGTGTGTGTGTGCGTGTGTGTGTTAGTCAGTTTTGCAGGCACTGAACACAATACCAGGCATCTATAACTCAAAGCAGGAGAGGTGTAGGTTGCCTCCTTGGTTCAATCCTCAGTCAGGTGGCTGTCAGGAAGCCGCGATGTCATAGTGGAAAGGAGACCAAAGCTGCTGAGTTCATGGGCTGGAAGAAGAGCAGCTGGGGAAAGGATGGGAAGGCACCCAACAGAAACTCAGCAAAGACCCCAAGGCCGCTTCTCTGCTCCACCAACCCCACTGATCCCAAAGCCAATCAAACTGAGGAAATTCAGACTTCCAAGCCACCACACCATGCCGAAGAAGTTTATGTTATGAACAACAGTTTATATCAGAAAGAGAAACAGACCTTAATAGTAATGAGTGAATTCACATTCTAGCAAAGCATGAGTCTAAGTCTTTATTATGTTAACTCATTCATTGAGAATCAGTACATTAATTTTCAGATAAAGAATAATAACTTTCATTATAACTTTTTTAATGGTGGAAGTATATTAGCATATTGTAGAAAAATATTCCATTTATGTGTCAGTATTTTGTTTTTATTTTTACCCTTCAGCTTTTATTGTCAAACAGATCTCAGACATAATCCAACAGGCTACTCATCTTTGCTATTTAAATATTTTAATATAGGTCCCTTCGACTTGACTAGAACTGTTAAATTCTACTGATCCTCAATCCTGCAATATATAATTGATTGATACCATGTAAACTACTCATCCACAAATAATTCTCTGTAGTTCAGAACAGGAAATAAGACATTAATAGCATCCTGGATCCCTTGGTAAAGGAGCTGGCTGGCATCCTGGCATTTCTCTGTGTTTTCTCCTTAAAATCGATGCCACATAAGATTCTGAGGGCCCTGCATGTTGCGTACACCGTACTTTCATAGGACTTCAAAAGGAACAAAGTTGTTTAAATGACTGCAGTAGAATCTTTAGCTCTCTAGACTCTAATTTAAAAAGAGAACTATAGTGCACATTACACACCTTCGTACCACCAGGGAAAAGAGTGCCTCAGTCTGGCTCTTCTCAGAACACACTTATCCTGTCTTTGCTTTCTGAAGCAGTTCTGAATAAACTCATTGTCTAAAAAATGTGGTAAATGCGGCTTTCCAGAATCACCCAACAGAAATCCAGGCTCATCAGAACATCAAGGGTTGTCCTCATGCACCTTTTATACCTGGGCTTGCACGGTGTGACTTCTGCCTCTCCCCAGAGTCAAAATGAACACAAAAGGCAAACATTCTGAACTGACTCAGAATAGCAGGTTAACATAACTGAAGAGACCCAGGAAAATAACTTCTGGAACTGCCTCAGAAAGTGCCACAAACAAAGGAACATGTTTGGCATTCAAAGGAAGATTTTTGAGGGCAATTAATAGAATTGTGCTTTTTACTGTAATATTTTTTATTGAAACATTCACTATGTTTTTGATCATCCATCATACACATCTAGGAAATTAAAACTTCCAAAAAAAAATTTTAAATGCCCCACCTAACTCTATTCATTGACTTCAATCATATTTCTAAATTTAACAAGCAATAGATTCACAGCTAAGATTTCAGAACTCTAAGGACTGGTCCAGGAGAAAGCCTCCCTCATTTCTCTCCTTCCAGGTCACCTTATTTCTTTCCCTAGAGGTAAGTGGCATCATTAATGTCTTGTGCATTCTCCCACATATATGTTCTACTTATACAAATAAATTATCTTCCAAGCAGACACGCTGGAGCATGCCTGTAATTCCAGTATTCTAGGAGGCTCATGTAAAAGTGGCACAAGTTCAAGCCCAACATAGGCAGCTTAGTGATTTAGTGAGACGCTGTCTCAAAACTAGAAAAAGAAAACAAGAAAAAAGAAAGGGGGGAAGGGAAAAGGATAAACCCTGGTTCAATTCTGAATAATTTCTAAATAAATAATAAATAATACCCAATTAAAAATTCTCTGTCTATACTGTTACATAATTTTTTCAGTTAATCATCATGCCTGTTTGCTAAGGGCTCATTCCATCTTCTTTCATTGAGTACCTTAACTGCCCCCTTACTCTTGGACATTTAAGTGTGCTGTGGTGCTTCTCTACACCTTTCGCTATGACGAATAATGGTGAAAAACAAGTTTATAGGCACCGCCTTTCCAACTTCTGCTAGAATAGCAGGAATTACTGAATCAGACCATGTGTTTGATGTTGATAGACATTTCAAGTTTTCCTCAGTAGAGTCTGCACCTATTTAAATTCCTACCAGCAATTTCTTAAAGCACTTTTCTCTATAACAGTCAAACAGTATGTTTCCAAAACTTTTTTGGACTCAGGAAAATGAAGAATGAGTCTTCAGGGCAGTTATGTTGTGCACTCGCCTTTGTTGAAATTGAATGTCTATTGTGAGCTTTGTATCTGCTGCTATTTCTTTGACAGTGAATTGTCTGTTCATATCTTTTTGCATATTTTTATTGAGTGGCATGTCTAGTTCTCACTAATTTATAAATCCGTACTGCAAAATCTAATCTTCCATAAATGCATGCTACATATTCATATTGTGCATATTTCATGGGGAAGAAATGCTTGTAGCCTATTTCGTTTTTCCTAGAGGCCACTCAGTTATACAGGAAAGGTAATTTTAAAAACCCTTATTTCTACATTCAGTTACTTCTGGACTGTAATTTGTTCCAATATATATACTTCAGTCAGGATTTTAATTATTGATAATTTATTATTTATTTTGGTGTTTGCAGAGTTGGTCTCCCTTCATTACTCTTCTGCTTTTATTTTTTCTTTGTTTTGTTTTGTTTTTTCAATTTATTTTATAGGATATTTTTTCCAGAACAATGCTAAAGAGTAATAGTGACAATGGATACACTGTCTTGGGCTGAGTCTACATTTGTGAAGGTATTCATTATAGTTTACAATAAATGTGTTTTTATCATCTCCCAGTAAAATATTTCTCAATAACTGCTTCATTAAGGATTGTCAAGAAAAACAATTTAAACATGAAAATGAAAAGTCAAGAGCATTTTTAAATGGAACTCATTAAAATTATAATAGTTTTCTGCCTCCAATCGTCTCTCTTTCTGACCCAAACTCCATGTAACTTTGTAACATCTTTTTCCCAAGTACAAAATTGAGAGCATATTACTCCTTAAGTAAATACCTCTAGGAACTTTAATTAGTGCAGAGAAACATCAAAACCCCTCAGCACTTGAAGCAAATACCTTTAAAAAATGTCCCCAATTAATCTTTTCCCTTTGTCTTCTAAATTTACATACAAAAGCCTTACAATTGGCCTGTAGCAGAGAATTCATAACCCATCAGGTGCTTTTACTATTTTTTAAGCCTGTACCGGCTCAGTGTTTGCTGGGATAAAGCCTCGTGTACCTCTCAAGCAAGCAAATCTTCATTTCTGCTTTCTTTCCCTAACAACCTTCAGAAACATGAGTCCCCCTCCACTATACTATATTACATCCCACACAGCTGTGTATTCTCATCCATAAGAAAGGAGTCCTTTAGAAATGCTTTTCTAAAAGTTTTTTAGTCTTCTGTTATTCTGTTTGTCACACTATAAACAATATATTTAGCACACTTGGAGGAAAATTATTTTCCATGCAAAAGTGATAATTATGAAGATACTCATAGTAACTTAGTTATCTGTGGAAGCCTAGATCCTAATACAGAGCCTAATATAGACTATGTGCTCATTATTTTTAAATAATAGATTTAATGTAGGTAAATACAGCAATGATTGAATATTATCAAAAGAGTACCTCCAATTTTCCATAGCAAAAAAAAAAAAGTTGTGTTAAAAGACAACCTACAGATCGAAACAAAATATTTTCACATTACCTAACAAAGGATTAACATCCAGAATTTATAAAGAGCTCAAATAACCAAGCAACAAAATAAATAAACAAGCAACTGAAAATAAATGATGTGAATAGGCATTTCTCAAGAGAAAACACGTCAGTGGCCAACAGACATATGTAAAATGCCCAGCACACTAATCATAGGGAAGTATAAAATCAAAAGCACACTGAAGTATCAATTCCATGTGGCTATATTCAAAACAACAAAAAATAACAAATGCCTGCAAGAGAAAGGGAAATTGGTATATACTAATTTTGGCAATGTAACTTAAAAGAGTTCTTATGGAGACAGTATGGAAGTTCCTTAAAGAACAAAGAAGAAGAATATCATAAAATTCAGGAATCCCACAACTTGATGTACATCAAAAAGAGGAGGAGGTGGAGGAGGAAGATACGGAAGAAGAGGAGAAGAAGCCATTGAAATATTGATGAAATAATGTAGTCCCTGAACTCTCAAGTTTACTGCAGCCTGATTCACAAGACCCAAGACTTAGAATCAATTTGTGTCCATCAAGTAAAAAATGGGTAAAAAATATGTATACTTGATATGTGACAATTAAAAATAAAATGTAAAATGTGCTATTCAATCAGTTTTAGTGATATGTTGGAATAACCAAAAGTAAGATATGTGAAATTAGGTATTATAATGATAATGCAATGAATGCAATGATGTGTTTTAGGAATATTGACATATACCATCTTTTCTGATATGTGCGCATGGGCAATTGTTCCCAAAATTGTATTTATGCTTTGCATAAAGGTAAAAAATAAGTGAATACATATGACACATTTATGTACTACTGTGGTACATTTAAAGTAAATTTTGAGTATAGTATAAACTAAAAGAGATCCCTACTATCCTTATTTCTTATTTTAAAACTTATTTTACAACTAAAAATATTTCTTAATGGATTTTGCTAAAGCAAACCTGATGAAAATATCACGAAGAATGGTAAGTCTGGAGTCTGGGTCAGTGTGACTTCCTTCAGTTATGAAATGTTGTTCTGAGGACTTAGTAGGGTTACCATGCCTAAACCAAAATGTGGAAGTGTGGGCTGCGCTGAAGACGGAGCCCAGATGTGAAAAGATGGGGTAGACCTGTGAATAAATGTGCACCCAGGTAGAGCCTGGGTCTGAAACCCAGGCAGAGCTTGAGATTTCCAAGCTTAAGAAGCTCCCCGGCTTGTGCACGCCTTCTTCCACTCAGGTTGTTGCCTGGGAAACATGCCAACCCAATTATTTTTCTTTTCAATATGCTACTTAGTTCTTAGCATAGAGTGTCTTGCTTTGGAAATGCTATTGTTGACATTTTCCTCTACTTACGTGTTATTGTATGTATTCAAGGGTTCATACCTTCTGTCAGTTTCTCTCCAGTGTTATTGACTAATACAAATACAAGTTTCATTTCCGCACAAATACAAGTTCTATTAAGTTTCTGGAGAAGAGACTTCTGCATCTTCATAATCATGAAAAGATGTATGGGCTCAAATGTAGCAACCGGACACAGCAAAAACCACAGTCCAATCTCCTGACTTCTGCACACAATGGGCGTGTCCGAGAGTAGAGGTCACCGGTGTGGGGTAGGATGGAGAGGAATTTTGGAGAAGTACTATTTTTTTGGTCAGTTTGTCTCTTTTAGGTTATTTTTTCTGTTTTTAAGAACTGAAAAAGAAAACACAAAAAACTCTTTCATTGCCTAGGAAAAGTCATTATACGCACACCTACGATTTTAAAATCCTTAGGTATGAAAATTGTATGAAGAACTCCATATCCCACCTGATTAGCATCTACTGTGCAGGAAAAAGAGGTATTTCCATTGTTTCAAAGGAAGGTAAATTCAGAATAGGGGATAATAGTTGAAGTACTAAAGCAGAAAGGGAGAAGAAAGATCCATTAAAATATTTTAAAGTAAATACCTCCAAGAAGAAAAAAAATAGCAAGCATTTTTAAGGAAAGTGGGAAAATCGTTTTCCACCTAAATCATACACTTGCAAGCTGGGAAGTCACAGTCTAGTGAAAACTAGCTGTGCTTGCTATTTTTAGGCAACCTGACTGGGTTTCACAAGGCCCTCAGAGTGAGTACAGCATAAATTGTGCAGAGAGGAATGCTCTTGTCAGTAGTCTGAGTAGGGCAATAGCCTCAGCAGGGTGGCACCGCCCAAGCCAGGCTGGGCCCAGCAGAACATGAGGCCAGGGCAGCAAGTCCACCCTTCCCTCCGGAGCGGCCACACCCAGCTTTCCCTTCCCTAGGACTCTTGCCCCTGGACCCTGAGGGTATGGACAGCCAGGACTGCACTTGCGGACTTCCCTGCTCCTCAGGCCTTGGCACTTGGCTGGGAATCACTGCTTGCTCTCCTGGGGTCCAGCTTGGACAGGAGACTCGGGTTCCATGACTTGGGGACTAGATGTGTATGCACGCAGGGGTACATGCATGTGTTTGTGTGTGCTCGAGTGCACGCATTCTTTGAAACTGGATTCATCTCTTGAAACACAACCCACTGCAGTGGGAGGTGTCATCTGCACCCAGAAGTCTCATGGCTCACGTCTTCTGCCACTGTATTAGGGGAGGTTCTCAGAGATACAGAACCCAGAGGAGATACAGGTGATGTACATAATAATATAACATTCCAATTTTATTATACATTAGACCCCGAGCAGCCCATATAACATAAGTGAAAGTGATGTGACAATATTTTACAAGGATGGGAGAGTTGGTGTTGAGCTCTCCCTCCTCTCTCACTCTCTCTGGAGTCAGACCGCCATATTAACATCTAGGCATTGCAATCCAGCCCAGAGTAAGTTTCATCGCTAGAGGCAGTGATGGAAGCAAAAGCATACATCATAGGGCTGCTGTCACAATTAAATGAGATACTGTTGCTACTTTGATGCATTGCTCAGCTGTAGTAAAAATGCAGCATTTACATCACTTATTACTTGGATGCAGAAAGAGGCAGAAAAGAGTCACTGAAGATCAAACTGCACAGCCTTCTAGAAGTTTGGCTGCTATAGTATTAAAGTTATAATCACATATGATCTTCACCCACGACACCAGCATCAGAGCAAAGCTCAGTCATGGAAGACGAAGCACATTGACCATTGTAATTTTATTATTCTTTTGACTATTGTTTTTCAGATAAATACACTATTCGGATTGCTAATGTTTATTTTGCTCATCCTCACAGTCCTGCAGTAGTGTTTTGCAATCACCTTATTTCTTCCTTAGTGAAACCTCAAGTATATTATTACCTCTCTTTCAAAAATGAAGAACCCGAAGCTCAGACCAGTTAGCCCATCGTCCGTGGTCATATAAGTGAAAAATGCCAACAATAAAGGAAGTAGAATGGAGAAGTGGAGGAACAGAAATGCAGTCAGGGAAAATGTAGGATAATTACAAGGATGGGCAGGCAATTTAAAAATCTGTGTTTTCTACCTACCCTGGATTATAAATGTCTGGACAATTTCTAAGATTCTCAAAGACAGCCATTTTCTTTGTTTCCTACTTTCCATCTTCCGTACGAAGAGTAGTTTCTGCATGCAAACGTACTGACTGAATGCGCTCGTCAGCCCCTTCTCTCAGTGCTGCCTGGGTGTGCATTTGTTTCCTTTCATCAGACAGAAACCATCTCAAGCCAGAACCCAGCGTGTTGGGGTCAAAAGCATCCTGAGGTCCAAGTACGTCATGGACTGTAGGGCCAGTGTGTCGGTGTCAGAGGTCTAGTTGTGCTTTTGCACAAAGTAGTTGCTGGCAGTGTTTAGTAACCATTGGCTTCCTGGGTGAATATCGAGTGCTTGGCAGACAAGAGGCTCAGCAGAGTCAGCACTGACTGCAGTTCACGTGCTCACCGATCTGCACAGAAGATACTCCCTGCTCAGAAAGCCGTGGCACACAGAGAGTGTCAACAACATTCCCTGGAGGTAGAATCCAGCACAATTCACGCGGTCTCTCTCCTGGAGAGAGCAGTTTTTGCTTTTTTCTTTTCTTTTTAATGCAAAATGATGATTTTGTGCTGGTCTCAAAACCTCAATTATGTGTCCCTATTTATTTTCTCAAGCTTATGAGTGAACACACAAGTACTACCAAAATAAAATAATCACAAATCAGGAGTGGGTCATGTTGACACAATGTAATTTTGCTTCCAGCTCTTAACATGAAACTTTGAAATGATGCCTAGGTTTTCCAAATTATAGAAATAATCTGAAATTTGATCGGTATAGGACTGACACACAGATCATAAGCCAACACAGACCTCTCATGTGTTTATCCAAAAGGACACTGAGCCAAAACATGAGCTCTTCTGTTGTTTTGCATAAACTGTTGTTACATTCTAATCCAACGTTCTATAAAGCCAGAGTAAAATCGGAGCCAGAAGTGTTCTGATGAGATCTAAAAAGGCAGAATGCCCACGTTCTGATGGCAACAATGTTAATACAACTTTCTCAGGACATAATGCCTGTTAGAAGGCATGCAAATTACTTTTCATGCATCATTTCTATATTATTTTGCTTTGTACATGAAGAAGAGCTGGACTTCTCCTTTTTTGTTTTTTTTGGGGTGGGGGGTTGAGACAGGGTCTCATTATGTAGTTGAGACTGACCTGGAACTTACTATGTAGTCCAGGCTGGTTTTGAACTCACAGCCATCCTCCTGCCTCAGCCTCCCGAGTTCTGGGATTACAGGCGTGCACCATCACGCCTGGCTGGACTTTTCTAGGCTGAACAGGACATGAGAAATTTTTTTTAAAAGTCAAAGTCACATGATTTGGATGTGTCACATGACAGCTCTTAACTCTGTCTCCAATGCTAGGTGGCATCGTGTGACCTACACATTTTTATTCATTTCAATAAATGTCAACCCCAAGGGGTTCCAGGCTGAAGAAGGGATAAGAACAACTTTCTCCATAAATACTACTTAATGTAGTTAAGAAAGTTTAGACTTCTTTTTAGTCTTTGCTTGTTAATCAGGCTTCAGGAACAAGGAACTTAGGCAATTATATGTTATGAACAGAACCTCTGAAGCCATAATTATACGTGGGTACTCAGAAACATTTCTAGAGCTGGAGTCTGCATTACTGAACCACAGATTACTAAATTCTTATTATTAATCTGTGTCATAATTTCTTTTCCTCTTCCACATCTGGGATTATTTACGTGTTTGTATAACCTAACACAAGAGAGTGAGACGCAACCAGCCCTACAGACCCAAAAGAATCAAATCATTTCTTCCCGGAAGCCAGGCCAGTCTCCTCTTCTAGGGGTTCAGAGAATTTCTTACCTGCTGGCTGCCTCACCAGACTTTACTCTGTTGCTCCCATTGTTCAGTAACACGTGTGCACCCTGTCCTAGTTCTCAAACGCTTTGAGAACAAACACTCATCTGTACAGTCTCACGTAGTTCCTAGAGTGTCGCTGTCAGTTAATAAATATTGAATTTCAAAGAAAAATAAAATAAAACAGGCACATGATAAACATGTTCGCATAAAACTGCTAACAATTGTACATTTTTATACCAAAAATATCAAATGCCTAATGCTTCAGTACGTTTTGATTCTTTTCCTAATTTAATAAAAATGAATTATCCCTACAGATTTGAAATTTATTAGAATTTTATATTTCTATAATAATTTGTCAGCGAATATAACAAATTGTGTAACTGATTTGGAAGAGTAGAGTTAGAGTAGCCTGCTCTCTCCACGGCATCCCTTCTGCATACTATTATGGGAAAAACTCCAGGTTGCCATGATCCTGTGGAAACCTCATGTGTTATGCAGAATTTCCCACCCCTTTAATTGTGGGAGAGCTTAGTGATTTTGATGGGAAAGTTTTTCTGTGATTAATTTGGTGTCAAAGGAAAAGGATTTCGGAGGACATAATTAAGACCCTTAGAGTGTTGACTTTAATTTAATCAAATGAGAGACTACACCTAGTGGTGCTCATCTAATAAAGGACCCGTTACAATTTTTTTTTTTTTTTAATAGTACTGTGGCTCAAACTCAGGACTTAACACATTGAGTGTTGACTTTAATTTAATCAAATGAGAGACTACACCTAGTGGTGCACATCTAATAAAGGACCCGTTACAATTTTTTTTTTTTTTTTAATAGTACTGTGGCTCAAACTCAGGACTTAACACATGCTGAGAAAGCAGCCTACTCTTGAGCTACCCCCATCCCCTCCCCCCGCCTTCTTTTTTGTTTTGTTTTGTTTTTTTTTTTTTTTTGGTTTATTTGGACACAGGTTCTCACTAAGTTACATAGGCTGGCCTTAAACTTGTTATCTTCTTGCCTCCCTTGCCTGAGCTCCTGGAATTATGGGTGTGTGCCGCCACACCTGGCTAGCAGAGGATCTGCAGCCCCAAGGAAGAAGACAGGAAACAGCGGAGTTGCTTCCCTTGTGGCCATGTCAGCAAACCGCTGAACTGTGGAGGCTCACACAGCAGAGGGAATCTTGGGCAGGCCCTGCAGACCGAAGACCTCAGTCCTGCAGCCTCAAGAGACTGAATTCTACGCACAGCACATGAGCTTGGGAGAGAATCTCAAGTTTGGGGAAAGGATGGATCTGCGATGCCATTGCCAGTGTGTGTGAGTCACTTGCTCCACAGCCACACTAAGGACCAGTGGCAGCGGCACCTGCTTCTCTGGTCCTGAGCCGTGAACAGTTCATTTCTGTTTCCTTTGCGTAGGGAAGATAGAAGCCCAGATGAGCTCTCGGTGGCCTGAACTGCCCCGAAATAACCTCTGCTCCCCTCTCCGTGCTCCTTACCCTTCCCCAATTCACACAGCAAAACTGCATACCTGAAACTCTGTGGACTCCTAATTAAGAGCAAAGGTAGCTCTTATTACTGCTTAATGAGGAAATAAACAACTGAGAATAAAATCAGTGGCGAGACGCCAACAATATCCTAGTTCTCTGTCAGCTCACACCCCGAATTTCTCTTCAGAAAGTGTGCTTGAGTCTTATTTCATTTCCCAATTTTTCAAACTGTAAAATAAAATATCTTGAAGCGCATTCATTTCAAACAGTCTCATTTCGCCTGGACTCATTCACACGCCGAGACAGCGCTGATTGAGCTGCGTGAAGAGGACGCGTACGTGATGGCTATGATTTATCTGCTGTGCGGAGAAAGTTCACTCCTCCTCCCGTCTTTCAAATCACAATAATTTTGTGATTCGCTCAGCAACATAATGAGGATTATTTTATGTCTGACGATTTTAATGTTCCAAGGCAACTTCCGAAGTGTTTTTGAATTATGCAACAGGATATATTTCTAAAACGATCCCTTTGGTAAAGTTGTACTTTGTAAATCAAGTATTATTTTCCTATAGATTTTGTAGAGGTTGTCATTTCCGAAGGTAGAAATGGCCATAAAATAATCATATTTTCCTAATATTGCAGTGAGTGTTCTTTTAACAATCTTAATATAAACCAAAAAGAAAAAAAAATACAGACACATCTCTAAAACAAGCCTTCATGAATCTAATGTTTTATGGAAATGACTGTTTCAAAGTCATATGAAATTACTCAATATGAAAGTTTAATCTCAAACAGAAATCAGTACATTGAAGTTAGCCTACTGTGATTATTTGTCTGTGTGTTAAATGATTTTGACCTGAAAGAAACATTTTCTTGACCCTTGTACTGGTGTAGCCCCTGCTAAGAGTTCTCGAGTACCTCTTATTTCAACAACCAGCTGATCAATTCCCCCCTCACACGTGCTTTCCCTGCCCTCCTCAGGCTCAGGTGTCCATCGGAGAAAGGCTGCCTTGCTCACCCCATGGTTTTCGCGGCACACAGGGTTTGGGCCAAAGAAGAAATCCATAATGGGGTGAAAGCAGGAACAAAGAGAGGAGAGAGAAAATCAGTGACAGAAAGGAGGGGGAGATGGGAAGAGAGCAAAATGTTAAACGTAAAGATGACGTACTCAAAGCAAAGAAGGAGAGAGGAAGGAGGAAGGGAAAACAGGAGAGGAAAAGAAGATAGGAAGATAGGCTAGTGTAAGTTTGACATAGGATCTGTTTCTCAACCATAATAAAATTGTAAGTACACTTTAATAAACATCTGTTAACATATTTACCTTTTCAGTATGTGCCATTTACATTGCATAAATTTATATATTTTTGAAATTCACCCTAGTTTGATCCCTGGTACCAAAAATGTCAAAAATACATTAACGAAGTTTAATATACAAATAATTCTCTCAGTCCGTTTAGTCAAAACTTAGTGACTTAAGGCTTTTGTTTTATACAGTGAAGGGGATTGGACTGTTTGTCTTATTGGACTTTTTGAGATTTAAGTGAATTCTAAGGAAACTGAGGAGAATTCCTGGACAAAGCATAATTTTAATAAACAGTCATAATATTGTTACAACCATTTACTATACTACTTCTACAAATTATTATCAGTGTTACGTGAGTCGAATGTGAAAATATTTGTCGAAAGTCTCACTGAGTGCAAAAGGCAGGCGTGCTCAGCAGGGACATTCCGCTTGTCCCTGTAACAGCGGAGAACTCTCCAATGCCGGAATCCCAGTTTATCACCTCTGTGTCCTTCGAATGATTTCTGTAATTCAAATGCACATCCCAGACTTAGATATCCAAGCTGCAGGCTTTGGAATCCTAGACATTCTGTGGGCCTCGCCGTCCTCCGAGAGCCAGGAAATCCGAAGGCCTAGCGTTCAATCCATGACTACAAAAAATGACAGGTTGTGCTACTAAGTTCTTCGTTTTTTATCTGCCTAAGAAAATTCATTAAAGCACAACATTAAAGGAACTCTTCCTTGCTGAAGATGGTTTGAATTTAGAAACGGTAGAGGCTCTGAGGTTTTCCTGTCATTTTTTCAAAACTTCAAATTTAAGCCCATCTAAGTAATCATTTTCTCCAGTGATTGTTGATCAGAGCCAATACCAGGCGAAATCTCGCATTTCAGGGTTATCTGTTTCAGTCACAAAGCAATGAATCAGTGCTGGTTGATTCGCACAGCACGGAGGGGCGCAGCCTCCTCAGGAGTCCACAGGCTCTTCGCTACTCCAGACTCAGCCAGTGCAGTCCTGGAGTTTTACAGAAGGGCACAGAGCCTGCCCGAAAGAAAATGAAAAAACAAATTCTCACTCCAGCACCAAAACTAAAAAGTGCAGATATTTATAAATTGTTTTACATTTTCCCTTCTTTTTCTTTCTTTCTTTCTTTCTTTCTTTCTTTCTTTCTTTCTTTCTTTCTTTCTTTCTTTCTTTCTTTTCTTTCATGTGTTTGCAGTTGATGTTGCTTTTTTTTTTTCTTTTTTCTTGGCTAGTATTTGAAATCAAGCCTACTGTTAATCAAGCCCTTTCACACCTCATATGACAGACGAAGGCCTGTTTCTGGCAGAAGTCACATTCACAAGGTCTTCACCCTATGGCTTAATTATCTCTCCAAGGCTAAGATTCCTAAAGCCTTCACACCAGGGAGTAGGAGTTTAATCCATGAATTTTAGAGGTGTCAAAAACATGCAGCCCCATAACACATAGCAATATAAATATGAATGAACAACTTGTGTAGAAAAAGTATGCAGCATGATGAAGTGTCTCGTATGCTGTACAATGCAGATTCTATTGTTGTTCAGGTGTAGTGACACCATCAGGGCAAGGGGTAAGCATCCCATAGTCGCATAGTTGTTACCCATAGTTCCCCAGTGGGGGGTGCATGCCAACCACATAGTGCCACACATGCAAGAGCCAGGGTCTATCAGGAGGTGGAGAGAGGAAGAGAGAGGAGAAAGTATGAGCAAGAGCATTGGTGGCAATTTCCATGGTGGCTGTGGGCAGAGCAGGGTAAGTAGGCTTAGGATCACCAGCTTGCACTCTGTGGCTGGCAATGGGGATGGCAGCCACTCTCAGGGGTCTGGTGATGGCCTTGGCATGATTGTGGTGGGGAAACAGTCAGAGCACCTTACAGGAGCAGATGCACATGTGGCCCCTAGACTGGGTGGTTCCTGGGTGAGGGTCAGTCTTGTGGTTGACCTCAGGATTGCTATAAGCAGGTTCTGTCCTGCCAAAGTCAGCAAAGCAGTGATATGTTATGGTATTAAATAGAGAGACAGGATTACCCTCTGCTCACTGCAGGAAGCATGAGTCCAGTGGAGGAAGGACAGCTGCAGAGTTGTTCCAAGAAAGAAGCTGTCCTTTTCCTATAAACCTTTGCATCAACCTAGACTCATGGTCACTGTACTTTCAGACTGCATTTAGAACAGGCTGGTCAAACAGAAAACACCAAAATGAAAGCAAGACAGTTTTCCAAACCACGTGCAAATAACAAGACCTCACTACCTCCGGATCACTCTCATGTAGTCACATTAAGGGTACAGAGCAAAACACTCAGGTGTGATCCAAAACTCATGTATGACTTCAGCTATGCTCAGGGAATTTTCAGATCACACAATGTAGCATAGAGTTAATTTAGTACATCTTGCTTTTTTTGCCCAGAAGCATAATGTTGAAATGTTCTTTTTTATAGCTTATTTACTTGATATTTTGAGTGTAAAATCATTGTAGTAAATACTATCACCCAAAGAGATAATATTTTAAGAATTATTATAACAATTCAAAATAAACTGGCCCTAAAATGGAGATGTCTATTTAAGCTACAACAAATGAAAAATCTACTTCATTCATAGTTGTTCATAAAATCTGCTTTGAAAATGAAGGCTGTCATCATTTACTCTACCCCTGTTCTTTCTCCTGATGTTGCTAGACCTGGTTGCAGCTGGGGTTTTTGGACTGAGCTCCCCTGAGCTCTGGTTAGGGCCTGGAAGCCTGCTCACCGATTCTGTACAGCTGTGGCTTTTGGCTGCTGATTCTCTTTGAAGACAAAGAACTCCGAGATGAAAGGTGAGACTTGGCTGCTTGGATGTTAGAACCTTTTGTCTCTCTAACCACCACACTGACTGGCTGCTCTGTGTTTCACAGCCTCTCCCTCTGGGTGCTGAGCGGTCCCACAGCAGTGCGTGTCAGCACCTTCAGCACCACACACCCTTCTCCCTCAACAGCTGGGGGGCACTGGGATCCCCACTTCTCACACTGCATCTACCTTTGCGTCAACTTTCTGTTACACAAAAAGTACTTGAGATACTCTATCTGGCTGTAAGAGGTTCTCTGGCCCTGATGCTTTGGGCCTGTGGCAGAGTAGCACATCATGGTGGAGATGCAAGGTGGAGCACAGCCGCTCAGCTCATGAAGGGTAAAGGTGGTGGTGTCCCGAGTCCCCTCTTGGAACAAAGCACCAATGACTCCAGTTTTCCCCCAGGTCCTACCTGTTAAAGGTGCAACCTCCTCCCAAGAGCACCAAACTGGAACACAGCCTTGAACACATGGGCTGCTGGAGGATGTCCCACATCCAGCCTGTGGAAAACCATGACATTCATATTCCTCACCTCACTTACTGATACTGTGTCAAACAATTTTGCAGTGTCCACTTTTGTTCTTGCTTTTCCCCTCATGGTTTTTCTAAGAATGGTCAGACCTTTTTTCTTTAAATTTCTTAATGCATAAACAATTCATAAATGAGTCAACAACCTGCAAATAGTCAGAACAGGTTAATTTTGACCCTGCCACTGAAATTACGAAAATTGTGCACTAAACTCTTTCATCTCCATCTTTTCTTTTTAAAGATTCAGATCTTTTTGGCAAGACCTTGGGTTGGTTGTCAAAGCTATCATGTCATATCCTCCTTATTAATTCTTTCTTCACTTCTTAGTGCTTCCGTAATAATCTTGATGAACATACAAGTGCATCCACAGTCACACACCCACAGATTCCTGTACGTTTTCATTAACAGGATGATCCATTTCCC
Organism: Fukomys damarensis; assembly: GCF_012274545.1. Taxonomy (NCBI): domain Eukaryota; kingdom Metazoa; phylum Chordata; class Mammalia; order Rodentia; family Bathyergidae; genus Fukomys; species Fukomys damarensis. The sequence goes on from NW_022900915.1 coordinate 41,393,991, forward strand.
TATATGCTCAGCAAAATGACCAACCACATACGGCCAAATGTATCTTCAGGACTTTTATTTTGGGTGTTCAGCTCCTGCCACCCACCTTTCTATTGTCTCTCACCCTAAGACAGACAGTTTTGGTTCTATCTAGATCCGCCCTCCAAAACCTCCTGTGGTCACTGGTGGGGAGTTTCAAAGGTGGCTCCATTAGGGTTGTGAATATGAGTTAAGGGTTTGACTTTGAAATGAAGGGTGTGATTCTGGGAGCCCCTCCCCTCCGCCCAGGGTGTGGGTGTGGCCAGTCCATAGGTTCACAGCCCAGATGGAAGGGAAAGGGAAAGAGGATGGGTAGGCCAGCTGCTGCTGCCTTCTGCCTGCCCTGCACTGGCCCCTGCCATACCACCCTGCCGTGGAGCCAGCCCACTACAGACTGAAACCTCTATAAGCTGTGAGCTGAAATAAACCTCTCCTTCTTTAACTTTTGGTATTGAGCATTTGTCTCCGCAATGAGAAATGTAACTAAGACACTGAGTAATCCCTGGTTCAGACCAATTTCATTCCATGAACGTGATAATTTCCAGAAAACTGATAATTTTTTAGGTCAACACTTGTACTCATCATCTCCCTTGAAAGCTGCTTGAAAAAAAAAAAAGCACATTGTTTTGCATCATTTACTATGTGCAAAGCACCGTCTGGGCACTGTGAGGTAGGGTGTATTCTTGCTTCTACGAAGAACTTCATATAGTTGCCCCAGGTTTCCTGCAGGGAATGGAAGAAAGGTTTTGGGAGGTGAGCCCTGGGGCCAGATCAGCTTCGAACCTTTTTTCTTAAAAAAAAAAAAAAAAGACATTTGATTGACATATAAGTAGTGCGTAATGACTTAACTGCATCACAAGCATCTCTTTCTCTCTGCTCTCATGATTACATCTCATTTTATTAGCTCAGATTTTCTCTCTTGCATGTGGAACAAGGAGCAGTGAGAGAGACAAAACAATCCTTAAAACTCTGATTTGCACTGCTTTTCTGTCGATGTGGGGAGATAAGCCTTCCCTCCACTACTTGGATCCTCACAGAAGAAAAGCATCCTCCAAACCCTTCTCAGGGCCACTGAGAGCAGGCTCCAGAGTTCAAGGCCACCCTCAAACGCCACCTGCAGTGCATCCTGGGACTCTGCTTCTGGAGGCAAGGCACCCTCGTGCCCTTTTACAGGAGACACAAAATTCACTCATGTATTAAGTTTATGACTAACTCTTTCAAGAATTACAGGTTGAGTGTTCTGCGGAAACAACATTAACCAAACATGCAAGATCACAATTTTTATTGCAGTTTTGTTCTTGAGACTAAGAGACAGTTTTTTACAACAAAAATAAATGAATGAAAAAATAAAGAAGTAGTGAATAATTATACTTGATAGTGGTGAGGGACTTATAGAGTGTTTAAACCAGTGACTTGTGCTTGCACAGAAAAGGAAATCTCTCCGAGAGAAATATTTTTTCAGGAATCTGAATTGTGGTAAAGAGTTAGAATTTAATTTTCTGGCAAAGATTATTCTAAACAGAAAGCAGAGCTACTGCAAAGTTCCTGAGGCCAAAGCATTATCTCCTCGGAAGGGAAACCAAGCCAATGTGCCTGCATCCTCGCGGCAGAGAAGTTTACGTATACAATAATACGATACAAAATGGGAAGTCAAGGCAATTTCTGCAGAGATCTGCCAATGTCCAGAGCCCCGAAACCCATGAGCTTTACATTATTGGAGACAGAGTCTTGAAAGATATCAAGCTCTGCTCACCTTGGAGTATCCAGGTAGAATACAAACCCCATGGATAGTGTTCTTATAAAGGAGAAAGGACAGGAGAAAGCACAGCGAGTGAGCAAGTAGTACTGAGAAAGGCAGAGACTGGAGCACAGAGCTCGCCAAAGAAGCCAAGGAAAGCTGTCTGCTGCCAGAGGACAGCAGCAGCGAAGGGGGTTTTCCCATCGCGTCTCCACAGGAAATGTGGACCTGCAGACATCTTGATGCTGGACTTCTGGCTTCCAGAGTTGCTATGAGTAAAACTGTTCTCTGAAGTCACCCAGATTCGGGTGATTTGCTACGGCTCTCCTAGGAATCCAACGCAGAGAGGTAAGCTCGGTTGGAGCACGCAGAACACTGGAAGCAAAAATGAGTTTGGAATTTTGTCTGCATTAAAGACAAAACTAGAGGCCAGGGATTTAGCTCCGTGTTGCTGCCTGCCTCGTAAGTGGAAGGTCCTGACTCTGATCCCTCGAACAACAACAAAAAGAACAAAAGGGTCTTGCGTGTGGGCTACAGGGGAAGCTGACTGGGAGAGAACGGAAAGGACTGGTCTTCAAGGAGAGGGGTGAATGCTGGTGAGCAGCTCAAGCTGCAGCCTGTTGATCCCGGATTCTTTCATATTCCGTCTCTATCCGCTACTCAACACAGGAAGACTGACGTCAAGTACTGAGGGCTTAAATTTGCTCATCTAGTTGAAGATAACAACAGAGACAGCTCAGGTTCCCCAGGAGAATTGAGTAAGTTTATATTTTAAGATACTTCGGAATAGTGACAAATAATAATTACTTAGTAAACATTCCATATTGTTAGTAGCATTATGTTTTGGAAACTACATTGTAGGAGAGCAAAAAAATGAGGCCAGGAGAAAAGAGCAATGAGTAAGACTCAGTTAAGCACTGGATAGACTGATTCAGGAGGAAAAGTGAGTGTATCAGTAAATACTGTGGAAGTGCAGTCAGCTCAGCTAGGGTGCAGGGTGGGGTGGGAGAAAGGAAGGAAGATGCCAAGATGTTCAGTTCCACTAATTCAGGACCATGGGATACCATGAAATAAGGAGGTAATGTACAGAGTCCTTAAAAGAGTGGAATTTCTTACACAATATAGTTCTGTTTTTTAATCTACTAGGTCTTGCTGCCTACTAAACCTACAAGAACAGGAGGGATCTGTGTCTGTGACTGCAGTATGTAAAGAGGGTGTTGAGTTTGCCGATGAAAGCTAGAGATATTTTGAAGTCATACATCTTCTTTTCCTTCCTTCCTTCCTTCCTTCCTTCCTTCCTTCCTTCCTTCCTTCCTTCCTTCCTTTCTTTCTTTCTTTCTTTCTTTCTTTCTTTCTTTCTTTCTTTCTTTCTTTTTTCTTTATTTTTTTGGTGCCTGGGTTTGAACTCAGTCCTCGCACTTGCGAGGCAGGTGGTGAAACCACTAAGCTAAATCCCCAGCCCCATGGAGATGTCTTTTCACATTTGAGCCAGGGTATGGTAATGGATAAATCATTCAGTTAAGCTATTACAAAAATAAATAAATAAATAGGAAAAAAAGCCATAATAAAGTTCAACTTGTATCACTTACTAATGTTACCAGAATGCCAAGGTTGTGTCCCATGGTGACAAAGAATGAAACCACAGACTGGGGAGGAGGGTGCAGGCAAATTTATTTAAAGGCAAGGAAGTAGAGCTCCTGCTAACTGGGAGGAGGATCTGAGCAGGAAGTCCACAACGGCTCTTTGTCTATGGATTTTAAGGGGTTTAGAAGGGAGCTTGGTCTGCTGTGTAAGTGGTGTAATCTCCACCCTAGAGGAGACTACATACTTTTTAGCATCCATGCAGGTTCCATGCACCCCTGAGCCAATCCGCCATCATGCTCTGGGGAGGTCCTAAATAGTCACATGATGTTTTTGTAAGATCTTTGGAGGATCCCGATTGAACCAACTCCATTTTGGGCTTCCTGACTCCATTTTGGAACTGCTGTCCTTACAGCACAATGCAATCCTAACTCCTGTCTCCCCAAGTCCTGTGACACTAGTAAATCAAGGACTTTAAAACAACCTAATTACATCTCGAAGGTCTCACCTTCAAACACTATCATGTTGGGTGGTAGGGATTTAACGTACGAGTTTTAGGGACACAAGCACCCAAGTCATAATATATGCTTTTGAGGACATTCTCCTCTACTTTATATACAACAGAAGGGCTACACATAATGAAGTGCTGCAAAAAATCAGCTGGAAATAGGTAAGGGTCATCAATAGTGACAACAGCAACTGTACTGTGTGTCAGTGTGTTTGTGCAGGACATGATGAAGGCATCATTTCTCATGTTGTCAGAAAAAGAAGACACTCTACCAAGTCCATATCTCATATTTCCCCAAACAACAACTTCTATATCTACTCCTTGAGTCATCTTGGCAACAACTTGCAAAACATTTTTTCATATTGTACTGGGTCTTCAAAGGAAAAAACGTTCAGTAGAAAGCATTTTATCTCAATATCTTACAAAAGTGCTCTAAGGCCTGAAAATGAAAAAAAAAATCCTATTTGTCTACACGACTGATAAAAATTTATCTCTGATCTTATATGCAAATCACAAGTCTCTCATACCTTCTAAACATCAACATGAAATAATATTGTGGTGGATTTCCCTAGTTTATAGAAATTTTAAAATCCCCTTAGTGTTTTACAAATAAGATGTTGAGCTCTCAGTACAATTAATGCTAAAGAAATTCCACGGGAGTGTAGAGCACTTGATAAAATATTCTATTTCTAGTGCAAAAATGTAAAAATTAGAATCTGTTAAAGTGGAGCAATCATCAGCCCTGGTGTGGTCAGAGAGGATAGGTAATCTCTGAGATGAATAAACCTCCTAATTCCTTAGAATGTAACTCTTACAACTGAACCTGGCTGCTAGTGCAGAATAATTCATTTAAGCCTAATATTCAGGGCAACCAAAATGCTTTTTATATTATATTAAATTGCTTTCTCCTGCTGATGATGGAGACCCAGTTTATATATTGTGGTTTTGTGATTTTGGTATAAATTATCATAGGGAAATATTCTGATGACTCTAGATTGCACACAAAATAGCTAATATAGTCTGAATTGATTTGGAACTAATGGAATACGGCCTTTTAAAATCCCTAGAAAAATTGTATTTCTTATTGACCTAATACTTTTAAAAGTATATTTCTTAGAATATATAAAGAACTCAAAAATTTGATCCTTTCTCCCAATTTAACACCCCAATTTTAAAAAATGGGCATCTGAAATGAATAGATAATTTTCAGATGGAGAAATACAAATGGCCAATAACTTTATGATAAAAAAATGTTCAACATCACTAGCCACTCAAGAAATGTAAGCACAGGGACCCAAGTTCAATTCCAGGTACCAAAAAAAAAAAAAAAAAGATGCAAAACACTGGGATTCCATCTCACCCAGAAAGAATGGCTGCTATGATCTCAGCCAGTAACAAAGGCCGGTGAGACTGTGGGGAGAAAGAAACTCTCCTCCATTGTTAGTGGGAGTGCAGACCGGTGCAACCACTGTGGGAATCAAAAAGCTAAGAATAGAAATCCCATTTGACACAGGTGCTCCCCTTCTAGGTATCTCCCCGAAGGAGCTGACGTGCACACAGTGATGTGTGCACACCCATGTTGACAGCAGTGCAATTCATAACAGCTGAATCTTGGAAACAGCCTATATGTGCATCAGCAAATACATGGATTGAGAAATGTGCATCTATGCACGATAGAGTACTACTCTACCATAAAGAAGGATGCATTTGAGTCACTTGTAGGAGAATGGATGTACCTTGAAGCCAAAATGTTAAGTTCAGTAACTCAGATACACGAGCTTAAGTGTCACATGGTTTCTCTAAAAGAAAAAAAAAATATATATATATATATATACACACACACACAAAATGAAAGACACAATGGAAAAAAGGGGAAAAATGTATTCCCTGACTTGGTAGTGCAATTGTCCTACATGTTTCATGTGTTCTTTGGCCTATTTGTCTGGTTTTGAATTTGTTTATATGACAGCTCTTTAAGGTCTTACAAGATAAATCAATGAATCTGATGCTGGGGAAATACAAAGAGGTTGTCAGGGGGGAGAAGGGAAGTGAAATCTGTTATATATGTGTATCAATTCCCTATAGTGAATGTAATCATTGTGTATTGCAGATGCACTAGTAAAAGTCAAGAAATATACATCTGTTCTCTCAGAAAAGGATTGTTTTCAATTTGCTTCACCGAGATTGTGACATGAGGGAATAACTCATGAGTCCAACAAGGTGCTCCGGGAGTTTGATTATGTTGTGTACCCCAGAGTCAGCCATTAGCTGGAGCAGAGAGAGGGAACTATTCAAATACTGCAAGAAGGGAGTCAGAATCTCAGAGAAATGAAGTATAGAACTGGTAACCCTTTTAAATTTCTTAGAAAAACATTCTGGGTGCAAAATCTGTTGTTTGTTTGGTATTATGCTGTGGGGTTTGTTATCTACTTTCTATGGGCTCGCAGTAATCCGAGACACACCATCTTTTATGTCAATCTAGTTTTCCACAAACTATCTACATGTGGATCCCGATACATTCAGTAAGTATCTGAAATATTTCACTCATTGTTCCGAGAATTTTGTATGTCAGAGACTGTGCTTGGCAACATTAAACAAGATGGATAGGCTCTTGCTTTCCCAGCGTTCATCTTCTAGCATGAGAGTTAAGCAAGAATTTAATACAACTAAGGTACACATAGTCATTGAGAAGTTCTAGAAAAATAATAAGACCTTAGGGTCAAAAAAGTTGGGACAAAGCAGGGTAGGTGGGAAATACAGATGCCGGTGCTACACTTCGGTCACAGGGAGGTGAAGAAACCTGTCATTTAGACAGCTGGGCATGGTGACGAAGGCAAAGGCATGAGGTGACCATAAACTTGTCTTAACAATCCCGTCAGTGGGTTTGTTCCAACCCCACGGGAGTGATTGCCCGAATCAGAAAAGCACTCCAGCTACTTGCTCATCTGTTTTCAGCTCTAGGCATGCAGCTAGCTGACCCAGCCAGGACAGCGCCATACTTTCAGTTGAATCCCCCTACTGATTCTCTTCTGATTTCAATACTCTTCTACAGAATAGACATCAGAAAGGTGCAGGCTTGAGGGTCTGTTCTGTTGAACAGATGCACCTTCACTGCACCTCTACTGTAGAGACAGCTCTTAGCATACAGCAGGACCCCAAAAGCCAGGTGGACTGAAGCCTTTCATAAAAAAATATGATCAGTCGGGTGCAAATAATACAATTATTTGGAATTGCAATTGCTATGGAATTGAAGAGCTTTACACCTACAGTGAGGTTATACAACTCTTGTAAATGAAGATACATTAATATATAACATTTACATAAAAGATTCATATAAATGAAGATACATTAACAAAAAACCTATACATACCCAAAGCCTATCACAAATGGAACAGTGTCTAAACTTATTTGTAGTGTAACATTAATAAATGAATTACTATAAATACGTGATATATTTTTATTTCCTTTATTTTATTGTCTTCAGAAAAGTAGTAATATACATTTCTTCTGTATTAAAAATATATAAAATACTGAGATTATTTAAGATTAAATATACAAAGTGTCTCCAACCATACTATCAACTATACTATGCAGTTTTAGGCTATTTTTCTCTCAAACCATAACTTTGAATGTGTTTTTCAGAATTTTTTGTTTTTTATTGCAGAGTTACATGTCCTATGAAATGAAAATTAATTATTTTCACAAATGTCACCCACGGAAAAGCAGTCATAGAGCTTATGAAGATTTAATTAGTTTTTTATATATTCACTGCAATGTATTTTTTATTCATTAATCAGTTAAAAATAGTTTTTATTGTTACTCAAATCTCCACAAGGTCAAGTTTCAGTGAGGAGTTGTTTTTTTTTTCTCAAGTAGAATCACAGACACCTATTGTAAACATATAAGAAGCTGATTTGCAGCTCAAATAATTCAGATTTTCATTTGACAAATTAAAACGCCGCTGCATTCCCACCAGAGTACAGCTGCGTACCAGTCATTTAGCCGGATCACACTCTCCCCAAAATGTCATACTTGTGCTGAAATCTTTTCATAGTAACTGAGATGATTTCCATTCAATCGTTCCCTCCACAAACTTCTGGAGTTAGATTGATTTCAGAACTGTTCTGTGAGCTACCTGGTTTATTTAGTAGCAAAACAAAACTTCCTTCACATAGAACAGGAGCTTAGGCAACACCATGTTGTAATGTTTTGATATGAGAACCATGAATTTTAAATGCTATGACATAAAATGCTGTTGATTCACAAGTGAGAAAACCCAGACTCCCAGAGAGGTGGTGTCATTTACCACAGTGTAGTAGGAGGAGAGATTGCAGGGTCAAAGTAGGAGGTGTGTCTGTCTTCATACTGTGGTCTAGAAATTTCCTTTCCTCTCTTCAGTATGAGCCTCCTACTTTTGCTATAAAATGCTCCACTTCTTTCCTTCCTATCCTCCTCCCTTCCCTCCTTTCATCTTTTTTTACTCTCTCTTTGACAGATCATGAATAATAGTTGCCTTCCTGAGAAAGTCTATGTAAGAAATGCATTTGGTTGGTAGCTTGTATGAAGTGTAGATTTCAGGGATAGGAATATTTCGCTTCAGAATATGGAGCTACTTTTTACTTCTATGGTGGCTATTGAAAAATCTGAAGGCATTGTGACTATGATCTTTGTTGGAAATATTTTTTTTTCTCCCTGAGAACGTTTCTGCCATCCCATTAATCTAGATGTCATGTGAGTTTACATCTTGTGAGTGTCTACTTCTAACTACTACGCTGGGAATGGTATAATCTTGCCTTCGCCATTTCTACTGCCTACGTAGGTAATAAGGTCTTCCTCCAAGGTAATGATGATGATTTCCAGACTAATGCAAAACCAGAGAGGACTCATAACAGATGGTAGGTGCAGAAACGTTCCTCAGTCCCCAGCCATTGCACATTATTAATTCTCACATCATGCGGATGTTCAAAGTGACAGCAATCAACTCCAGATTGTCAGATGTTGTGAGAAATCCAGCCAAGGGTTCATATTGTCACTACTGTGTAGTTTGTGAAAGGCTCTGTTCACCGCTCCGTGGGAGCCATTCTGTTCTCCAACCTTGAATACCAGTGGGTCATGAATGTGCCTCAAGCCGGCCTACTCCAGTTCTGAGGCTTTCTCCTTCCCTTGCCTTGCGGAACTGAGGAACTACTATCCAGAATAGACTACGGCAAGTGTGAGAAAGACACGGCCAGTTGCCTTCCTTTCTCCTACCAGAAAGAGCCAAACCTCAAATACAGAGGTAACAAACTTGTCCAAAGCTGGGATGGAAACTAAAAGTGCTTCTAATTCTCCGGTTCTCCCAAAGTGAAAAGGATCCTCTGACATAAACATGGTCTAGGACAGTGCTAAACTCAAGGGTATAGTTGTAAGAATCTGAAAGAACTCAGATCGTGTATGAGGCATGATCAGCAAAGATAGAGACAGCTTACATTTTAAAAACTATAGTAAAAGGCACACTGCCATTAATCCCCCCAGCCCCACCCCGGTTTCCAACACAGTTTTTGCCACTTTCTGAAGCAGTCTTGGAAGTTCTCTTTCAGGAGTGTCTTTAGTTGAGCTCTCATGGCTGCTTTTATGTCCTGAATCTTTTCAAACTGTTTCTCTTTCACCTTCATGTTGACTTTGGGGAAGAGCTAGAAATCACACAGTGCCAGATCGGGTGATCAGGTGGATGAGGAGACAGTGTCACCTTTTAGAGCTCGGGTTTCTGGGAGATGGCACTGAATGACAGCACTCACCGTATGTGCTGTCACTCCTCGCAGAACCACGAATGAAAACATCCAGAGCTGCTTCAGAATGTGGCGAGAACAATGAGATAAGTGGGTTCACAGTAAGGTAGAGCTGTTCAAAGAGGATTCATGGTAATAAAATGTTTAACGTTAAACATTCACACGTGATTTGGCTGTGCTTTGTATGTTCCACATTCAAATAGACAAAGGAATTTCTCAGAATCTTAAGGAATGTTCCAGGGCAGCCTTGGATATACAACCAAAGTAGAGAAAACTTTGTGCGTGGCTTTTATTAATCAGAACAGATACAAATAAATTCGTGGAAAACCATAACCCGTTCAATAGCCTCACTGCCAAGATAAGCACTGCCAGCCTGGATGACTGGCAGCTGAAAATATGAAAGGACAAAAAGATGGCCAGGTGTCTTCCATTCTGTAGGAACCAAACTAAGAAAAATCTTCAAAAAATATCACTTCCAATAACATCTTCACAAGTGAAAAAGGGTAGCAATGGAAATATACCAAGAAGGTGAAGCTGAACATCATAAACAGAGTGCTCTGGGGAGTGATTTCTCCGGCACCAAATCAGCCCAAATCAAAATACATCCACTGTTCCTGGAGAGGGAGAACTTTGTATTTCATGATTGTCATCGGTCTGTGACTGAAATATCCCTTTCCCCAAAAAATGATAGTATTTTGGTGGTTTTTCTTTGTCACAGTTATCTTCTGGGAAACAGGACAAAGATAACTTTTCTTTCAAAGGTCTTCGGCAGGCTTCTGTAGCAGAAGGAAGTATACCGATGCACTTGCTCTAGAGCTCCTGTACCTTGTAAATTCTGGGGAGTTGAGTCTCTCAGGAGACTTGAGAAGAAGGAATTTCCCTCTGACTGCAGGCAGAGATGCATGAGAAAGTCAGGCCGAATCCAACTGCTCCGAAGTGTTAACCCAGTGCTCAGCTAAGCACAGTACTTCATATTTGCCTGTTGTCATGTCTCGGCTGGCATGGAAACTCTACCCTGCGCCTTAATTTGTGGGCCCTTAATCTTGTAAATTACACTGGTCTCTAGTTTTATGAGATAATGTAGAGGAACATCTTCAAGCATCAAAGAACAAGGACTTAGCAGTGGCTTCAAACTAAAGTTTCTGTAGTGTTCTCATACCTCTTAAGATTGGACAATTTTCACAGTCTTGGACTTTCTGATATTCTGTGATGTTCAGGCAATAACTAATCTCCCCTTCTTTACTTCTCATTGAGAATTAGTTGCATTATCCTCCACAATACCAGTCACCGTGCAGGAGCTGGGAAACATCCTGCATGCCAGCTCCTTACTGTACAGCTGCTCTAATGCTGCACTAATGTGTGGGCGGGACCCTGTAATGAAGGCAATGACCCCATTTGCTTGTCTTAATGACAGCATGGGTAAGAGTCTAGCATATACTGAGGAACACACTACACAACTATCTATCCGTTCTCTGGGTCATAGACAAAAAAAAAAAAAAATCTCAATCTAATTGTGGAATAAGGAGAAAGTACTTGAGATTCACCTTTTGAATCACTGACAGTGCCCAGAAGGGAAGAGAGCTAAAGCTAAGAGAGCAGGGCTTGAGCTGTTCCAAGCTCTGCTTCACCACAGCCATTCGCCTGTTTCTGTTGTCATTCTTGTGGCTGTTTTCTGAGCACGCTGAAGGCTACGCATGCGCTGTTTCATTTATGACCTTCAGAGACACCCCCGAGGTAACTCATCCTGTGCGCCATTTTCCAAATGAGGAGTGTGCGCCTTGGGGACAGAAGCAATCTGGCAAATAGTCACAGGCAAGGTCTTTACTGAGACATGCACACGTACATGATGTAGGAGTCGATGCTATTAAAAGTGCTTTCCATCTCTACCTTAAAGGTTTCATTAAATTTTTATAAAAGATATTACTAAAGGTTTTAGAATCACTGCATTTTTCATGATAGAAATCCTAATAAAAGTTTCATTCTAAATTATTGCAAAGGTATGCAAAGACTGTTAACAACACATTTTAGGGAACATATTTAGATGTAAATATTGACCTACAATTGATAATTCCAACATATGAATTTTTAGTGAGGTGGCCCATTTTGAAGATGTAAAACCACCACAGCTGCTACTCTTACCACTACCATGGAAAATTAAAGTTTGATTGCTGTGTTATGAACACATAAAGGTATGAAACTGAAATTTCCCCAGATAAAATTTTGAATCACAGATGTCACGAGTTTCTTTTCTATTTTTTAAATCAGTACATGGTCGCAGTGTGTGCAAGTGTACAGTCATCTTGGGGAGTGGGTACCTGTACATGTGATGTCTTGGTTCTTTAATTAATCCTCTTCCCCTATTGCCCATTAATTCTCCCTTCCCCATTTTCACTCTTGTTGATATTATTAATCTTAGCTCATGTTTACCGAACATCAATTCTTTGCAGTTTCCTAAAATGTTGATAAAAGAAAAATAAAGCATGATTCTAATTGTATGCCTGTATAATAATAAAGTATTGGTTTGACAAAGTTACTAGATAGGGAAAGACATTTTGCTCGACTTAACTATGAGGTCCACTTGACAATTCTGTGTAGGGCAACACTAGGGAGGATGAGTTTGAATGAAAAACACTTAAAAATATTTGCCGAAAAATCTTCTAGAAAAACCGTTAAAAGCCGGTGAAATAAATGATACAGTGCATTCTGAGAAAACATGAGGCATCTCAGATGCATAACTCACAGCTTTGCAGAAACCTTATCACATCACCTTAACAACTTATTTATACACTTTGTCACAGTTTTCAAATCATCGCACTGTACTTTATGAGATAAGTCACAATTAGGAAGATGTTAGATTATCATGTGAGAAATTAGATTTTAAAGTTTAATAAAGCCTGCAGAATTCATTGTAATATATTTGGCAGTGGGAAACATATTCTTATGCACTTTCGCTTGCTGTGCTTTTGTGCACTCTGTAATGACTCTGGAACAAAAAATGATAGCAGAGCCCAGACACGATCACCCTCGAGTCCTGGATTCCTTTCCAGAGGAGTCCACAGTCAGACGAGGAGAGGGAAGGGGCTGTGGCTTCCTCCTGCTTTCAGTTAAAAGTACTAGTCACCGTGGTGGAAAGCGCATTGATAGTAGTAATAATGAAAGATCATACAGAAGGGTGCAGCATTTGGTGTGCAAATACAAGTAGAAGTCTCATTGCTAACCCTCTGTCCCTGCAGATAATAACGTGAGGATAAAACGTCATAACACGAGGCTGACACTTCCCTAACTTTCTTCTAACGTATTTTTAAATTCCATCCCACTGCTATCTATAGTTTTGGTAGAACTCGGTAATCTACTGTACCAACCCAAGTGATGCATTTTGATTTCTTAGAATGATGGTGACCATAAGTGATGAGGAAAAAAAAAATCCTAAGAGGCATTGAATGGGACTGAAATGGTCAAAATAATAAATGTCATAGAATGTTAATGAATACAAATCAAATAGGATGATGCTTTGGTTTGTACCATATATTTTAATATAAATTTAACTTTGTGATTATATTGAAGATTTATTATTGCCACACATGTGTATCTTGGAAATCTGGCTAAGAGTATGTTATCCATTACCATCCTACCTAGGAAGCACCCAGCCTAGTTAGGAATTATTTTGGTTAGGACAAACCAATGTGCTCTTTAAGGAAAATGAATCATAAATGTAACTCAAGAACTCTTGGTTCTTCATATTATGGAACACAGCGTGGTTGTCAAAACCTTTCACCGTCTGTACATGGCAGGGCTGTCGTAGCTCATGATATTTTGTAAAATGTAAGTTATGTAGATCCAACAATTGACCAAATACATAAAAGAGCTTTCAAAGTTCTGCTTTTATATCACATACATGATGGGACATATTGGTACCACTGTACTGTATACATCTACTGAGACACTGTGCATTACATGTATGAATTTCAAATGTGTCGCCTATCTATTCATTTTATTAGCATTTACAGAGCTATAGGTGATAGACATAGCATGAAAAAGGCATTAAACAATGTAGTCCCTTGAGGCATTCATACTATTGTCTTAATACTATTTCACACAAAGTCTCATTTTGATCTATAGATGACTGGCTGAGAAAAGTTTTCAATGGAAAATATAGATTTTTGCAAGATTTGTATTTACTGTGAGCTCTCAGGCTGCATCTGAGAGCATTTGTATCTCTATTAAAAGCCAAACTTACAGCGCTGGGATGGATACATCAAAAACACATATCAATATTTTCTTAATAACATAAATATATTAATATTCAACTTGAAAATTTATGTTTTCATAGTTTTTACTTTTTGCCAACAATGAATCAAAATATAGCATTATTCTATTACAGAAAATGTCCTTTTCATTTTGAAGATTTTAAGCAATTATGGTAGATCCATATACAAAACTTTAATTATAGATCATAATACATATTTTTTTAGCTTTATTTTCAGTGCAAAGGATAACCCAAGTGCCTCTGCACTGGAGTGTATTCCCAACTTTTCTTTTCACTTTTTGTTTTGAGACAGGAATCTAAATTTCTCAGGCTATCCTCCTGCGACCGTCTCTCAAGTGCTGGGATTACAAGTGCGTGCCGCCATACGCAGATTGTTTTTGGCTTTAAAGTTGTGACACTTTCAAGACTCAGTTGCAATGATTTTCTTATGAAAATGGAGATACAGTTCTATGAAGAAATAGTGAATTTCCACAAATCACTATATTTTAAAAATTTGTAATTTTGTTTCAAGTGAAGTGAAACATTGTTCATAAACCAGCGTTATTGCTCCAAAGTTCTTCAACTGTGGTATTTAAAACAACCACATTCAATTATTGAAACACATAAAAGGCAAGAGGCATGCATTCTAACTATGAGTTGTACATTTTCAGAATTCTTGCTGTAAACAAGACCCAATAAATGATGCACTTATTCCACCCAGCACTGTTTATGACTGCATGCCCATAAAGGTGAAAAGAGTTTTCAGGAAAACGCCTACAGCAGCACAAGCTATCCGTACCACAGTGTCAAGGACGTCCAGCTGCCTCCCAGGGAGCTACTACTGAATATAAACCTGAAACTTTTTTTTGTTTTTTTTTTTCAGAGTCTTTCTAATGCATCTTATGTTTTGAGGGTGATATCATAACCTTGGAAAACCTCCTAACTCTGCAAAACTTTTTAATGTGCCCCCTAGGTGGTTAGGTCGTTAACAAGTATATGGTATATCTTACGCTAAAATGCTTCCCAGTGATCCTGCCGGATTTCCCCCTGAGACAGTCATTCAAACGAACCTGACTCTTCTGGCTTGTTTAGAGATTGGCCAGGCTTCTTGCCACTTGGTGCTCTGGACTATTTATTTATTTATTCTCATGGCGACAGTAAAATGATCATTTCTCAGGGAGGATATCTTAGTTCAAATGCTCTATACGGTGGTGGGATAAAATCTCAAAACCAGTCCCCAAATTACTGTTGAGGACAATTATCACAAAGAAGAGTTTGTCTAAAAAAAAACAGATTATGATTTACTTTAAATATTAGAAGTACTCACACGTACATCTGGACAAAATCTTCAACATCAACCCGCTGCTCGTGACTCCTCCGCCTCACCTGCAGAGCCTGAAGACTGTGCACGAACCAGTTCACCCTGAGCTCTCTGAGGTACGCTGTGCAGGCAGACTGCATCTGTGCTTCAGATGTTTAAGTCCTCTTAGATTCATTGTTTAGTGATGAAAATGGAACGGCTGATTCCTATGAGAGCGAAGTGTTAGTCTAACAAGAATGCAGAATATCTTTTGTTATGTCTCAGTAGAAAGTGGGTTTCCCACGACATGAAAGTCAAGGATAGCTCTAAGTGCTAGGAATGCACATCCTCATCTCCAGGATTTACCTGCATCGGTAAGTACGTTTGAACACTCAAAGGCATAACCTGGAAGTTCAAAAGAATTTTATAACTATGGCTTCTCTTTCTACCAGTCCCATGGATAATTCTCTTTAGTTAAACTATATCATAAAGAAGATAAATCATGAATATCATATGCATAACAAATCAGAGTGTAAATGACTCCCTAACATTTGTACTAAAGTACAACAGTACAAGATAGCATTTGATTTATAGCCAAAGAAAAACTTACTGTTTAGAGACAGAACTGTAAGAAATCTAGAGGTAGTTTACTTTTTCTCAAGTTGAAAATTTTGTGTCCTCAAGTCTTTATGGTATTACACAATTGTGACAGTTAAGCTTGTTCGTGTGCATCTGATTGGCTTGGAATCCTCTATAGGGTTTACGGAGGGCATTTCTGAGTGCCCTGATGGGTGGGTCATGGAGGGGTAACTTTGGCACTCTATCTGATTCTCCTTCCTTCCTCCCCAGCCCTGCTCCCCTGCTCTGCTTACCAGCCCACCGTGAACTAAGGAGCTTTGCTTTACTACATCCTCTACCATGGAGCTTCCAACTTACAGCCAACTCACCATGGACTGAATCTCCTGAAACCGCAAGCCAAATCAAATCTCTAATTTTTGTAAGTTGTGGGTGTTATGTATTGCGTCCCAGCCAAATGAAATCTGACTAGTACAGCAAAGTTGTATATAGTAAATTCCTAGCCTTTTAAAAGTTAACATAGCAATGGGAAAAGCACAGTCGTATGGATGATTCCAAGATCAGTGAATCAAACATAGACTTTTTTGTTACTGTGTATAATCTGGCTTTAAAATCCTTTCCATAGTGAAACAAATCTTTAGGCTACTGTCATTGGAGATGGAATACTGGTCATTATAGTAAAGGGCAAGATTTGTGTTCAATGGTTTCTTTTTTGGTTTGAATTTGGTTTTATTTTTATGATGTTACAATAACCAAATCTGGGTAGCGTAAACACGAATCCCATAATCAATATGAACTACACGAAAGTTTGAGCTACTGATTTTAACCATAATCTCATGGGTTAAATGAACTCAATCCATTAGTAAATGTGTGGGTCCTTGATGAATATCCCTAAACTCTGCAAATTTCTTCTTAAAGGCTAACTCTGGGGAAGAACAGTAGAATGCCTCACAATCAGAATGACCCGCCGCTCCTGGTCTCTGCCAGCGGACAAGCTTTAGTAGTCTTCCCAATATACTACCAATATTGGAAACAAAATGTTCTCAGACAGCGCTGCGGCATTTCAAAGTGAAAATCAAAATAATAATCGTGCTAATTTACCTGAGAAGGCTCATTACCACCATTTTTCATGAAGAAAATCTCTTCATGTCACTGCCACTGAGATGACACTAATGAAAAGACGTCAGGGTAGCTGCAATCGGTAATGTTCAGTACCTCTCCTTGCTCCCTTCCTCTTCCTCTTTATCTTCTTCTTTTCATCTTCTCAGTGCTCTTTATTCAATTTATTGCCACATTCAGTCACCAAAAACAAAATACCAAAACACAAGGATAGCTACTCTTCATCTGTCTCTCTCCACCTATGGGTAGTCAGTATCGGCAATTATATGCCCTAAATATTTCAATAAATTCTGCCTACCCCTTTATCCTTACTATAATTTTCTTCATTGAAGTTTACTGTCTTCATTTAAGCTCCAAGTATCTGTTTCTTGTACTGTGTCAATGTTCTCATCTGGCTTTTAATCACATCCTCTCTAATCTATTCCACACAGCGCTAACCATAGTGCTCTCTTCAAAGCACAATCATCTCTTGTAGCTTTGCTTTGGGTCTCTGTTTTCAGTCCTTCAACTATGCCACAGTTAGCTTTCTTCCACAGCAACCCTCTCTCTCCAGACATATCTTCTTCTTGTTTGAACTTAATGATCAATCACCACTAGATTTCTTACAGTTCTCTACCTACATTTTTATTGTTTTCTGCTTTGATTGCTCTTCACATGAAGTTCTTATGATGGGAATGTTCATACCCCTGCTCCTCTCTGTCATAATTTCTATGTGGTTTTTGTTTGTTCCCTAGATTCAACTTGCATATCTCTACCACAATTGCCCTATAACTAATTAAACATTTATTGTATTGGTTTTCCTCTGTGTCTTATGTCGCTTAGCTCTCTTGAACCTAAAGTGTTGACTAGAAATAAAGACACTCAATACATTAAGAATAAACTGCTATACTCAGATGAGTATGTCACTTTCAAAATGTTTATCCTTGTTGACAGAAGTGGGGACAATCCAACTTCATCTTCATAATTCCACTAGAAGTTCACTTAATCATCTGCCAAAAAGCCAAAGTGGAGCCCAGATATTATTATGCTTCTCTTAAAGTAATTCAAAACATGATCACTCTAGGATGAATAAAAAATGTACTCAAGAATATGCTGCTGATTTATCTACTTTCACACCCTGCGAGAATCCTAAAAGCTGTTGTGTATCCTCTCAGGGGTGAAAGTAACTTCTCTCACCTCTGCTCAGAACTTCTAAACCCATACATAAATCATATACATGATTTTCATCTTTAACAAGTGCTATTCCTTTAATCATCCCAAAGAACAAGAAAATTATCATATCCATCAAATTATAGCTAAAGAATTGGACATTTTCTGTCAATTCTGATTTTTTGTTGATATTTAAGCCTTTTCTATAATAAGCTTTGGCATATATGTGAAAAGTAACTATATACCTTAAGTTCAATCGCACATTTGATAGTTATATTATTTTCAGCTTTTCAAATGCATTAATTCTCTAATCTCACCTCTTCACCTCTTCTGTAGCCTAGCACTGTGCAAAGGCCAGGGCCATTTTTGTCAACTGCTTGTGAATATAACTTCCAGACAACTGTGACTTCCTTTTTCTCCCCATTGTCAGAGGTCTTACATTCTCAGATTCAAAAGGTAGGAGAGTTTTCAACAATAGCAAAATGAGGGTTACACAAAATCTTCCTACATCTGTTCAGATCCTATTCATGCAAGATAACTCTTCAACGGGAAGTTAATATGTCTGCTGAAGTGTTAGCAGGAAGCACTTCAGCAGGAAGCCTTTTTTTCAGCTCACAGAATACCCTCTGGTGAGGATGTTAATGTTGGAAAGAAAAATTTATTTCAATTCAAAGAAAGAAATTTAATTCACATGGAATTTCTTTCCTATCGTAGAGTGTGGCTGGATAGAAAATACAAATTAGAAGTCAAAGTACTAAACTCTGTTCTCCTTTCTGTCACTGTCTCCTTACTTCAGGTTATGGGGAAGTCACCAAAGCAATTATATCTCTCTTTTGCAACGTGTGCAAATAATGACAATTTCCCCCCAAAAAATAAGAAGAGATTCAGAAACAGTGGCATTTGTATTGCATTTCTATTACAGCAAGCTAAAAAAAGGTCCTAGAGAACTGCAAGTTTTAAAGAATTTATGAGCAGTATGTTTGGTTAGTAATAGTGATAACATTTTAAGATTGAAGTGACATGTTTGGAGACTATCAATGTGACTGTAACATGTGTCCTGCACTCATAAAACCCACAAGTGGGGCTGGGATTTAGCTAGGTGGCACCATTTCTGACTCACAAGCACAAGGTCCTGAGTTCAATCCCTGGTAAAGAACAAAACAAACAAACAAAATCTCAAAAGTGTGAGGAAAGATGAATGCAGTGTAGCTCTCATTGAGACAGGAAAAAGATTGCTTCAAGGATCCAGGATCAGTTAGACATACATCATGAAGTTTACTGGAGCCAGGAAAGAGGGGAGGCTATAAATTTAAGTAATTTGATGTGTGGAGTCATTTTATGGCAAGTGAAGACTTTGTTTCAAGAACAACGAACATAGATTTGGAAAAGTGGTTTGGGTCCAGACTTTGGAAAGCCTTGAAAAACAGCCCAAGGGATTTGGATTGCTCTCTGTGTAGGGCAGCAAGTACACAGTGTGCAAGAAAGAGATTCATTTCAGAGTAAACCATAAAGTGCAGAGAATAAAGATGGGTCATAGCTGGTATTTTACCTGTCCTTCCAAAATTGTAACCCTACCACCCTGATGTGGTATCTTGGGTCAAAAAGGAAACCGCTAGCAATGAGAAGTACAAATTGGATTTCATGACTAGTGGGATGAGAGGGAAGCATTTTCCTCTGAAAGACAGTCTAATGTGTAGTCTGAAAATTGAGTGTTGAGAAATGCTTATATTTACAGGCAGTAGAGTGAAAAGGTGTGAGCCTCGCTTAAGTGACAGACAAAATTCAGAAAGACAAAAGACAAGGAGAATGGCAAATATATCCAAGACAAAGGGGGAAAAAAAACCAAAAAAGGCAAAAAAGCCTTTTCTTAATAAACTTGTCTTCCTCTCTAAGACCCAATTCTAGAATAATCTCTTTGGTCTGCGGAAGTAGCTCAGTGGTAGAGAGATGGCTGCTTCTGGGATCAATTCACATTACTGCAAAAAAAGAAAAAGAAAAGCTCCTTTGTAAAAGTGTCTTTGAATCTCCTTACTGCTGCCCCACCTCCCAGAGGAAAATCATTCCTCTTTTTCATGTCTCCACTATCTGTTTGTGTATATCTAGCATGTGAGCCATAACTCACTGATCTCATTCTCCTGCCATATTTATTTTCATATTTACTGCATATATTCGTCAGCAAAGTAACAGTGACTGGCCTCACTTTTCTCAGTAGGATACTTAGAACATGAAGGAAATTGCATAGGAGGGTTTGCGAATTCATTGAGATCAGAGAACAGGGAGGATCTTCAGAAAGAAATCAAAATGAGTTAAGGCAAAACCGTTTCTGACATAAGAATTAGTTCCCAAAGAGGAGGATCACCAGTGCAAATTACAGAAACCAAAGAAAAAGCCAACTCCACTTAATGCCAATGATGGCATATATAAAATATTTGCACCCTAATGAGGAGTAGAAGAGTAGACACCCTACATTTTTATGTCCTAATTTCTGGACCTCAAAAACATGTGAAGTTGTGCAAGGGGATGAATATTGCTTATAGATTTAAGATTTCCAATTGGTTGACCTTAAAATGGAAAGATAGTCCTGGATTATTCAGGTGGGCTTGAGGTATCAATAGCCACCTTAAAAAGTGGAAGAGGGTAATGAGATGTGAGGATGCAAGCAGAAATTGCAGTGTTTTGATATGAAAGGTACCAAACTATTCTTGGTCTCTTTGAAAACAAACAGGGGGCATAAAATAAAGTTTGTCAGTAGCATTTAGAACTTGCACAATGCCAGAAACTAGAATGGATCTTGGCAAAAGAGCACAGCCCTCAACTCTAGCCCAGTGAAACTGCGTCCAACTTCTGACTTTCAGAAATGTCAGATAAGAAGTGTACTTCATTTCAAGGCGATTTTTTGTTTAATTCACTACAAGAGCAACAAGAATATAGTAGCACAAACGCTTTTGATAGTAGAATTCCAGTGTTTCCAGTCTGCTCATAAAACTGAGTTGTTACACTTTGGTGAAATAGAAATAGTACTGTATTTGACATAAAAAAAAAAAAAACACATGAATTCAGAGTAGACATTGACAAAAGTGTCCAAACAAATGGTATTACACCAGCTTTAAACGGCCAAAACCTTCCTCAACTGAGGATCAGATTCATGTCTGGCTGAGTCAGGAGCACCGCACCCATCTCTCCTGAGAAAACTCTGAGGCCTATTAGGGCTGGAATAATCCTCCCCCTTGGGTGTGTAGAGATCTGACTTTAGACAGTTAAACTGTTCCTCTCAAAAACCTCTAAAGTAATGACTCCGTTAGTCTCAGCCCCTAAAACATACAATCCAAAAATTAACATGTGGCCAATAATGATGTTCCAAATATCCTAACTCCACCCTGGTTCCACCCCTGCCTTACCCTATCCAATAGTGACCCAGTAGTGCCACCCTGGCTCCACCCCCGCCTTACCCTATATAAGTCTGTGCATTTCTTCAGTAAAACTGAAGAAACCTCCCTGGAGTCTGCCTGGTGATTCCGCACCTTGGCCTCCCAGTCCGGGTTCCTGAACCTTGTTCCGTGAGCGGGCTTACAAATGAAAACAACACTCTACTACACAAAAGGAGTGAGATTGAGAGTGCTTAAAATGTCTTGCAGACGTAATTATTTAAGCAAATGACTGAGCTAACTCCAAATAACAAGGATTTTCACAGCTCCATCTCATCATACATAACCTTCTATTGCTTTTTGATCACTGAGTTACGCAGTACAGTATTTTTAACTATAGTCATCTTTAATAAAATACCTAATAAAAGACCAGGAGGTATTTTCCTAACCCATCTCCTTCCCTCCTTTACACTCAAAGGCCTCTGGAAAACACAGGTCGGCTCTCTGCTTCTCTGAGTTCAGCCATTCTGATTCCATGCAAGAGAACTTGGGACATGTGTCCTTTTCTGTGCATTGTTTATTTCCCTACCTATTATTAGCTCTAGATACTGAAAATGCTGCAAATGACAAAAGCCCATTGTTTTTTATCTGACTAGTGTGTCACATTTCCTTTGTTCATCCGCCAGTGGGTACGTCGAGTTGACTCTGGGTCCGCTCCTGGGAGTACTGTTGGAATAATTATGTGCGTTCAGGTATCTCTTTAATGTACACGTTTCATTTCCTTTGCATATATATCTCTCCTTTTAAAGAAGCTCCTGGGTTTTTCTTCTTCTCCTTGCAATCAAATAATCTCTGCCTACAGCCACAAGCCTTCACCATTTTGACACTGATTTCCATGCTAATACCATATGATGCATAAAAGATCAATTTATAATGATCCTGTCACGCAATGAGCAGAACACCCAACTCTGAACTAATAGCTATTAAATGTATTTATATTTTATATATATATATATTTTTTTTTAAAAACAGGAGATTTTATTAGGGAGGTTAGGGAGAGAGGAGAGAGGGAAAAGAGAGGAAGAGAGACAGGAGAG
>NW_022900915.1:41416479-41443380 GCF_012274545.1 Fukomys damarensis
AGAGTTTTATATATATATATATTTATATATATTTATTTATATATGATTCTAAATTCAAAGTTTTTAAATTAAAAGCTGAAACGTGCTTCAAAGATTTTCTTCTCTGTCTATATCCTGTTTATGTTTTCCCATTGAGACAGCTAAACAAGTATGGGATGAACATATTTCTATTATTTTTAAAGGATTCAACCCTTTTGGGAGTGGGGAAGCAATACCTTGCCTACTAAAATCCTCTTGGTTTCACAAATACTTTCTATTTTAAAAGAAAACTTTGCTAGATTTCTCAAAGTTATTTTGTTTATACACAAACATGATGAATGGTGACTTTTACCTTGAGATACAGTTAAATGCTCTTTGTTTAAGAGAAGTATGCAGCCCTGTGTTTTGCATTATATTCAAATGCATGAACACTTTAAACTTTAATATGCTCCCTTGGTTTGATGAGAGATAATGTCAATTTTTCTTATGCCAGGGGATTTTTTTCCCATTCCTTGAGTTATAAATTTAAAAAAAAAACTAACAAAAGGTAGAATTTATTGATATATTACTGGCGTTGTGGCAGTGACAGCTTGTCATATGCTTTGTAAAGGAAGTCATTAGCCAAATGGAAATTTAGGTCATCTAACATTTCTGAATGATATTTAGGGGATCACTGAAATTATTGAAAATGTGCTTCATATTTCATCATGCAAATGTCAAACTCGATTTCTTATTCATTTATTTACAGTCATGTTCCCAATATTACCTGGACATGCAACCTGAAGATCCATCATTTAATGAAGCTTTTGTCATCCACATTGCTTTGTTTCATAAATTATTATTCCCCTGCTTTTATTTTAAGCATTTCATTGCGTATTAGCTGTGCTTCCAAGTCAGGGCACACAGGGCTGGCTGCCTTTACTCAGCTGCAAAGACCTTTTCCATACACTGGGGCTGGGGGTAGGGGCTGCTGAATATGGAGCTCAAACATTCTATTCTCAATAATCTCTTCCACACACATGGTTATACCAGGAGTACTGAGAACTGTCACTGTCACCAATTTTGTAAAAGTAAGACACTAGGAACAAGCACTAACTAACACTGAGTAGACACATAGGCATTAGAACTGCAGGAAAAATAGATTCTATGACACAGAAACTCTCCCACATTTCTGATTTTCAACAATTGAAGTAAATCCTTGTATCTCGTGTCTTTGAGTAAACTCTCCCACACACAAAAATATGTATTTATGCATAATCTATGTACACGGACATGTGACAGACTGCATACATAAGGCACAGCACTGATGACATTTAAAGGTGTAATCTCTACTGCTTAAGGGGTGAAGATGTCTTTGGAAAAGCACTGGGGGCTGTACTTGCCCTCCAGAGCCATCAGATAGACCAGAAGGCTAGGGAATAAAAAAAGACACTTGAGCCAGCAGAAGTGGGAAAACAAGTTAGGAAAAAGTGAGTGGAACGGAATTAAGTAAATTTGTAAGAAGGTTTAGTGAGGGGTGTGAATTATATCTCTTGCTTTGTAATCATCAGGAAAACATGGATTTCAAAGTTACTATGATCTTGAAAGTCTTTGAATTCAGAATTGTTTTCCTTTTCATGTGGCAAATGAGACAGGACTTAGCACAACAAAGAGATCATCTTGTGTTCCTTGGGATGCACATAAATGGATAAGCAAAAGTCTCCACATGGTTGAATACCTAGTTTTCTACTTTGCTTTTAAGTCCTTTAAAGAAAACAAATAATCAATAAAATTAGGTCAATATTAGAGACTTATGGTGTATTAGTGCTTGTAAACCATGGCCTAAGATAGATAAAATTACCATGTGATTAAATTTAAATTTTCTTTAATTAACCACGCCAAATCCTAAGTTTGGCCGGCCTCTCCTCTTTATTTTCCATTAGGGCTCAGAATGTATTACCAATATTTGCATATCTTCCACATTCTCATTTCAGGCTTTCAATTGTGCTTTAATAACCTTTTATTCTTTGCAGCTTTATTATTCTGATTGTAATAATTATTTGACTCCACCTAAACCTCCAGTTTACTGAAGCTACCATCTTTTCGTTCTCCTATAAATAATTGTTGGTTGAGTTCAGCCTAATCTCTGATGCCCTCTACAACTATGGTGCAGGCTTTCAGTATCTAATACATTTACTCTTTGTCCTGTGTTTTATAAGTACCCACCATAGTACCAGAATTGAAACATATGGAATATCAACATGTTTGAAACTTCAGGGCATTTAATCAGAGGTACTCTTAAAAATGAACTAAAAGCAGAATCAACTATGCTATGACATCTTAGCAAGGAATTTTTTTTGTAAATTAAGAAATTTATAGAAAAAATAATCTTCAATAATCAGAAAATTCAAAGCACTGCTTTCTCTTAGAATTCCAGTATATTCACATTCAAAAATTGTACCGTGGTAACTGATAATGTAAAGAAGCATTCCCTTCCCTAAAAGCTGTATTATTTTATTTTATAATTTTACATTCTATTCTGTAAAATCTTTGCAATAATAGAAAAAAATCCAAAGCACCCTGAAAAAAATCAATTTAAATGAGGATGTACCTAAAAGGTCAGTTTTATCTTCTTTGGTTCTTCTTATTTCAATGTAGAATTTATTTATTTTTTTCATATTGAAGAGGCACAAACATATGCTTATGAATTTTATCAAGATTCCTGAATTGTAATTTACATTCATAAGTCATACCTTAAAGATACAATATAGCATGAAACTTTGATCTGTTTTGAACTTTACAGCATAAGATTAAATTTTGTAATTGATTTCTCATTGTAGTAAATATTCTTATGATCACACCTGACAGTTTCTGGCTCTAATTTTGTTCTCTGTTAAGTTCATTGATGAAGGGTAGAAAGAGCACCATCTCTGACATTGTCTTTACATTTATTGATATAAACTTTTCAACAGATTTTACTCAATAACAGTTTCCAATTGTCTTGTATCATCAGCCACTAAAGGTACATAATACGACGTGATTTTTATTTTCACATAAAACTAAAACCAAAGATGTGTCCTCATAAATAAATATATTTAAGAGAGATGCCTTGGTTATGCAGCCTGTGTTTTGAGGGCAAAATTAATTTTAGGAAACCATGTCAAAAAGCGATAGTCATAAAGTGCTTGCTGTTTTCTCCAATGGAGATATTGTATCTTACCAAATCAGTTATTTAAATAAAAATTAGTGTAAGCAACGGGTATACTCTGGTTTCTCTTCAGATTGTATCAATCTTTCACCTTTATAAAAAATGGGTGAGAGTCTTCTGGCTACAGTAACACATAATGCTTGTATTTCTGTACCATAGTAATCACATTTTCGAGGGACATTAAGATCTAGTATCACCTGAAAAATTTCTTCCTCGAAATTACAATCACATCCTTTCTCTACTGTTCCGTCATAACTTTTATATGTTACGATTTTATATACCCTTAAATATTCAGACCAATGTTGCTATCTTATTAATATCCTACATCTTGAAAAGTAGAAAAGAAAAGTTATAATGGTTTCTTCTGTGCTTCAGTCAGCACACCGTTAGAGCAGGGTGGGTCCTCCTGCTCTCCCTTTGCCTTGTTTCACAATTTGAGATGTTGCTGGATAAGCCTGTATCTCTGCATCTTTGCTCCAGGCTTACCAGGGTCCTTATGGTACATCATAAGTGTGTTCAGCAGTGTGTTCTCAATTGATTCAAGCTTAAGTTCAACTATATTCTAAAAACAAGTAAAAAGTAGATATGGGACTTCATTGGAAGATGTAGGTCAGATCTAGTTGTGACTGTTTTGCATCATATTATTATCACAAGACAGTCTTACATGGTGAGGGGTTACACTTAATTTTTGCAGTGTAAATTCACCGCAGATAAAAACTAGACATACAAATGAGCAAAAAATGTCTGAAATTATCCTGCATAAAAGTAACTAGTATTCGTATCCAGCTGGCATTTTCTAGTTGTTTTCTGCATGTTGCATTCCATATGTGATTCTCCACGGAGGAAAAAGAAGAAAATGACACCTTTTCCAGAAAGGTCAGGACACACTGATCAGTTGGCTTGGTACTGTGACCCAGATGATACTGGGAAAGAAACACTAAAGATCTCTCCTTTATTTTTGATCACCCCCTACTTGAGTCCTCCATGGACCATGCAGGTGCAGAAAAAAAGTCAGATCAATACTCAGGGTACACTTCTGTGTTACTCTTACTCTTATTCCACAATATTGATGAAAAACATGGGTTAATATTGCTAAACACTTCCAATTTATTTAGTCAGTTAACATCAAATAATGTAATAAAATGCATGGAGCTGGTGTGTATATACTATTCATCCTCCTAAGTAGTGTTTTATTATTTAAATAAGAAAACTCAGTAGAACTCAACAGAATTCAGCAAGATTAAACTTAATGAAACTTGCTTATGTTATGTTTTTAGGATACATAACTATTTTGTATTTTCAAGTATTATACAAATCATCCTAAAAGTTTAAAGCTTGTTCAGGCTCTAGGTAAAAAATTACCTCATAGTTAATGAAAGTGAATAGTGTGTATTTTAATAAATATATGAATAACTCCATTGGTCATTTATGGTACAGCCAATGTTGTCATAAAAACTAGATAGCTCCTCGGTTATGATGCTTAATTTTGGATTTTTCAAAGTTTGTAATGTACAAAATCATTATATATTCAGTGGAAACCATGAGAGGGATTTTGACTTTTCATATCTTCCCAATGCGGCTGTACAGTGTGGTACTCTTGTGATGACAGACAGGCAACGAGCTTCAGCAGGCTGTGGCTCCGCATCAACCCTGAAATCCTGGGGGTTAGTGATGGATCCCCATCATATCCCAGGGTGCTCAGTGGGCCAGGTGTAATAATGCATTTTTGACAAGATACATTCAACCAGTGACAGGTTTATCAGCAATGCTATCTGTCCTGACTGTTAAGTAGTACTAAATCACTCCCTTAAAGAAAGGAGATTTGTGTCTCCTGCAAAGAGGTAAGCAAAGAATGCACACCCAGAAAATGTGCACAGTATTATCCTACTAGGGTTTTGAAGGATTTGCTTACAAAGAAAATAATTATGACTAAGGAAGCAGGAACAGGGAATGGTAGTCATGGAAACATGCTAGCCTACCCACCACTCAAGGTTGGGGTTGGAAAAATGAGTATTTCACTTTCATCTCCTATTTTACCTCTTATCTCCCCTTGACCAAATCAAAGGGCACTAGCAGTCCTGGAGCCCTACTGATGTGACTTACTTGGGTATACAAAGATGAAGCCTTGATCTGAAAAGCAATCAGAAAATAATCAGAACAGTTGATGAGCACATCATAAAAATGATATGAGACTAAGGGCAAATACAACTCGACATATTTATTTTAATGTGAGAGAGTTCAACATATACTTGTGAACCAAGAAAGGGTTAGAAACTCAAGGAGAATTCAAAAACTGAAGAAAGACAATGGTATATAGAGAAAAAATACCCTAGAGTCAGGATGTTCCATATCAATAAAAAAATTACAGGATCAGAATAATCCAGTATCTGGGAAATAGGCCAATTTCTTGTCAACTCTACACAAAAACCACAGAGGTGATTTCCACTGCCCTTTATGTGATCTCCTGTAACCCATTCCCAAATCCTTCCTTTTATTATGTTATTTATGAAGCTGAGTCTCTGCTACCAAAATAAATCATAAATACATTAAATATTTGATGAGTTCACACAGTTGTAAAGAACTGTTGCATTCAACGTGCCCCTGTTAATCTTGACTGTCAATTGGATTGGCTTAAAAATTACCATATAGATGATTACACTGTGAGGATGCTAATCTTAAGAAGGTATGAATCCACTGATTGGTCCCTAGTTAAACAGCTTACTAGCAGGCAGGGCTTAACTTGAAGGACATAGTTCTTGAGGTCTTGAGGACCATACTGATCCCCTTACCCATTCCTCCTTTGTTCCATCGAACCCACTCTGCTTTCCTGAAGCAATAAACCAAGCAGTTTTCCTCTTCCCTGTCTCTTATGTCATATTTCTTACTTTGACACATCCAAACGTGGACTGAAATCTTGGAAATTGAGTCAAAATAAAATTATCCTCCTTTTTTATTAGAGTATCTGGTATTTCATCCCAGGAATCACAGGCAAGAAGGAAAACAAGAATTCAAGAAATCAAGAAAAGAAAGAAGGAAGGGAGGAAAGGAAGGAGGTAGGGAGGGAAGAAAAGAAGGAAGCAGAGATGGAAGAAAGGAAGGGAGGAGCAGAGGGAAAGAGGAAAGGAAAGAAGGGAGGGAGGACTGGAGGGCGGGGAAGGAAACTTGCACAAGTCCTGTATCTCTGAATGTAGAAGAACCCTCGAAGAACACAGCACGTAAAACGTGATTGGAGAGAATCTGAAAAGAACACCGTAGGACAGGAAGAACAATTCAGGAATAATAAAAGAGAATAATGAATTTTGAGGAATGAAATGTAGACCTTTTCATACTGGTTTCTAAATCTCTTACAACTGAATGCAATTCTTAATTTGAAAATACAAATATCAAAATAAAACAATGCCATTTGTATTGAATGCATACACTGAAAGGGAACAGCGACGCTCACCAACTAGGCCACACACACCGAGAGGTCCTCTTGGAGATTCTATTCAAGGGTTGGGAGGAGAGAGAGAGAGAAAGAGAGAGAGAGAGAGAGAGAGAGAGGAAGAGAGAAGAACAAAGAAATGAAGGTCCTTTTATCAGGTTTGGGCTGGGCTATTGCTTATTCGTGAGGAGTGGGCTACTTTTAACCTATCACAGGCCAGGTTGCCTTTTATGGGTTCAGCCGTGCAGAAACAGGTTTTAACTTTTCTGGACCACTGTGTCCTTGGGGGTAGGGAAACTAAAGATAAGAACATGAGGTCATTTTTAAGAGCCAAAAAGCACCAGAAAAATGCAGCCTGTGATGGCGACATCACAAAATACTTTAACATGATCAATTCCCTAACATATAATGTCTAAGTCAGTGTCTTAAGATGTTGTAATTTCTAATGATCTTTTAAATTATTTTAATCATATACATGAATAAATACACCAATTAATCAATTATACACCTTCCCAGAAAGCCTGGATGATGTAGGTAGTAAAGAGAAGAGTCTTATACCTTAAAAAAGGGTTTTAATGGGTAAAATGATAAACAAATTGAAACTGGATTAAATACTCAGGAGTATTTAGAAATGAAGATACTTGAATTATATTCTTTTAAGTAAACAGTGGGGAAGGAATCACTACAATGTATATATATATTCTTGTTTGAGAGAAAGTAGCAGCTAGAAGGCCCTTCATTGTGATATTGAAAGACATTTCTAATGTTACTTTTTTGCCTTGTTTTTAAGATGAAAATTAATGTTGTTTTTAGAGGCTTCTAACCTCCCCTGAAATGTTCTTAGAGGACAAAGAGAGAAATAAGCACCTATTCTCTGAGTAAAAATCCTAACAGAGGCCAAACTCACATTAGCTTTCCTGAAAACGTTGAAAAATTATAATGGAAAGCTCAAGTGATAGGACTATGAATTTCTCCAAAATATCTTTAAAAAGCACAGATAAAATTGGAAGAGGAATCGAATGAACCACCTGAAGGATCTGTTGGTGCCCTGTAAATCTACTTTCTTCTATCAGTCTCATTATGAAATTTTCCTGCTTCAGAAAGTGCTTTCACATAATATAATTACGTACCTGCTCACTGTATAAACTGGAGACATGGGTTATTATGTTGAAAACTGAAAAATGCTTATCAGTTAAATCTTTCAAATTTACGCTATTGACAACTTTTAAACATATATTAAATACACATATCCTTCACTGTATTTACATACATATATGAACATACATGTATGTGAGATAATGTATATGAAATCACATGAACTCAATTTATTAAGAGAATCCATGAGAAAATGTTTTCAAATATGGACATCTTAGCAAGGAACATGCTTGGTATAAAGAAAAATCAGATGTTATTCAATGAAGTTATCTGTATATTAGAAACAATTTCTAGAAATCTTATATAAAATTGACAACTCAGAAGACCTCATTTACAAATCTAGTCTATTATGAAATAGGTTGTAATATAGTGGGGACCATACTGTACTTTACAATCACAGAAAAATGATTCACAGATTCTATGAAAAGACAATCAGGCTGTTACATTATTACTTTTCAGTTACATTAAATATTTAAAGCACCCACGACAGAGTACTGCTAACAAACACAATAGTTCCTAACATTAGGGATTGCATTTTCCATTCCTACCACACATATCTCAAATTAAGCATTTTAAAACCTGCCTTTTTCCTTCTGCTTCCCTGACCAAGAGCCTCTATGCTTATTTCTGCTTGCTCTAAGACCATAACACTGGGCTTCGACCTCATGGCTTCTTAAATACCAGTTCTTCTCTCGCTCCTGGTATTTCCTCTGCTTTGTCCAGAATTTCACCTCCCATCCCAGCTTCTTGCTGCCTTCAGGAATGTCGTGCTCATTTTCACTTCTCCACATTTATTCCTGCTGTTTTGGATACCTGAATTCTTCCTCCTCTACCAGCTGTACATAAACTCTTTCTCTTAATTTTTCCTTTAACAGCCACCACTATTACTCCGAGAGAGCCTCTTATTACCATCATACTCAGACAAACTCTTCCATCTTGAACTCAATGTGGTGCTTATATCACTGCCATCAAACTGAACATTTGAATTTTAAATATATAAAAGTTTAGGAGGGAAGATAAAGACAGAAAGAGGGCTAATATGTTATGAGTACAGTCTTAAACATTTCATAGGAAACGAAACAAATGAGACCCTGCTCCACTGATGCACTCATCAAATATTACCTGAACACAAGTTTGTGTCAATCAGTCCTTTAGATACTGAAATTAAAATCTGTATGATACACATTGAATGAGAAGAAATATATATAAAACAATGACATAAAAATGAATAAATCATTCAACAGGTTAAAACAAGAAAACAAGTGTGTAAGGAACATACAATCCTGTCCTCTTTGAGAAATTTAAATGGTAGGAATTATTTTAAAAATGAGGCTAGTGTAGAGGGTACTTTTGAGAAGTTGAACTATGAATAAAGAGAGAAGGGAACACTGTTACAAAGAAGAGGAAATCTAGAAACACACTTTCATTAGTTTGTTAAGTTGGATAACTGCTAAAAGCATAACGTGTCCTCATCTGTCAGTTGAAAATAGAAACAGAAAAATACTTTGAACAAATGCACAAACCATAGTGAGTGCTGATCACACAAGAACAAATGCCATTAAAATGGCTTTGAGACAAGCACACCAGGAGGACCCTACCTTAATTCTGTCAGTGTGAGCTTCTCTAGCCAACATAATCAACAGCAAATATCTGTGTCATTGTGCAAGGGGATTTAGTCCATAAATTTAAAGGATTAGAGGCAGGCTAGTCTCCAATGGCCACATGCATGTCGGAAACGAGTCGCTGCTCAACCCAGGAAGATGAAGAGCAACAGCGTCCTTGCCCATCGGAAAAGCCAGGTTCCGGTGCACCCTTTGCTGTGCTATAAAGGGCTAAGTCAAAGTGAAGGAACTTGGTCTTTGCAGGATCACTTGTCTTTCTTGTCGTCAAAGGACTTATTACAGGCAATCAGTAACTACGGAACGCATGAATAGTTCTCTCTAAACAGAGATTTTGAACACTTGAAAGCCTTACTAGATGAACAGGGGGTAAAACTCACTTCTTTGACTTTGCTGAACAACGTGAAGCAGAGTTGCTTAAAATGAAATCGAGTGTGGGCCAGGGATTTAGCTCTGTGGTTCCACCACCTGTGTCATAATTGCAAGGTCCTGAGTTCAATCCCCAGTACCAAAAATAAATAAATAAATGAAGAATGAATGAAATAGAACAATGCTGGAGTCCTGGTAGTGACTAATAGCTGGATGTATTAGCAGATGATCGAAAAAAGCAGCTGTGATCTGAAATCCAAGTTAAGAACATAAGCACAGAAGTGCTTCTTCAAAAAATATGCTAGGGCATTTTTCAAGTGCAACACAAGCACCATGAGTGTCACCCACTGAAAGCTGAACAAGGTACTGGATGAACAATTACACACACTGTTAAAAGATCAGTCAGCAATGAATATTGCTGCAATTTGAGTGGAAATTCAAATTCAATTTAATATGTATTCTACTTTTGAGAGCTGAAAGGAGGGTTATACCTACATAATTTTAAGAACACCTACATAGAGAAAAAGGAATACCATATTATTTTTTAAAATTTTTATTAGTACATGATTGCAGTACTACTATTCTTGAGAATTTCTGAACTCGTATCAAAAAAGATGAATAAAAATTATGTATGTATATGATGTATAAAATTATATATATATGAATGTAATCACTATGTGTGCAAATGTATACTAATAAGAAATTTGATAAAAGAGAATACAGGGTATTGTATTTGTTGGAATCTGCAAATTTGAAAACAAGTTTTGACACTGAAAGTTCACCAACTCTCAGACCTTGGGTAAGTTATCAGGTTTTACTGAGCCTTAATTTTCCATCTTAAAATAAATGCACTAATAGGACATTTACTAATATATATTATATATTTGTTGTGAAACTTAAATGCAGATAAGATATATTAGATTTGTCCCAGACATAAAATAACTTAGGGAGGTTGGTAATATAATTGTATCAAAGCTGCAAACTAAGAGTAATAAGAAAAGGATTTGGCCCAACTATGGCTCGTATACAACAGGGGGCCGGCTTAGAAACAACATAAGAATGTGATATCTTCAATAGCTTTGAAGGCAAAGAACTGTGCAATGATTCAGAAATGAGAGCTTTTGGAGAGTGATAATAAAACTATACCAAGTGTTTAACACGGATAAAATGATCCCTTCTTGTCAAGAATGAGAGTAAATCAATATTGTAGTGTAGAAATCAATACTACAGTGTAGATTAGGAGAAATATATCCCTACTGTGTAATGTCTGGCACATGGTAGGGATCTTAGAATCACTTTTTTCTCAACAATCTTTTCTTCCCCATAACACTTCATCTGCCTTTTTCCTATTTCTAAAGGAAAGCATTCAAGTGAAGTCTTGATCTTTCTGACACTTTCATTTACTGTGGAAATAGCATTTTGTCACTTGAAGATGAAAGAGTTGTAAATACAGATGAACAAAGAATATGAAAAATTCTTGAGTTGAGATATTTGTCGATGGTTTTCTCTACAAAAAAAGTAACTGCTGTGTAATGAGAAAAATTAGTATCTTCGTCAATTTTCCATCACTGTGACAAAAAGATTCAGTAAATAGGCAGCTGGCTCCATTGGTTTCGGACTGTGCGAGGCAGAAACACCATGAGAGAAGAGCATAGCAGAGAAATGGCTGCCCCGCTGCCGGCAGCTGGAAGAAGAGAAAGTGAAGAAGGAAGAGAAGCAGAGCCAGGGCCCACGTGTAGCACTAAGGACACAGCGTGGTGATCCAGTCGGTTCCCCGTCTTCCACAACGCACCAAAGGAGGAGCTCATCATTGCCGAAGTTGGAACTCCCAGTGTGGACTCGTTCCTGAGAACACGCAGACTCACACAGAACTGGGCGTTACCGATTTCCTAGGCATTCCTTAATTCAGTCCAGTTTACAATCGCTGTTAATCATTGCACAGGGCCACTGCAAAATTTTGACATCTCTTTTTCTTTTCTGAGCTGCTGGGAAAAAAAAAAAAAAAAAAAAGGATCTGTTAATTTAGGCCTTAAAATAAGTTTGAGAGATATAGGATAAAAATTGTAGCTGCTCAAAGATAATTTCTGACTTCTTCAAAAATATGGACTTTCTCCCCACAACCCTGTCAGCATTTGTTATTAGTTTATTTCTTAATAGCAGCCATTAAGAACCAAGATACGTCGTGCAAAGGTACAACATCCCAATGATGAATGTAACTATTAAAAAACGTGGACTTATATATGTTTAAGTTCAGATACAGACTTTTTACAAAAGTTAAATTGATCATACAGCTAAATGTTAAACCAAAAAAAGCAGGGGGGGAAATTTAGGTGATCTTGGTATAAGCAAAAGAATTTTATTCTAAACCAAAAAGATGGTTTATTAAAGAAGAAATAGATTTCCCAACTCTATTAAAAAAATTTTTTTTTGTTAAAGATACTTAGAAACAGAAAAAGCAAACCATAGATTAGAATAAAAGTCTACGCAAAAACACATTTCAAGTAAAGGATCTGGTTCTGAAATATACACAAAATTCTTAAATCCAAATAATTAGGGAAAAGAAACTGAAAACTGGGTAAAAGATCTGAACAGACATCTTATGAAAGCAGGTTTGTAAATAGCAGATAAGCCAATTAAAATATGCTTGACTACATGTTATCAAATAGTTGAAAATTAAGACAATATTGCAGTAACTTCTTTTTTTTATATCCTCCTGGAGGATCCCAAATAGTCATAGTCTCTGTTTTCAGGAGTCAGAAGAAATTAACGCATTTATAAAATTCTAATCTGTCAGTTTGTTTTCTCAATTTTTAAAAATATTAAGCATCAAGTCCACTGTTATACTCTTATTATTTGGTGATGAAATTTGTATTTTAGTTTTTCATAACATAAAAAAACAAGCTATCACTAATGATTCCACAGACTTTAAAATGAGAAAAAGGAAGATTATCAATCCAGTGTCCATAACTTTGATAGCCTAGGTGAAAAGGGTCAGTACCTACAAAGACTTAGCTTTCTAGTTGAGGAAAATGATAGCAGGTTTTCTAGCATTATCACTTTGAGTAAGTAAAGGAGCTATCACATTCTAAGTGTCTATTAGGTTAGTGTCACTATAGTATAAAAAGCAGAAGGGAAAAATCTGACTGTACACCAATATCAGTATAAAATTTTAAGAACTTAACAGAATATTATTAAATCAAATTCAGCATGTTAAAAACAATCATCTGCCTTGGACAGGTGGGTTTATTCTAGGCAGGCAAGGGCGTTTCAACAATGAAGAAGGTCCATTAATGTATTCCATCACACTGACAGACTGAAACATGTATGATTACACTGACAGATGCACAAAAATATTTGAAAAAAAAAACCCAAAGCTTATTCATGACAGAAACTCTCAGAAAAATAGGAACTGATGGGAAGAGCCACAACTTGATAAAATATGCAATTAATTACATAGTTAATGATGATGTTAGATGTCTTTCCATTATCCAGAAAGGTATAGGTGCCCTTTTTTTATTCTTTTTAATGCTATATTTATAGAAAATGCAGTAAGGAAAAGAAGTAGTAATCAATTTAACAGTCCAAGGATAAGAAATAACACCAATCTTGACCTTCCTTCAAGAAATACTTCAGTGTTTCATGGGTACTGCAGTTATCTTATAAAGATAGTTCAATTTTTCCTTCTTATCTTTCATGACATTTATTTATTTATTTAAATAAAATTATTTCTTTTTATTAAATTTCACCTGTTGTAATCACCCAATAACTTATTGGTATTCATGGTGTTTAAACCTGTTCTCTATTGGCTTGAGACACACTTAGGTCATTACTAAAACAGACCTCTGGGTGTGTCTGATGAATCCTCAGCATTTGCCCTTGGTAACTATGTTGGTCACTGGCTCTCTCTTCTCTGGCCCTTGCCCAGCTCTCTCTTTCCTGGATTTCATGAGTGGAGCCCGGTTCCTTCACCACACCCTCCAAGGTTCTGCTGCCTTGGAGCTTACAGACTTTTGGACTGTCACCTCTGGAGCCATGAGCCAAAACAAAACTCCTCCTTTAAATTGGGGTTTCATGTGTGTTGTTCCATCCCTTGGAAAGCTGACCAATAAAGTATTACTATTTTGAATAAATACTCTTTTTAGTCTATCATAAATAATTAAAATATGATGTCATTTCACACCCATAACTTACTTTCTTAATACTCTTCCTCAACGTAGATATTTCTGATGTATGTCATTTTTGTTCTCTTTACAGGATTTCTTATAAAATTTTTCTACAAGATGATGACCAATTGTCCCATATACTTTGAAAAATATCGATTGCTCCTTCATTTTTCAAGTGTAATTACATTAAATATAAACTTCTATTTTGATATCAGCTTTCTCTGACATACGATGTTTCATTGCATTCTTTTCTTTGTGTTGTTTCTGAAGGGAAATTTTATGTAATTCCCATCCTTACCCCTCTGTAGGCACGGAGTTTTCTCTTCCTTAGATTTTTAAGAGATTTTCTAATCTCTAATTTACTGCAGTGTGAATATGAAAGGTCTAGAAGTAGGTTTTTGCTAAGTGTCCTGTCTGGGTAGTACCTGGTTTAATATCATACTAATTCTGCAAAATTATCAGCTATGATTAAATCAGTTATTTATTCTTCTTATTCTCTCTTCCACTATCATTCCTATGGATGATATTTTTTGTAGCCTTCCCACGGTTACTGAATATCTCTTCAATTTTGCCTTCTTCGCATTTTCATTTGGAAATTTTCGTTTACACACCTCTAATTTCATGGATTATTTCCTTTGTGATGTCCTTCACGGTTAAGATGATAGAAGTCATTTTTATTTCTGTTACAGTGTTCTTCATTTCTAGAACCTCTGCTTGACCCTTCGATATTCCCCCTCTCTTTTTCTCTCTCTCATCTTTTTTTATATTGTCTGATTCTTCGTTGGAGTTACTAATATATTAATCATAGTTATTTAAATATTTCTATCTGTCAGTTCTCAGGTCTGTTTCATATTTTTGAATGGTTCTGATGCTTGCTTTGCCTCTTTAGGTATGATTTTATGTTTTTGCGTGTTTTAGTATATCATGTGAATATTTTGTTAAAAGTCAGTGAAGAAGTACTGGATAATATGAACTGATACAGTAATGCTTTTATTTTTCTCATTGAGTTTATTGGTACATTTTAGTTATACAGTACAGTTACATTCATCATTTGGATCTGGTACCTTTACATGACAGGTCCTGGTTCTCATCTTTTCCCCATGCCCCTGCCCTCCCATCACCCCCTCCTTCCTTCCCTATTTACAAAAACTTTGTTTCCAGTTTTTCATTTTCTCATATTTTTTCTGTTTCCTTATTTCCTTTCCCCTACCCTTCCAACTTCCCCTACACCTTTAGCTCTTTTCTCCCTATTTCACATTGTCAATATACCATTTGGATCTTATTTGCACTTTTAGTTCTTCACACCAGAGAGACTATTTGGTATTTACACATGTGTGACTTATTTATTTCACTTAGGAGTATAAAATAAAATCCAAATGGTTTAAAGATCTAAATGTTAAAAAAAGAGACAGTAAATTTGCTGGAAGATAAGTTAGGCAGAACTCTTGAAGACAATGGCATAGAAAAAGACTTTATGAAAAAATCCTCAGCAGCACAGGAACTAGCATAAAGAATCAACAACTGGGATCTCATTTTATTAAAAAGCTTCTGCACTGCAAAAGAAACCACCAACAGAGCTAGGAGACAAACTACAATGTGGGAAAAAATGTTCAGCTGCTCCTCAAAGCACTATTATCTAGAATATATAAAGAATGCAAAAAATCAGGCCCCCAAAATATAAAGACTCTATTCAAATCTGAATTGAACAAACATGTCTCAGACAGAAAAGTAAAAGCAGCAAGTAAATATATGAAAAAATGTTCCACATCACTGGTCATTCAAGAGATACAGATGAAAACACCACTGAGATTCCACCTCACCCCAGAAAGAATGGCTGCTATCAATAAATCAACCAATCACAAATGTTGGCAGGGTTGTTGGGTGAAAAGAACCCTTCTCCATTGTTGGTGGGAGTGCAGACTGGTGCAACCACTATGGAAATCAATATGGAGATTCCTCAAAGAATTAGGATTAGAGGTTTCATTTGACCCAGCCATCCCTCTGCTGGGTATCTTTTCAAAAGAATTAAAAGAATTATACCACAGTGATATATGCGCACTTATGTTTATAGCGGCACAGTTTGTAATAGCTAAAACTTGGAAACAGCCCAATTGCCCATCAGTTGGAGACTAGATAAAGAAGATGTGGTTTTTCTATAAAATGGAATATTATTCAGCCATAAAGAATGGATGTAGTAATGCTTTTAGCATGAGCTTTTATGCTAATTTGGTCAAGAATTGAACTGTTTAATGTTTCCTAAAGTTAGTGACGCAAAGGTCTGCTAACAAAGTTTGCAAATTAATTTGTCAAATTTTCTTTTTATTCTTCTTCTTTTCTTGTGTTTTCCTAAGGATTCTTTCTTAAATAGAATGTATGTCCTGTAGTTGTCTAAGCTGTAATTCATTGGCTCTATACTGGGCACTTAATTGTCTAGAAAGGCATAGCGACACAAAGCATTCTACCACCTCATGATGAAATTTCAATATTTTCTTTGGCATAAGTCCCTCCCCTGGGATCATCTTAGGTCTGTTTTATATTTTTTAC
Organism: Fukomys damarensis; assembly: GCF_012274545.1. NCBI lineage: Eukaryota > Metazoa > Chordata > Mammalia > Rodentia > Bathyergidae > Fukomys > Fukomys damarensis. The sequence goes on from NW_022900915.1 coordinate 41,432,920, forward strand.
CATTTTTGGAGGACAGGGAGACTAGAGGGTGCTGGAGATGGCTAGTGTTCCGTTTCTCAGGTTTCACGAGGTTGTGGTACATTTCTTTCTCCTGAAGAGGACAATCCTGGATTATTTCAGTGTAACTAGTTTTTTCTGGATTTTTTTTTCTCAAATTATTAATGTTTTTCTTCATCCACCCTGAAACAGGAAGAAATATGTCTTTCAATATTGACCTTTAATAGCTGTTGGAAGCCCTGGAGGAAAAACTACAGAAGTGTAGAGTCTATTCTGAAAATAGACTTCTGTTGGTTTTAATTAGCAAAGTACTTTACACTGAACTTCCAGGAGTATTCCTACCAGCTACTATTCCAAGATAAATTAATATCAGCTTCACTTTGTATTCAGGTATCTTCAGATTTTGGGGAAGATCATTTGCCCTGTGACCACAGGTCTCTGATGGATCAAAGACAATTTGATGGTTTCCCATTTCTCCAGCTTACCTTTGTGTGTTCTCTCTCCTTCGCTCCCTCTCTCCCTCCTTCTAGAATAGAAATGGCAATGCTTTCTATTGGTTATAGTAGAAACCTAAAGTCTTTCCAAAAAAAATTAAAGTATTTAAGAAATTTTGCAAATATTTAGAAATTAAATTTATGTCAACATTTAAAGCTTCTATTTTGAAGGAAAAAGTACAGTATCCAGTGCTTGTTTTGTAAAAAGTACAGTTTTTACTTCCTATAAATATACTAGAATCTTATTATTGAAATTTTATAACCTTTCTTCTGCTTTCTTCATCTACAAATGAATATCAATCAGTAAAGCATGCACATTTTAGCAGCAACAGGACAAGGCAGCCAAGATAAATTTTTGTTCACTGTTAGAGTAGTAAATGTAGCCAAGGCTATGGAAGAATTTGTGTCTTTATAAAATAACTAAAAAGTCCTTGAAACGAAGCATTTTCACTTGTTTTCCTAGGGCACTAACTCTGTCTAAAAGTCTTTTTCCATAGTTCCTGCTCCCGGGCTTCTGCTGCTTTCCCTAAAGTCATTTGTCTTTTGCATTTCTGAGTCATGTAAAGTCTCCTCATGTTTTTAAATGCAGAAAAATGTCTGTTTATCAACAGCAGCTTGATACCACACCAAGCATAAGCACTGAAACAAGAGCAGTATCTTAGGAATCTTAGGGTGTTCAAAACTCATGGCTTATTCATTTTCTAGACTAATAAGTGAAAAAATGCAAAATGAAATTGGTCAAGTACATGCAGTGAGCAAAATAGTAAGGACAGTGGCTGGTGAATAGGCTCTCGTTCTGTCTGTTGTCTCCCAAATGCATCTCCTTCAATGTGCTACAGACGTTTTTATTGTTATATTTTTGAATTTGGAAGTAATTATCTCCATTGGCCCTAGGCTTAGAAGTAAAAAAAGTATGATTTGCTGACCTCAAAAATCTCAGCAGTGAATAATATCTAGGATGACAAAAGGCAAATACTGTATTAATACAGTATTTTCTTAAATGATGTATTTGCACCCTATCTCTCTTAGAGAAAAAAAAATCATAGAATGGAAAGAGCTGCATTGAATATTAATTTTAACACAACTTCGTATAAGCCATTTTCATAGCCATTTGGGCTGCTGCATCAAAATACAGCAACTTGGTTTATACACAACAGGCAATTTAGTCCCCCACTTCCGGAAGTCCAACATTATGACATCCAGTTATCTGGTGCCATCTGATGAGTCCCATATCCATGGTCACTTTTTTCTGCATCTTCACACAGAGGAAGGGGCAAGGGAACTCCCTGGGACTTCGTTTCGAACATTAAACCCCTTTCCACCTCCTGTTGCCACCACATTGGTGATTAGGTTTCAGCAAGCAAACTTTGAATATAAGCAAATGATGCAAGCATTCACTGAGCTCAGATCATTAAAATATTTAATGGCTTATTTGACATTAGTAACTATTTATCTCCAAACAGTTCAAGGTGTATTATTGACACTTCCTTTTTTAAAAAATTAGGTCCTCAGAGACAATACGAAGTAAGCTGGTGATGCCAGTGTGTCAATCCTGACAGAAAAAGAGCAGGGTGGCACAGCCCATCTTCAGGTTCCTGGTACAAACTGTCACCATGATGCTGCCAGCCTGTCACAAAAATGTTCCCAACAGGAGAGATTGGCTCTCGTAATGTAATATCATTTACACTTTCATTCTCTCTGGCTATCCATGGAGTTTTTATGAATGCTTCATAAATCTTGAGTTATAATTGTGGGCCCTAATATATTGCTACATAAGGAAAAACTCGCTGAGTTGGTCTTGGTTTCAATTCATCAAGGAAAGACACTTGACTTGCCACAGAAAGCCATATGTCTTCCAAGAAGGTTCTACTTCCTTCTTCTATGTGATATATTCAATTTCTGAAATGTTTCTTGGTTCTAAATAAACAAAATGACCAAACCAGGGCCGAGGATTTAGCTCAGTGGCAGTGTGCCTGCCTCACAAGCACAAAGTAATGGTTTGATTCCCCCGGTACCAAATACTAATACTAATATTAATACTAATAAAAATAAAGCCAGACTCAGTACTCGATTCCAAGCAGCTTATACTTCAAAGATGTGGGGGAAACTAGCAAAACAAATAGATGTTTGAGATAAAGAAAGAAATAGGAGAGAACAGTTAAGACAAATTTTCAATCCTTTAAAAAAAATCTTTTTGGGCTGGGGATTTAGCTCAGTGGTTCCACTGCCTGCTCTGCAAGCGCAAGGTCCCAAGTTCAGTCTCCCATACCAAAAATAAATACATAAATAAATAAAATCTTTTCTGTCTCACAAATTTATGTCACATCCAGGTAAAACGTTAGTTGTGAAGAGATTTTTCATATCAGCCCCTGAAAGGGGAGGAGACTTGAGGAAACTTACTCCCCATCCTTAGTTTCAGTGCTAATTTATGGATCCCTTACAGAAAAAAAAAAGTAGAATCTGTAGATGCAATTAAACAGTTCTAAAATAATTCTAGAATTCTTCTGGGCTTGCTGATTGACTGCCAGGCAAAAGCCATAGAAATCTGGGAAGTGGAGACTGATTTTCCCCTATTTCTTTACCAAAAAGACACAAGAAATTTATGGTCCTGCAAAGCACTGAAAAGCAGGCTTCAATTAGTCTATTTTTCGTGACAGAAGAGAACTGAAGATGCTGAAAAGAAAATACTACTCTTAGCAATTTAAAGTATACAGGGCAAATTATTACTTATTAGAGTCACCATACTGTGTGTTTCCATAACTTATTCTGTACTGAAATTTGGATGCTTAGACCAACATCTTGGCACACTTCCCTACCCCTCACACACAAACACGGATGCTGGAGACTGGCATTTAATCTTCTACTTCTGAGTTTATATACATTGGACTTTAGAGTCCACATATATAAAAACATTAAGTATTTGTCTTTCTGAGTCTGACATAGTGTCTTCCAGATTTATTCATCTTGAAGCAATTCACAGAATTGCCATCTTTTATATGAGCAAATAATATTCCACCATAGTACATACCGTATTCTCTTTACCCCTTCATTTATCACAGGATATCCCAGTTACTTCCACGTCTTGTCATATCTCCAGTTCCTTCTTTCCTTTCTTCCTTCCATTCCCCCCCTTTTTTAAAACAGAGTTTTGATAAGTCTCTAAAGTAACAAGCTGAGCTTGAACTTGTGATCCTCCTGCCCCAGCCTCCCAGAGTGGTAGTTTACAAGCTCTTGCTTTTTTTCTTTTTACTAAGGATTGCTTTAAGAATTATGGGTCTTTTGTGACCTTATGCAAATTTTAAATTCTTTTTCTATTTCTGTAAATAACATCAAGTCTTGGTACTGATTGCATTGAATTTATAGATCACTTGGGTGGCATGAACATTTTAGCAATATTAATTTTTTCTCAGATGTTTCATGTTTCATCACTTTATTTACTTTTCTCAGCCCATGTCTGCAGTACATAATGTTTCCACTCTTCGTGTGGAGCTGGTGGATGCATGTTACACTTTCATTCCTTTCTGCATCCCTTTTCCCTCTGCTGCCTCCCTTTTCCTCCATCTCTGGACCCCCTTCCCATTAGAGAAAAATTTATCTCTCCACTTCCCATTGTTTATTTTGCTCTTTATTTAGTTTGTGTTTCTCATATAAAAGAAACCACGTGATATTTAAGCTTGTGCATCTGATTTATTTCACTTAATAATATGGTCTCAAGGTGCATCCATTTTCCTACAGATGACTCAAGTTATCCCTGTTCAGGACAGAGTACCATTCCACAGTACTAAATACATTTCTTGATCCCTTCTTAAATGTTCATGTTGCAGAAGGAGATGAGGTCCTTCTTGGAGGCTTCCTTTATAAATGTATTCATTATTTCACAAGAACTCTGCTCCCGCGGTCTAATTACCTCCCAAAAGAACTTCCTCCAATGCCCCCCATTAGCTTCCAGCATATGAATGGGAAGATACCAGGAAGATTCAGATTACAGTGAATATTATCAACAGCAGTCACCAAATGGAGAGGCCCGAGATCCCTTCGATGAGTTGGGTAGAGGCAGGGCTGTGTATTCACATAGTGCCCAGCAGCGCAGGGGGTCAGAGCTTGACCTGTATGAACCTCAAAAAGATGCCACTGAAAAACGTTACACACAAGTGACTACAACCTACATGATGGCAGTCATATGAAACTTAAATGACTCACAAAAATATTGACCGAGATAAGTCAGACCATACAATTGCGCTTCTAAAGTTGGAAGGTCAAAGCAAACCCACCTGATGGTGCTAGAAATCATATTAGAGCTTAGCCTTTGTCAGAGAGAGACACACTTGGGAGACGGTGAATAAACAGCATTTGAGGGCTGGTCATGTCCATTCTTAAACAGCAGAGTGTTTCATATGTGGTTGGTTGGGTTTGTTGAGAATGGAACATGTGTTTGCTATATCTTCCTGAGTGAATGTCAAGAATCAAAACTTTCCTGAAATCAGACAGTGTAAACGTTGCAAAGATTAAGACTCAAAACAAATATACAGTTGCCACAATACACTTTAGAGAAATTCAGAGAGATAGCTATAAGCCAAGCAAAAGTCATATTTTATCTTAGACATAAAAATGAAAGCATACCCTCAAATTCTTTTGAACAAAAGAGAAAATCAACTATTGCACTACTGTGAATAGGGAAATTATTTTCCATTTAAAATACCAAAGAATGCAAAAGAAAAATAGACTTAAATATAAGCTAAATAGTAGAATTATAACATTCTTAAGAAGTAGAATGAACTTTTTATAACGTCTGTATCATTAAACTTATTACTTAAATTTTAGTGTTATTCTTGGGAAATTACATCCCAAGGAAATTAATTTCGGTTTTTCTGCAAAGGTGCCACTTAATTATTCCTAATGGGAGAGTTTGCACATTGTTCATTTCATATATTCACTCCGTCAGAAGAAAAATGTCACTGAATTCAGGACTACAGCGCTTGAGAGAGCCAACCTCCTTTTCTCCAATGCCCACCCCACTTGCTTTGGCTCTCAGAACTCAGCCAAAATGACCTTTCCACTAATGTGTCAAGTTTTTAGTCCATAAGAACAAACTTCCACAGCAGACTGTTGCTTTTATTTTTAAAAACTGCTATTGCTTCTCTGAATGTAGCTGTTGTTGATCGCTTGAGTTGTTCACCAGGAGTCTTATCTTTCTGCACCCCTGTCTTTCGGGCAGACACTTGCACAGTGACTCTGGGGCTGGCAGTGAGGCTGTTACTCGCGCGGAAGTAGCTTATGGGCAGCGGATGGAGACGTGTGGAAGAGGTCGGCCCTTCTCATTTCTCCGGGATCTTCTGCCAAGCCCAGTGGGGGATCGGAGGTCAGTCCCAGCTGTCCCAGCTGTGGCCACTCCATGTCCACCAAGAGGAAGGAGAAGAGCCCAGGACAGGTGCACAAGGCCTGCCGGGAAAGGGACCGCCCATCCGGCTCATGAGCTAGGGCCAGACAAGCACCGGTCAACCCGCTCTAACTGGTCTAAGCCATCCAATGTTGGAAGTAGTTTGGGATACAGTGTTGTCTTCTCAATCGATAAGCAAGATACCAACATTCGCTTCGTAGACTCTCTCTACCACACACAGAATCAGAGTGCTCCAGAAAACAAGGCCAGAGGCCCTGCTTATTTCAGGTAGTTTGTATGTGTCTAGATTTGCAGCTCTGCAGAAGGATAGCATCTGGACCCTGCAACTCTAGGACAGGAGCAACCTGATATTATCACTGACATTATTATTGACTCATTTAAATGTTATTGATGGTTAAAATTATTATCTTACTGGCTGTAAACACGCACACACACACACACACACTCACACACATACACACGTGTAAAAGCAGTCCCTCACGCGGTATAGTTGCTGCAATTCCTTCTCCCCTTGGCCTCTTGAACTTAGTGACTATTCTTCCCTTGGACCTCACAAATGACTTCACAGCCCTCCCAGTGCGGGCAAGGACTTTTCGTTTTATCATTTATTTCTTCTCGATAGCATTCATCACTTAGTATAATCTTGCATTTATTTCTTCAATTCTTATGTGAATCATCTGTCTGTTCCTACCTACATTTTCAGTTACAAGACAGTAGAAACCTCCCATAAGCTTGCTTACCATTTTGTTCTACCACTGACACTGTGCATAGCCCATAAAACACAACCAAGCATGACTTGGGGAATGAAGAGTTAACTTAAAGCTATAAATAAAACAGTGAGAGGTTAGTAAAAAGTTAAACATTATTTGTAGCTTTAATTATATATGTGTTATCTTTTATTCTTTGTTACTCTTCCATAGTAAGGATATTGAAAAACTTAGATTTCTACAAAGAAGCCAATTAAATGTTTTAAAATATCTAGAAAAATTGGAGAAAAGCCATCAGAGTAAAGATATGCAAGTTTAAGCACTTGAGCAATGTGAGAAAGATTATTTATATATTTTGAAATCTAAACTGGTGCACTACATTACTATGGAAAATGTTGCAAATAAATCTTGTATATCAAATTAACCAGTCTCCTCAACACTTGTTTAAGGTGTAATTTAATAAAGCATTAAAAATATTTGTAATAAATTTAAATATCACCATCATTGTTTGTGTTCTTCGGCAGAAGTGAAAAGCACATTTTCAAGAACACATGTTACCATTTAGTGGATGGTTCTTCCTCTCTTTGCAGTTAATTACACCTTTAAAAGAAAACTGACATGAAGAGTTGGAATAATCGCGTGGATTCTTGTAAACAATTAAATCAGCATCAACGTTGTTAAACATAACTTTTAAGACTATAAAGAAATGAAATGATATAATTTCAATGGAACATATATTTAGATGTTATAGTGTATTAGAATATATATGTTAGAATACACTACAAAGTCAAGTTTTTGTGCATCTGCTTGGAAGAAAATTATTATTAGAAGATATTATAGTATTTAATATAAAGTACGAACTTTTTGAGCCCATAAGATCAAGTTATAAGAAAATAAACAAATGATCATTTAGTGACCATTTTGCATATGCCTGTATTTTGTTAAGTGCTAAACACTTTTTTGTCTCCAGATAATAGAAATTCTAGCCCCAGTTTATAAATGGAAACATAAGACTGAAAGATTAAGGAAAACCGCTCATGGATCTATTCCTTGTAAATGGTATTATGAGGGTTTTAGTAGTATTTAATTTACCATTTTTATTTCAAAACTTCATACCCTTTCATTTTTCATCATGTATATACCAAAAAAATGGAATGTAAGGGTAGGCATATGTACTTGTTATTATAACATGATTTTGGAAAACACACCCCTTCAAAAACATTTTACTAAAGCCATTCAACTATGAAAAGAAACTGAGGCTTAAATATGATTAAATTATTAATTATAATTAACCCTAGATGCACAGTCTCTTCCAGTTTGTCCTCAGAACTGCTCTATACAAAATAATGGACTGTTAGTCACCCTACTTAATATAAAAATAATGGTTCACAAAGGCTAGATCATTTAGTCCCCCGTAGCGTCAGTTAGCATCTGCGAAGTCAATACATAAAGGTTTGGGTTCCCTCCCACTTCTCTGCTTGTTACTTCTTCCAAAGAGCACCAGAAAGAAGACAGACAGTTCTCTGTAAACCTACAGCATTCGTGCACATCTTGCAGGTACAAGTGCATCTATCTTTTCAAAGATATTGGTAAAAGGAATGGCCTTGGAAAATCCATGCGATGCATTGTTCTGGACCACAAGGCAGGCAGGAATACTGTTCTTTGTAAGTTTGAGGGTTCCTAAGCTTCGGGTTCCTCTCTTGTACTGCAAAGAATTGAAATTCTAAGGACTCAGTAGGACGATTATTTTTCTCTTGTTCTTTCCATCTTCAAATATAAGGGAACTCTCATAAGTTCTCATGTTCAGTTACCTAATACTTTTAATTTATCAAAAATAGCAGGTTTCATGCTAATTTCCAGAAGTGTCTCGATTCTATTCCCTTTGGTTCAAAAAAAATCTTACATTTTTCTACATAAGACATTTACATGTAAAATTTTAATCACATCCATGTATAGTTTTTACTTTATTTCTTAATATAAAGCTATAACTGCTATCTATTTCTAATGCATACTTTTATTTGAAAGTATATTCTGGTACAAATTTGCTTTTTTCTGAAATTTTTTACTAGTGTAAAAAGTTCAAATTATTAGGGTCTCTTGTGTCTTGATTTTCCCCACATTTACAGTGTGTCCCTGGATTCTGAGGGAAATAGTTAAATAATACCATCTCTTACAATGTCTACTTTGCTGGAACTGAAGTCTTCCATCTCTAATCAATAGCTAAGTATTAAAATTGGCATGCTCTTTAAGCATGTTATTCAGTTACAGCATTTTTACTTGGGAACACCATAGTGGGAAAATGTTCTACTATATTCTGCTTATTTCTCCAGGCCAGGAGGGAGTAACTTTTCAGGATGAGAGTGATCCTTCTTTCATAAGCTAAATTTTGCTCTTTGGTTGAAAATATTTATAAGCATTAATTTTTTGCTCCAAGTGTACTTTGTTTCTGTTGTTTTTGTTTTTGTCGATTTACCTTTTTTTGAGCCAGCCATATTCTTGGTGATTTTCAGCCCCTGTCAATTTCTCAACTAAATGTCTTTGTACCAGCCCACTGACGTGTCAGGAATTTGCATCTTTCTAATGGTCATTTTCCAAATCTGTATTGATACATTTCAGAGATTTTAAACTGTTGAAACAGTAAATATAATTGTAGAACATGCATGAAAAATACAAAACTTTAGAGACTAGTGTGCAAGAATAGTGAGGTAACTGGTGTATCCTGGTCAGGAGTGATGTAATGTACAGCTACAAAGACACTGAGGAAATAAATTTGAAGTGACCTATGTGCCAGCAACAACTCTGTCCCTGAACACTGGGCCCTGTGAACAGGAGATACCCTGGACAAGAGCCTTACTGGCAGAGCAGGGTGACTGTAGAAGAAAGGCCCCTGCCAGTGCCTTGGGGATAGAGGCTGAAAATTAGCTTTGAATCTCTACAACACAACACAGTGCTAGGCACGAAGAGTTTTGGAAAAAAAAAGAACACAGAGGACAAAGGGTGTAGTCATTGTAGTAAGCCACATATTACCAGAAAGTGGCTCTTTCCAGAGTCAAAGTAGTATTAAAACTTTCAGGGAAAATATAAGAAACTATATCAGTTTTTTAAATGAGGAATAAAACTAACATTGACTTTAAACTGACGAAGCAGCAGAAGGAACAGGGATGCCGATAAATAAGTGAGTTTCAGAAACAGTGGTTTTAAAGGCTTTGGGTTTGGGTAGGGGAAATAAATCTAAGTAGGAAATAAGACAGGATTGCCACTGAGAGGTTGGTCATAAAAATATGCCCATGGAGGTCTTCTTCATAGATGTCACAGGTAAAATCCCCAAGACGTGAATCGGTTTTCTTGGAAACTTCACAGAGCACTGTAACAGCCAGGTAGCCACAGGCAGCTCTTGGGCTAGCCACAGGCAGCTCTTGGGCCGCTGAAGTGGTAACAGTCCAAACAGAGATGCGTCTTAGGTGTAAATTCCACACTGATTTCATTCTCACTGTGAAAACAAATAACATGAAAGATCTTGTGAATAATGTCCATCTAGATTATGTTTTAAAATAATTTGGCTATGTTAAGATAAATCATGTATATTAGTGAAATTAATTTCATTCTTTTATTTTTAAATATAGCTACAAAAATACTTAAAATGTATTACTTGGCTGGCATCTTGTTTCTTTCAGACAGTGCTGTTCTAAAGATCCAAGGATCAAAGCCAGGCATCATGGCACACGTCTGTAAGCACAGTGCTTGGGAGGCTGAGGCAGGAGGATAGCTGTGAGTTTGAAACCAGCATGGGCCACATAGTGAGTTCCAGATCAATCTCAACTACAGAATGAGACCCTGTCTCAAAAAAAAAAAAAAAAAAAAAAAA
>NW_022900915.1:41443554-41473445 GCF_012274545.1 Fukomys damarensis
AAAAAAAAAAAAAAAAAAAAAAAAAAATTCAAGGATCCTGTTTGATTCCCATGGTACTACTTTTAGTGAAAGGTATAGTTTCAATGTGATAGTCCTTGAATACACAGGCTTGTTTCATCCCTGTCCTCTGGCCCTAAGGCTATGTCTGACAGATGCTGAATTGACAGTGATTTGTTTATTGAATTATCAAAACTAGTTCTAGGTGATCAATAGTAGGGCTCTCAACCTGCACCATTCCTCATGAGCATCTCCCGAGGCCGCCTTAAAAATGTGACCTTAGAAGGCTCATCACAAACCAAGGGAAAAGGAAACTCCAGACTGTAGGGCCATGGCCTGTTTTAATAAGCCATCAGGCGATTGTATTTCATTCTCTCAATAGGAACCACTGGTCCAGAAAAAGGTGAGCTAACAGAAGACATTAGGGTAATTTGCTGGAGATGGTTCACAGTAAATTAGAAATACTAATTGGGATAAATTCAGAGTATAATGCATGACATCCCAGCAACAGTAATGAGAGGTGAGGTTTCAGTGCTACATATCGGAAACTTAAATTTATCTCTCTGTTCAATGCTTCCAAGTAGATGTAACTTTTCACAAAGTAAAGTAGACCTGCAGTAAAACAGAAATGAAATTTAAAAAATTGACCATATTTTCACTTCTATCACCCTGTAAAAAGTCTTAAAGTCTACACTCAGTCTCTTGAGATTAAGGGGCACCAGCCATTTCCAGGTCTTTAGGGACCTAGGGGCCCCTAGTTCTCAGCACTTAGGGGTTGATGCTGGCTTGCAACGGCTGCAGTTAACTCAGTGAATATCTTGATCATGACTTCAGGAAATCTTTACTGCCCCATAGAACGACTGGACCTTTATGAATGCTGGTTACCGGTGTGCGGATGGATCCTCGTTTTAAATGGTCTCTTGATTTCTTTGCCTTTGACTTTTACTCTTTTCCTTTGAATCATTTAAGATCATTGTATCTTGATAAATAAATTTTATTTTTGCAGCAGCACTTCAAAGGAAAAAAGGACATACTCTGTTTTGTGTTTCTTCTAACAGAAATGAAAAATAAATCTAATTAGAAGTATAATTTACTTGCTTTACCTAAAAAAATGAGTCCTCACTTTACAATTTGTATTCTGAACATCATCAGTTATACGCAGCCCCTTTCTCCAAATCCAGGACAACACAGGCAATCACAAGAAAAACTGATAATTGTATGGATCTAAATGTAGATTTGTGTTTACTCTTCATGTTATGAACACCAAACGGAATTGGGCTGCCCAATATTAATGACTGTTAGGCACGCACTTGAGGGAAAGCTCAATCATTTATTATTTTTTGTTGACCTATGAATGTTTTATTGAAGATGAATGTAAATCAGGACAGGCAAATACTTTGCTTGTAAATAGAACAAAAAATGTATCCCGTATGTCTTGTGATAGGAAATGTCTTAAAAAGATGAACTGAGAATTTAAGAATTATAAAACATGATGAATCAACTAATAGATATCAACGAATCTATGCAGAGGGAGAGAGCATTCTCCCACAGAATTGGCGGAAAGGTTTCCTTTTACATCACTTAATTTCATCTTGACCATGTGACTTACGGGCATAGTGTGAAGGATAAAATACCAGAATTCATAATGAGGACAGAGTCCGACCCACACTCTGCTCTTCCTCTGAACCAATGCTGCATTTCTCACCAGCCAGTGTGCTTGAAACATTGTACTACTTCGTCCTTTTAATTCCTGCAGAAACTCATATACTTGCATCGTTGTTAATTTTACATTGTTTATTTTGCAGTTAAGGAGTTACCAATTTATCACCATTAGAAAATTGAAACAAGTAAATCTCTTTAATCATACCTTTCTTTTCATACACAGGACTTATATGCATGCTTATTATCATATTAAGATGATCATGTAAAATTGTGATAAAACAATACTGTATGGTTATAGATTATAAATGTTTTCTTCATAACAATATCTGTAATAATCCATTTGAGATTAATATTTACTTCATTTGGTTTATTTATATTTTAATGCAACTTGCAACTTCTGTGTTATGTAAATCCCCCTCTGTCTCCATATACATGTGTGGTCGGATATGGGGAAATCATGCAAGAAGCCTATTTAGTCTCATTATTCAACCAATAGATTGTGACCATTATTGTCACAGGATTTATTTACTATTCATGCGGTATGATATCTCTCACAGAAGCATCCTTCTGTTTTACCTTCTCCATACGAAAACATTTTAACCTGTAAGTAATGGGTTATGGTAGCGCTGTTTGGATTTCTCTCTCAACTTTCATGATTGCTTATTTATTTGACTCAAAAGCCACAGCCATAGTTTTTTATGGACATGGTTCATTAGTCAAGATTTTCCAGTGGAATAAACAATAGTGAGTGCATACGTGTGTGTGTGTGTGTGTGTGTGTGTGTGCGTGTGTGTGGGGAGAGCGAGAGACAGGGAGAGGGACAGGGAGGCAGAGAGAATGATTTGTCACTGACTTGGAAGTCATACAACCTGCAGAACAGGCAATCTGTTCATATCAGAGAGATGGAGTTCACATCAGAAGGCGGTCCTGCTATTGGGATCTCTTCCTACTGCGCTTAGGGGAGCACATATCTGTCTCATGAAAGCCTCAAAATGATTTGATAAGATCCTCTCACCTTAGGAAAAGTAATATATGTCATTAAAATTTCAGGCTTAAATGCTATTGACACTCAATAAATACCTTCAGAGAACACATCCAGAACGATGTTCGAGCAAATATCTGGACACCATGATCTAGCCAAGTTGACACACAACTTTCACCTTTCTTTGCCTATGCTTATCTTTTTCGATCGATTTACATCGAGCACATCAGCTTTCTCAGGAGCCATAACTTTCAAAGTTCTAATAGAAATGATTAACTAAATCTTCTTTGTATTTTCATGATATTAACCAAACTGCCCATCAGAGTCTTACTTTAGCAGATGTCTTGAGGCAGGGTCTTGCTGACATGTTCCTGCAATTGCTCATTCACCTGCAACTCTGCTTTAACCAGTAACAGAGACTGATTTGGTAAAACAAACAAACAAACAAAAAGCCAGCTCACATTTTCTCTCTTTTATGAAAGTCTGAAATTAGGTTTCCTATTTTCCTCTTTGTTAACATAGCTTTTTCTCCCTGATTTTATTTCTTTTGTACAGCATCTTACTAGCAGCTACTAGCTCATGCTGTCAACACTTGATAGAAAATTTCTTCAGTCTCTAAACTTTATGATAACTCTGTCCTTATAGCACAAAAACCAATTTTAAAGAAAAGTTAACATAATACTAATTACCTTTTTGCCATTACTTGAGAGACATTCCCTTAAAATTTTTCCAGATGCCTGTAAACATTTTGTCACTGACCGCCTGATCCCAAACCACTTTTATGATATTGTCTCAATTTAAAGTGCTAATTTCTGCCAGGCATACTGTTGTACACCGGTAATCTCAGCACTTGGGAGGCTGAGGCAAGAGGATTCCTGTGTGCTTGAACCAGCCTGGGCTACATACTGAGTTCAAGGCCAGCCTGAACTAGAGTGAGACTCAAGAAAACAAAATAAATAAGGGCCAATTTCTATGTTACTAGCTATTCCCGTGCATATCATGTTTCTTATTTTTGCTGTTAACGAATTACTAGAGGTAAATAGCTTAGTGCAAAATGAAGTACTGTCTTATAGTTCTGAAGTTCAGAACCTTAAAATACACATCACAAGGCTGTGCTCAAGGTGCTTGCTATTCGGGCGGAATTCCTCCTGGAGTTTCGTGAGGCCAATCACTTCCCTTTGGTTTTCCATCCCTTGGTCTATGATTGCCCCCTACGTATGCCAGTCCCACGCTAACAGGCTAGTCCCTTCTCACACTGCAACATCTCTTGTTATCTATAATCTAATCTTCCTGTGCCTTTTCAGAAAGTGCCTTCATGATTACACTGGCCTGCTCTGATAACCCAGGATAATCTTCCTATTTTAAGGCTAATGCTTAGTCACCTTAATTCCTTCTGCAGGCCTCATTTCCATGTTCTCTGCTCTGTGACATTTTCACAGGTTGCAGCAGTCTGGACATGGCCACCCTGGGGGCCATTATGCTGCCCAGCACTCAGAATAATAAGGGGCCTGCTGAATCTCAGGGACCACAAGCCTCTCATTTATTTCCAGCTTCCTCATGTGCTCCTGGGCTGGGGCTGGGCTACGTGGGCTGCCTTTATGAGGCTAAGTATCAGGCTGGTTTTATGAGATGCTCTTCTTCCTTTGACCAGCTCTTGTCCGAAGCACATTCTCATAGGAGAAGGCAGAAGAACAGAAGAGTATGCCCAATTTCACCAACATTTTCCAAACCATTATTTACATCATATCATTTCAACATCCCACTAGCCAAAAAAGAAAAAAAAAAGGTGATATAGTCAAGCCCAATTGCTTTGGTAAGAAAAAATGCTCTCTTCTAAAGGTATAGAGAAGAGCTAAATTACCTAACTTAATAAAAAAAAAAAGTTTTCACTAACGACTAACACTTTCACCAATCATTTACATATATAAATATTCATGAGCATCATTCAAACCCATAGTGCCTATTATGTACTTTAACATGTATTTTATTTCATCTCCTTTTAGTCTTAGGTTAAAATATGTTAAGTAAATATAAAGCCAAAAATAAATAAAAACGTGTCATTACATTGTCTACCAGTTTTCACACACATAAAATTACTTGAAATCATTTGAAAAATGTCAGCCCCACAAATATGTTCTATGGTAAAAGGGTCACACACCTGAGAAATTACTTTATTTTGGGGAAGACCGCAGAGCTCTCTTTATTTGTAGTGATGACATTATCTCAAATAAATACTGACGTAGAAGTGTGGTGTACTTGTGTCTCTTCCAAGTCAGGACAAGATAATCTATCCTGCCTGCTTATTTTTAGGGTCTACTTCACCGAAACCCATACTTATACAATGGTCTACTTCAAAGTACCTTCTACATCCTTAGTCACTGTAACCATTTTGTTTCTTGAAAATACTAGAGAAAATAAGGTCTCCTAAAAGAAAAAAAAATAATTTGAAGCCAAATATTATATTGAAGTTGTTTCTAAAAGACTCTTCCCTAACACGGCTCTGAGTTCTGTTACTTGATTCCATCAGGAACTGGCAGTAAATTGTTCCTAGTTTCCAGTCAGGCAGTCCTTGAGCTGTTTACCCATCTTACCACTCAATGATATAGAGAAATCCAGGATAATCCTGGTTTCTAAGGTCTTCATAGAAGCTAAAGAAGCATTTTATAGCACAAGCAGACATTTTTGGTGGAAAAGCCTACTTTCATGAGTGGGTTTCACTTAACATACAATATGCAATCTATAACCTCTGTACTGACTTTAAATTTTTAAATTTGACTGCTTTTTACTTTGTTGCTAGTAAGCAAGTACAATCTTCTGTAATTATATATTTTTGCATTTCTTAAAATGGGGAAACAATCTCAGTCTTACAGAAAACATTTTACTGTGGGCCTGCTGTCCTCTGCATGGGCTCCCTTGCTAAGCTGGCTCAGACTTTGTTTTCTCCAACAGGAAGCCAGCCTCCTCTGTTTGCTGGTCCCTTCTGGAGAGCATTACTCAGGAAAGGAAGCAGAAGCAAGGTCTGCACAACACATGTGGGATTCCTCGCTGGTCGGGTTGGTTAGGACCACAGGCAATAGAGTGCTGCCTCCCACTGAAGACTCTTGAAGCATTGTTCTACAGGATGACAGCAGAAAACACCTTTGTTGTGGTTAATGTATCTCACAATGCTATGTCAAGCTAGGCACCTGGTGCATGCCTGCAATGCCACCATGCCAAGAGGCTGAGGCTAGAGCAGAAAGATCACAAGTGCAAGCCCAGGGTGAGTCACTTAATAGGGCCCTGTCTCCAAAAAGAAAAATAAAAGGCAGTGGAAGGATGTGGCTCAGAGCAGTGGCCTTATGTCCAGCTCTTAGCAAACGACAATAACAACAAAAGAGCCACATTTCACAAGCAATGAAATTAATCATACAGCAGCATAATTTGCTCATATTTACTAAAGACTACACATTTTTTATTTTTCAAATAGTTAATAACAAATCGGTACTTGGTAAAAATTTAAATGGACAAATTCAGTAATCAGACATTCTGAATGCATATCTGATTTCAAAACATCTGAGGATAATATTCATCTATCTTGTCACAATTATTAATTAGCCTTAGTTGTGTTTATTTTCATTACCATCATTCTTTTTATTCTTTTTAGTTTTTCATTTTCCAGGATAACTTCTTTTGAAAACGAATACTAAGAGGTGGTAGGCTTCAAGCCAAAAATAAATACACAGGAAAAGAAAGATAGGCTACTCCAAAAATAAAAGTATTTAGATCTTATTTCTGTACAATGAGAGGGAGAGAGAGAGAGAAAGAGTTTCTGCAAAATCTGGGACAGGAGCAAGCTATTAGTACTAAGTGCATTTTGTACAAGGAAACGACAAAGTACTTTTGCAAATCAATATGGTCTGTAAAAATTATTTAAAAACCTATCCAGAGGGGAAATCGCTTTCCAAGTCAGAGGCTGGTGCAAGATAATGGGGGCTGAAAGTCTTTTTCTTTCTCTCTGTTGAGGGTGCTCCTGTTTTGCCACCTGAGCCTCACGAACGTCAAACACATGGGCCACTGAGAGGAGCGAGTAACCAATAGCCCACAACTACTCAGGGATCTGCCTCAGACACCAGGCACTGGGCGCTGCCTCAGCAGCCTGAAAATATCGGGTTCCCTTTTCATCTATGCCAGACTTTTATGGAAATTTTTGCACTGTGGTGTTAGTGTTGTCATTTAGTATTTTTCTTACTTTTTTTTTGTTGTTGTTGTTGGACCAGGGATTGAACTCAGGACCTGGAGCTGGCAAGGCAGGCGGTGAAAACCGAGTTAAATCCCTGGCCCAAAGTGTTGTCATTTAGAAATAATTTTATCCAGTTTTCTTCCAATTGTATTTTTCTATATTAGAATGGTGGTCAATACTATGAACACACAAGCCACAATGAGGACATAGATTTTTTAAAGTATTTTCCCTCAGCATCTTTTATTCAAGACAATCGTACTATATTTCATTTTTTCCTGGGTACATCATGCAAGTCAACATTTTTCTGGTTATATCATAGGGAAGACATAAAGAAGGTCAGACCACTTTAGTCCATAAGAATCTGGATTATAAATATTTATATTTAACCAATATTCTCAAATCATTCATTCAAGGGGCCAATATTTATTGAATAAGTACTTTCTGCCATAGAATTGCAAATGACTGGCCCCAGGAACACGATGATAAATGAGATTGCACTGGGCCTGAGAGAGATTCAGAGTCTAACAGGTGCCACCAAGGAGCAGCCTTCAAAATATTTGGAAAATTGAAAGTGAAAGTCATTCTATCATCAGCTGTTAATATCCATAAGAAGAGAAACTTGCTTTAGAAAGAAGTAAATCGTCAGAGTCAATGTGCCTATAAAATATTGATTAAAGATTAATAGGTTTCTATGAAACAACAAAAACAAGTAGCAGTGGGAATCAACATTTTTTGTACTAAATCATCAAAAACTCTACAATCTTTAAAAGGAGTTCAGATGCTACCCATGGAGGTCTCTGCCCAACATTCTGGCTCTCGGAGGATTGGAGAATTCACGTGTTGTAGCATGACTCGAATTTTGACTCACTTGAAGTTTCTACTCCTTCTTTAGCTAAGGTGGTTTTTGAAGTCTCTGTTTTAACAGGATAATTATCTTCAGCCTTCACTTCACAATTATTTTGTAGACATCCGGTGCAGTAATCTGAGGTAATGGTATTCTTTAGGATATGTTTTATTCATTCAAAATTACTGACTAAATATATACACTTTCAACAAGTAATAAAACTGTTCTTCCATCTGGCTAATGGATAGCTTCTTCCTCACTTTTGTTACTGTGTACCTCAGAAGAGTTACATGTTTACGGCGTCATTTAAACAAATCGATAAAGTCTGAATTGATCTTCAACCATTCTAATTTCTCCTGCGCTCGCATACGGTCTAGCAAAAATAAAGCAATGTGTAAGTTATCTACTCCTCCCTGACGAGCCATCCCGAATCTCACTGGTTTGCGGCAGTGATTCACGACTTCCCACAATCCTTTGGGCGGTGACGGAGGAGCGTCCCCTCCTCCCTCCTGGGCTCCCACGTGTGGCTGTGTTTAGGTGAGAGGGCAGCTGGGTGGTTCCAAGGCTCGGCCACATCTGTGGACTGCAGTGCCACCTCTCATCCAAGGCTGCTTGCGTTTCCTCGCCTTGACTCATCCTCAAGTAGGTTTGGTGAGAAGTCTTCCTAACATGGCAGCCTCAGGGTCCCAAGATGAAGAGACCAGAAACTCCAAGGCCTGTTGTGACCTAGGTCCGGGATCCACACAGCTCACACTGGGCAGGTTCTGTGGACCAAGGGGAGAATCGGGGCTTTCTCAGGTGGGTGGAGGTGGGGAAAAGCCTCTACTCCATAATAGCTGTGGCAGCAATGTTACATTGAAGAGTCAACCATCTAGGAAGCTATTATTCTTGGAGATTTTTATTAAAAGTCTTTCTTACAAGCTAGGCTTGGAGGCTGATGGCAGCAAGCCTGCACTGTGGGAGGCTGAGGCAGGAGGACTGCCAGTTCAAGCCCAGCCTGGATAATTTATCATCTTAGCGAGACTCTGTCTCAAAATAAAAAAATCAATGAAAAGTGCTGGTGATATAGCTCAGTGCAAAAATCGTTGTTCACTTTCTCCACGTGCACACAAAACTATGTGTCACCACACACAAAATCATGTATTTTCAGGTATAAAAATGATACTTATAAAAAGCCATAAATTCATATGATTATGATACATATTTAGGACAACTTTAAAAGTTACATTTCAAATGGAGAGGAGTTTTTTTATTTGTCAAAAACACAGAACAGATGTATCAGTTAAAAGGTTGGTACTTAATTATTCTTTTGAAAATGAACATAAAATAAAAATCCTACAACCCCCAAAGGTCCATGAGGCCAGGGAGGTGGTTGCACTGCTATTGTTGCTGTTGTTCGTTTTGTTATTTTATTTTTTAAACTATCAAATGCTGAGCCTCAAGCAACCTGACACATGATAAAACTGACACACAAATGTAGCAGACCTTTGCTTGGTTTGTTATGATGCGTAGTGCACAGTGGAATCATAAAATCACTTCTTACTGTGATGTCTTTATTTTGCTATTGTTTTCATGGTTGTTGTTAGCTTATATTTTTACTTGAAAGTTCTCTAAATGAGAACTAAGAGTTTGGAGGACTTAGTTATTTAGGTTTGAGCATTTGAGGCATAATAATTTGACCTAGTCTTTTGGCATGTTTATGTTTTGGAGAGGTTTCCCTAACTGCTCCCAGTATCCTCTTCTGCCTTCCCACCTCTTTTGTGAAACAAATCGTAGGAGATAAATAAAGATTTTACCAAAGGACACATATGTGCCAATTTATTTATTATATTAATTATTTTTGTTGCTTTTAAAATTATTTTACCACCTTTCTTAGAAAGAACACAATTTAATAAATAAGCAAATGTTTTGTTACGTCATTTTATTATAGTCCCCTTCTTGATGCCTATCATATTCGATGCGTTCCTTAAATTTGAGCCATGTTTAATGCTTAAAGGTTTACTACAGTATAAGACATACTGCTCATATACCCCTCAGACTCCTCCTCCTCGCTCCAGACACACTTTTCCTACAGCTCTGGCCACTTTCTGAAGCAGTTCTGGGACCCGTCTTTCCTGAGTGTCCTTACAGGTTGTGACCACAAATAAATACCACACAGGCTGCTGCTGCCCAGTGCCGACGCCCCGGCCGGCTGGGGGTGGCAGGGCAGTGCGTCCCTCCTCCTCATTCTCAGCAGGATGCCATGCAACTCTGACTGTCCCTAAAATCAAAATCACCCTGAAAGGTGACGATGTGCATCCATTCAAGACACTGACGCAGCCAGGATAGTGCAGGTAAAAGCACGGATGAAAGAGCATGCCAGAGCTGCTCAGAAATTGGCAAGAGCAGAGAGATAAGTGTGTTCAAAGCAAGGAAGGATTTTGAGGGGCGTTAATGGCGATGTAACTTGTACTGTATAAATTTTTAACATTCGCCTTATTTTGATCATCCCACGTACATACAGAGAATTTATCGTAATTATTCAACTGAAAAATACAGGTGTCTATGTATATGTACATAAATACACAATTATATTTCATATTGGCCTTGTCACAGCAGAAAAATAATCTAAGAAATTAATTAAAATCTTATAATTGCTTTAATGGATTTAATTGTAGAACAAAAGTGTTATTTTAATTTTAGCAAAAGACTAGGTTAAATGTCTATGAGGATCATAGTTTTAAATATCATTGCACAGGGAAACATAAAGCTATTTAATTACTTTCAAGTCCTAAATCAATAGTTGAGTTTTAAAATGTGTGCTGTTATATTTTGTTTGAACATTATTTTTAATCTCATAGAAAAGAATGTTACTGAGTAAAGTAACCTTTTAAAAAATACCTATTATTTTGCCCCGTTTTTCTTGGAAAAAAATCACAATAAGAGAAATGTTCAAATTCAAGGAGGCGCTGAATCATAAGTAAATATACCATTCAACAGGGCCTTCACAGCCTTGGACTGGAAAACCTTTCTACTTCCTGGGGTCATCTGCTAAGCGTTTCCTGTGAGCCCTACCCAAGCGCTCTCCACTGAGCACTTCCTCAGGCAGGCAGTCAGTCAGGGGCTTCTGCAAATCTCCGCGGTGGAAACTCTTCTGTGTTTCAGGGCCACTTAGAAAAACGTTTGCTGGTGTAACTCGGAAGGTCTCCTCGCCATCCTGTTCTGTGTCCTCGGTTCTAAAGGTTCTAACTCAGACCCTGCGACGTGACGTTCGGAGAAAGGACAGGATGACCACATTTTTCCCCTGGCTTTCATCTCTCAAGAGGAAGTCACCAGATACATTCTTCCCAAGGAATACCGTACCAGCAAGTATTCCAAGACATTAATAGTGGTTAAAGTATCTCCTCAGAAAGTGACATAGTGCTATGATTTATGTATTTTAAAATAAGACAGTGAAATATAAAACTGAGATAAAACACACTGGTTAAAAATACAATTCCCTGAATGGTTATGAAAGCTAATGAAATAAATGCTTATATAAGTAACTGTGTCGCATGAAACTCGAGAAATTCAGGCGTTGCCGTAATTGGTGGGATTACTTTCTTTTTCTGTCTTAGATGCCCAATAAAATTTATCTCGGCATTGTATAAAGATCAGTTTCTTGTGAATAAAATAAAGGAAGTGAATAAACACAATAAATAGGGATTAAGAATCAGCATCTTGTATTCTCTACAAAATTCTTACAGGTCCACCCAACACACTGGGCCGAATGCAAGACACTGATAATTTTTTTCTTCCCTGAGTGAGATAGTGTGATAAAATTGAAAGGATTCAATAGGCCAAGCCAGTTTTTCTAAGTTCTTCATGTATGTTATCACCCAAACTCAATGGTTTGCAATGCTTTTATGAAGGAAATAGCTATGCATTTAAATAAGCAGAAAAAGAGGCTCCGAGAGCTTAACTAACATCTGCTAAAATTACAAAGTAAAAGAGAAAAATGGCTTATGCGACTCAAACCTACCCGCTGGCTGACACCACAATCCAAACCACTGTTTTTCCCGGCTACTGAGGAAAATCCAACTACTGGGATCATTTGTGGTTTCTTTAGAGGCACAGCTAAATAGCAAAGCTCAAACTGTGAACTGGTGTTGAATTTTCCCTTGCTGAGCTGGAGAATTTAGCGTGAGTCATTTTATATCAGGAAACCCATGTTTATAGAATACAGACTTTACACTAGGTAATCTCTAATAATTCCAGAGTTAAAGTTCAGACTCTCCTGCATAACTCTTTAAAGTAAATGTTCTTCTTAAATCAAAAGTTATCTGAATTTATAGTTGTAATTATCTTCACATCAATTATAAATATTTGAGGCTATGGTAGGTTTTACTTGGCAAAATGTTAGCAATGCCTTGCACTAATAGTTTTAAAGTCACGTTGATATCAGATGTCATGTATGTTGAAATGGGTGGCTTTTTCGTTTTATTGAAATTTTTTTCATTTTCTAAGTAAAATGTGAAGAAATTTTCAGTTATTCTATCATTGTTTACTTAAGTTTACATTATTTTACACTCAATACTCTCACATAAAAATAAAAAAAAATTGACCTCATAATACAGCAATATCCAATTTTTAAATCCCTTGTTATAGATCCTTTCCAAATTTCGCTGAGAATTTACTCAGACAAGTGTAACTATACTACATTTATATGCTCTTTTTTAACCTGAAGTATGTTCTGCAATATTCAATACAACAGGTATAAACAAAGGATTCAGGCTCCTAAAGTATTTGACTGTGTGGGTTACTCAATTAAATATTACTCATTTAAAATTTTTTTTGACATTTATAACAGTGGGCAGTAAACACAGATCTATCCATATATTCTGAGTCAGTTTATCCAGTGGGATTATATTTCAAATTATGAATTTATTAGGTAAAAAATGAAGCCACTATAAATGCTTCAATACTTACTATTAAATTTATCTATAGTCTTTGTAACATTTTATATTTTGGGCTTATTTCTCAAAGTTTACTTTTCCTAACAGTGAAATCCTCTTCTTTAAACCACATTTAAATATTCTGATCACCATGTTAACATTTTATTCAGATGTCCCAACAAAATATGGCAGCATATGCATTACAGAAGTGTAAACACAAAGCTGCATAATCCCAACCAGTATTTACCTTGCTCCATGAAATGAAAGCCCTACCGTGTTGAGCCTCTAAGCTCCGTGTTCCTCCTTTGCTTTTCCTTCCAGGACAGCCATCCATTTGTCCTCTTTGGTGCGGTTCTTCCCTCACCTACTCCCTGCACAAGGAGGGCGTCAGGAAGGACCTGCCATTGCTGTGGTCTGTTGGCAGCCAAAAGAGTGGGCCCAGGGACGGCCATGTTTCTTTACCTGAAGCCCTGAGGCAACGCTATTTTCCAAATTAACAGAAGAAATATCACTGGCAAATATTAAAACTCAGATTGACTCAAGGCTAAAATTTCTGCAGCCACTTTTCCACAAACTCCAGGGCATGTTTGTCCTCTGGGAGCCAACTTAGAGGTAACAGAGGCTGATGGTGCTGGTAACAGACTGAGTCTCTGAATCCAGCGTGTCTGATGGCGAAGGGCCTTGGAACTTAATCGTATACATAGAGAACAGTTTCCCATTTGAGGTCACCTTTTGGTTGCTGGCAATTAAAGACCAATATTAGGTAATATAAATTCAAATAAATTATCAAAGCTTTAGTGGCATACTCTTCAGAAAATGTTTTAAGAGTACTAGCAATAGATTTATGTGTCTTTCAGCACACAGCATTTTCTTTCTTTTTTTCTTTCATTATGTTTCAGACTTATATGGTATGTTAACCACTGTCTTATTGCCTCTTTCATCTATGGACACCAAGACAGTTATATTTTATTCCTGCTAACCACACATAAGCAAAACTAACAAAACATCAAGAACAAAACCCTGACTATATATTGTTGAACCACACATTATTAAATTCTCCTAATCGTGTCTAAATGTTAAAGCCTGAACATTTTTAAAAGGCAGGTTTGCGTTACTATATTTTTTAGCTTCTTTCTCAGAGTCCTGACTAAACAGAACAGGAACTTAAAAAATGTGCTGATGGATAAGAAACAAGAATTTAATTACAAAAACCTTTTCACAGGCCAGCCAGTGGCCCTAAAAGTCCACAAATCCATTTTTAAAATGAAAGTAAAATTCTGCAGGCAACATTGACTATAACAGCCCAAAGATTAGTAAAATACTATCCCTCAAGAAGCACACATACCATAAATGAGAACATATAGAGAGTTAATTAGAACACTACACTAGCCAACGTCTATTTAGGGCATATTCTCTATTTACATGTCTTTTAATTTTGAAAGTGTACTGTTTTTGTTTATTTTTGAAACAGCATTTTGTTAGAAATCTTGCTATATTTTGCACTAAAATCAATACGGAATTCATAAAAATTATCAGTGTATTATATTACTTTCCTTCAGAAAGAGATTCATTTATTCACTTTGACCGAGAGTTTAAGTGGAGGGGTGGTTTAGCCTTAATGGCAGGAATTAAAGTTTTCACCACCTACCAGGCAATACTTGGTTGTCACCTACTTCATCAAGATACAGATCAAAAATATACAGAAAAAGATCAAAACCCCATAAGCTTATCACGACATACAGAAATGCTGCTTGACTGGTGCTAAAGTCAAATAGCTGTTATCAAAATAAAATCGAATTACAGGAGTTTCACACGAACAAAAAAAAAGCTTTCTGTTGTATGAGACCTGAATATTAGTTTGTGACTTACAGATTGATCAGCAGGTGACTTGCTGTTTTTAAGATAGAAATGACTTCATAAGTTGTACAACGAATTTCAGAAAGGATATATGTAATGTATATACATTTTAAGTAAAAACACTTAAATTTAAAAATATTCATAATGGTATGCTTTAGAGAGAATCTTTGCTATAGCTTTGACAAATAAAACTTTCCCAAACGCTTCATATGTGAGTATAAGGAATTTTTAACTGAATTTTTTTCATTTCACAATGCTTTAGAAAATTAATTCGTTTCATTGGATCATGATGTTTTATATCAATAAATATTTTCTTACAATATGAAGCATTGTATGTGTTTTATTGTTGGTGGTATCATTATGTAGCCAATCCATATTTCATACAATTACCTTGTTAATGCTTATTAACTAATAAAGACAAAACTTTTACAGAGGAATGGAAAAGGTTCCATTTCTGCACGTCTTGCCTTGGTTCACATTGGTCAGACGGTTGAGGTAGCTTACAGGATGCCTACCAACAAGCTGAATTTCTACCATGAATCCAATACTTATTCTACCTTTATTTTCAAGTATTTACAGGTAATGCCTGGAATTGCTGAGCAACAGCCTGACTTATGTGGTAAGGGCAGAAACATTCCTCAGTTTCATTACAGATTTACTTTTATGTTAGCAGCCCCCAAGTCTCCTGGTTTCATTTTCTCCAGATTCCCCAGGAACCCAGCAGGCAACTGGCGCTATGTCCACAAGGTCCTGGGCCTCTTAACCGCTGTCTCTTACCCATCCAGCACCCCTTTAGCACCCCATCCTGTACGAGGTGTGGTCTTGGAGGATCCATGGGAATGTTAAGGATCTGATTAGGAGAGTGTTGAGGATACTCTTGTGTGTGGTTTCATGGCATATTTTATAAGATCTGCCATCCCTCCTACTTACAGTAAGTAACTGGTTCCTGCTGAATATGGATGAGTCCACGAGTATTCTGCTGCTTACGAGCCCGGCTGACCACGCTGAGAGGGTGCGGGCAATGAAAAGCACAGTGAGGAGGTTGTTGACTTGTCAGATCTGTGTAACTCAGAATGTTGCACTAATATTTAATATTGTTGGAATAAATGGGTGCTGTGGTATATCAATGACTCAAGCTTAATGTGACACAAACATTACTGGACATATAAGAAGAATCTATTAGAATTTAAAATGTGAGCACTTTTTTACCCATTAAATTCTCAGCTAGGAATCTTTTTTATAAAAATATTTGCTGAAGTTTACAAGAGCAACTTACCATTCTTCCTATCTACGATAGGAAAATCTTCAACAACAGCCACTGCAGATAGAGTCTGACAATAAGGAGCTGCAATATATGTTGTATTGGTTATGCAAAGGAAATCTGCTAATCCACTCAACCAGAGAATGAAAAATAGAATGAACCCCAGGGCTTGCATGTAGCTCTGTGTTAGGGTTATGCCATGAGTGAAGGGCTGGATTCAATGCCAAGCACTACACACACACACACACACACACACACACACACACACACACACACACCCTACACTCTAGGTATGTATCATCTAGATAGCTAGATATATAAATGTGTATCCATTTATATGGATGTGTATGTGTATACACTCATACACACTGTACATATAAACTAAATAAAAATACATCTATGACATTGTTTAATGTATAACAAATGACAGGGAAAGAAGATAATAACAGTAACCAAGGTGGGAGAGGTGTTACAGACAAATGCATGTATTCTGCTCAATATTTAGGAAATAGGCTTGAAAAGTATATCTAATGTTTGAGCAGTAATTTAAAAGTAGTAGTAGATTATGAGTGCTTTGGTATTTAAAAATCATTTACCTTATATCTCAGAAATTAATCATAATCATCATAACAAAGAACATGAAACATTTCTATAGAATTAGTTGATTGAATATCTTTCAGTTGTACATCTAATCTGTTTCTAATATTTGGTGTAATAGTGATACGGTAAATATATTTGATGTAATACTTTTTCTGGAATAATCACTCGTCACTGGATCTTAATTATATATAAAGCTATGCCAAAAGTTCCACTGGATCTAAACTTCTAGCAATTATTTATTAGGACAAAGTTAACTTTTAGGCTCCCCCCACACACAGTGCCAAATCATTTCTTAGAAAGGTGGGAGCAATTTACATTCTCACTTGTAAAATATGAGAGTCAGCTATCAGGGGGAAGTATTCATATCTTGATTTTCTTTTAATTCTTGTGCTTTTTATGTTTTTTATTTGTATAAACAAATTAATCTTGCTCTTCTTTCATTTTGTTTTTTAAAATGTTCTTGTGTGTCTAAAATTAAAGTAGTAACACTGACTTTTTTAAGTATGTGATTTACTAGTAAAGGTAATTAGCTTTTCAGTCAACTTTTAATTGTCAGTGACTCAAATGGAAAATCTTTTTATTAAAAAAAAGGCAAATACTAGAAGTACACTTTATAGCAGCACAACTCATTACAGTTAAAGCCTTGAAGTGACCTATATATGTCCATCAACAAATGAATTGATAAAAAAAATAATTTAAACACAATGGAGTCTAAGTCTGTGATCAACAGGATTAAACTTGAGTCATGTGTGGGAAAATGGATACAATTTGAGACCATCATGTTATGTGAATTAAACCAGATGCACAAGCATAAATATGGCAGGTTTTCTCTTACGTGAGAAACCTAACATCTAAGTAAATTAATGAGCAAAATAAGAGAGAATAGGAAACAGGGCGATAGATCTTTTGAGAAGGGAAATTTGAACAAGTGATGAAGGGAAGGGAAAAGGGATTTAGAAAAGAGTCATGCACACGTACTAATTTCTCACGAGAAATGTAATCATGTTTCCAAAATGTACTGATAAAATTTTTAAAATTAAAATTAAGAAATATTTATTTGGTTAGCAGAAATGTTACATTTGCATCATAAAATTTGCAATGTTTTTTCTCATTGAGTTTATTGGTACATTTTAGGTATTCATCACTGGGATCTTGACCTTTACATGACAGGTCTTGCTTGTTGTCATTTTTTCCCCTTAGCCCTGCCCTCTCTTCATCCCTCCTCCCTTCCCTATTTACAAATACTTTATTTCCATTTTTTTTTCATTTTCTCATTTTTTTTTCTTTTCCCTTATTAAGATTTTTTAAAAATTAGGGCGGGGGATTTAGCTCAGTGGTTCCACCACCTGCCTCCCAAGCACAAGGTCATGAATTCAATGCTTGGTACCAAAAAATAAATAAATAAATAAAAATTAAAAAATTAAAAAATTAGAGTCCAAGAACAATGGACCCACAGCTCTACAAGGCAAAGCCTGGGTAGAGTTGGAGAGCTGCCAGTCCCAATTGTTTTGCACATATTTTCCAAATTATACCACCCATTACTGTATTCTATTCAGTCTTCTTCATCCTTGCATATGCTTTGTGTCAGCATAGTAAGTGTTTAGTGGGAGTTTTCATTTTAAACAATAGATTAGATAGATATTCACAGGGGAGACCTGTCAGGATTGACATGGGCTCTGGTCTCTCCAGAGAACTGTTGTAACTGCCGTCTGAAGTTAAGTGGGTTCCAGTATTCGTTGCGTTCACCTGGACGTGTAGTGCTGGAGAGCCGGCATTTTACACAAGGTGATGGAAGCACGAGGTACAAGTTGTGTATGAGCAGATGAAAACATACACAGGTGAATTTGTGAATCTAAGAAGTAACTGAACTATTTGTGCTGCACAGTAACACCAGTAAAGCAAAGTATACCTTACCATTTAACCTACCCCACATGGTAAGGAGAAAATAGAGTTGCCCAACATATCCACAAATTCTATATCCCCAGGTTCAACTAATTGAATTGCAAATATTTGAGGAAAATTTGCAACTGTACTGAACAGGTACAGACTATTTCTTGTCATTATTCTCTAAATAATACATGAGAACAGTTATTTGCATAGTGTTACTGTTATATTAAGTATTATAACTAGTCTAGAGATGACAGTATACAGGAGATGTGTGCTGGTTATATGAAAACGCTACCGCATTTTATTAATGTATACGCACCATGGACTTTGGCATTCATAGGGTTCTTGGAACTGACACCTTATGATAAGAACCCAACAAACTGCACAGCTGGTGATACTTACCTTGGGTTTAGCTTCAAGGTGTGACAAAATTCATTGTCCAGTTCTCCAAAGAGACAGACTGACCAAAAAAAAGTAATTAATAAATATTTTATTAGGTGATGTTGCAAGTTAAAAATTGGACATAATGATATATTGTTGAGAGCACTCATGTTGTTGTGATTTTTGTATAGTGACTCAGGTCTATGTAAAAACAGCACCACACTCATTCTAAGGCATTCATCCATAATACACTTGACCACTTTGATCTGGAGAATCTAATTTTACTCCACACCCTGACAATAAAGTAAGCGTAAAAATATATTGTAGTACACAACCAACTTTCCTGCCTGCAAACAAATGCTTAAGAGACATTTGTTTTGTAAAGTTTAATGGCACAAGAGAGTAAAGTCTAAAAATTTCAGAATACAAATGAAAAGCAGACAGTATTCTCAACTTGTGATTGTTAAAAGTAATTTTCCTCATGGTTGTGCTCAGTGACATGGAGTTCTCTGCGTCTCAGAAGGGGTCATTCAGATGGAAGGCTTCCTCACTCTGAGGAGGATAGTCCAGCCCCTCTGCAACGTATGGCCCCTCTCGCCAGAGCCCCAGCTTCTCCCAACTCCAACTCTGCACTGGCTGCAGCTGTGTGCAGTTACCCGGATGTCAGCAGTCCTCCATCCAGGTAAACTTGGCCTTGGAGAAGAGGCCTTCTCACTTTCTTTCCGGGGAAGATATCTTTGTATTTTTTTTCCTCCTATTTTTCTATCAATTTTGACTGTTTTTAAGGAGTAGACAAAAAAAAAATCAACCTAGAAATACTTTCTCTGTCAGACTTTTTAGAAGCAGGTTTAACTATTCTTACAGGGTCTTATATATGGAAAGGTATGAAGTGTCTTCCTTTGTAGCTCTGAGTACTTAGCTGGTGCTGACCAGAGGCACAACAAGCCATTGTAGGTGCGCTTCTGCAGGCTGCCCCAGATTGTGCACTGAGACACTGTAGTTTGTTTAGAATACCACCAGAAGTTCATATAATTGGGAGTGTTTAAATTTTTTTGGAAATGCTAGACAGAGCAGCTAGAAAAGTATATAAAATATATTTCCATAAGCAAACACAAAAGGAAAAATGTATTGATTTGCATGAAAGTTTATTTGCAAGACAAAATGTATTCATAATAACTTGTAATATCAAAGAACTTTGGAGGCTGACAATTTACATATAATTTATTCACTTTCTAATTCATTGAAAAGTCACTTAGAAAACAATGGCAAAAAGGAATTATCCTCCAGAAAAACAAAATCTGAAGCATTTGATCCCCAGAGGGTGGGGGAAGAGATTTTATTGAAGTATGTTCCCCGGACCTATACATGGGAAGACACACTCAGATCAAATGAAATAATTCTGCAAATGTAGAAGCCTTTTGAAAATTGATCCTTACAACTAAAATGAAGCTATTCAATATTTAATTGGATCCATTTTAGTTTTAGAAAAAAAAAGTCTAAGTTCATCTACTAGAATACGTATGAAAGTATAGCTAGTAAGATATCAAAGGAGAGCTTCTTAACCTGATTGATACTTTTAAAAATTAGAGATTCATTAGAACAGTAATAGAAAAGACAGAAGAAAAATGGAACAGTTTGTAAGGCTTCAAGATTGTATCAAAAATTAATATTTGAAAATATGACATTTTAAAACAGCAAATTTGATAAATGCTTGACCAGGGCAAAAATAAGTTTAATATGGTTGAAAGAAGGATGGAAATGAGAAAGGAAAAATGAGTGTTTAAAAACTTAAAATTAAATAACAATTATTCTGGAACATTTGCAGCTTGCAAAACATATAAGATGATTGTTTCTAGATGTCAATCTAGAAAGGAATTAGGAAGCTTTCCTGTGCTATGGACTAGGGAAACCTTGGCTACTATCAGGAAATTAACTTTAATTCATGAATTCATTTCTGAGAGACTGTTGTGCTTAGAAATAAGAAAGTAGTAGTTTTTTCTGACCCTGTCTGTGAGTCGATGCTTACTGCTCGGCAGACGTCCAGAGACTGAAAGAAGCAGAGATTGAAGTTCTTTGCTGTCCACTTCATCCACAAGTCTGTGTTTTTCAGGCAAAGTACCATCTGAGACTAAGGAGGTATGTTTTACAACATTAAAAGGGATTTTACAGAACTCATTTGATGGCAAAAGACTGTCTGTCTCCCTCCTTAGGAATATGAACTCAGCAAAAAAGTCCTCAAATTCTCCTCTTGCATTTGAAAAACCAAAAATTAAAAGAAATATAACAATAATAAAAGAAAGATAACAATAATAAAAAGTACAGTAGACTATAAAGCAGAACCATGAAACATTTTCCTGTAGTTAAAAAGCATAAAAGGTGAAGGGTTTAGCAACTCCTCATAGTTATCATAACCTGGCTAAAGGTCTTCTGTCCATGGTCTGTGCACTTGGTTATTAAAGCTTGGCTATTCTAAGGAGAAAACGTCCTAAATTTTGCAATCATCCTTCAAAGTCACAGACACATTCTTAGACAGAACTGAGTCACTGGCTCAGATGACAACCCAGAATGACACATTATTTAATAGAGGAAGGGAAAATGTTAAAATAATATAACGGTGTTTTCAGCTGGTGCTGAGTCAGACTATCAAAGGCAAAACTGAAAACATTTCCGCTGCTCACTCTATTACAGTGTCCTCCTACCCATAAAGAGCAAAGAAAGAAGATGTGTTTTATATGTACAGCAAGACAAATTCAATTTTTAAAGTTTATAGAAATATCTGACTTTTTTGGTGCACTTTTAGTGGGCTGATCTCTGATTTGAATGATAAAGTGATCCTCTAAATGTATTAAACAAAAATGATTTTAAATTGAATTTTCACTTTCAAATTCATGTTGATTTATTTCATTAGATTATGTTACGACAAACACTAAAGAATGTATTTGTTACAAATAAGAGTAACTGATAGGTCAGTTTGATATAAATTAATTTGATTTTTCATTTAATTGGATGATTAAATGAGTGAAGGCCGACACTGTAATGGATTTTAACTATGTACAGCTTTTTAGTTCAAAATGTCCATCTGCAGATCGCAGACTACTAATTATTTTTTAAATCATGTTGCATTCCTCCATCTACTCTTAAGAAAAATATGTATAGACATCAAACCAGAGATGTCTGAATTGTACAAGATTCTAATGAGGCAATTATATCATTTTGGGGACATTGTACTTTTTATCATGCTTTATAATTTTGTTTTTGAAATTGAAACTTTACCTATCAATTAAAATCCCCAGGATCATTATATGAAGCAAGAAATATATGAGGCCATTGTGACTTTGAAACACGAAGTGTCAGTACATTTTAGAGGGTAGCTCAGTGGGTGAGCACATGCTCACAGGAAACTCCTTATTCAACCTTGAACGTGTGCAAAAGCACACACACAAAAAGACATGCACACACACATGAACACAGCCAACAAAACACTCAACATTTCTTCATTTGACAAATAGTAATTGTAGATGTTGTCTCTCAACACATTTCGATATACACCTACCAGGTGAAATGATTAAGTTAATTAACAGCTCTATCACCTCACTGACTTCATATCGATTTGCTCCACCTCGTCTTAATGTAGATACAAGGTTTGCGGAGAAATGCACAGATAAAAGATTTTAATAAATATTTCATATTATGTCAACGCAATGATCATTTTAAGCATTTTTATCGATCCATGTTTGCAGTATACAATGTCGACATTCGTAATGGCAGTTGATACATAGCACATCGTGACTCCTCCGGCTTCCCCCTTTCCTCTCTCGATCGCCCTCCCACATGTGAAAGACATATGAGACATGTGTGACATATGCCTGAGACGTGTAACATCCTGTTCTACTGAAATATGTAAGATTGCTATGTGTGTCAGAAAAACATTTTAAAACGATTTGACCAACAGGCTGAAGTAATAGAATCTTTCTTAATATTAAAAACATAATACTACATGCTTTTCTCCCCATGGTAAAGGAAACAAACCAAAATTTAGATCATATTTGCCAAAATACCATATTCATTCTCTTTTTGGTTTCTTACTTTTTCTTTATAAAACCATGGTGAAACAAATTAATTTTTACTGATAGACTTTGAAAATTGCAGCCCATTTTGAGTCAAGGAAACCCTGGAGGATCTTATTTATTCATAATCTTTGGCATTTATTTATGGGTAGCATAAATATTTTTTAGGATTTCATATTTAATCCACTTACTATGCTTTATGCATCAAATAGGAAAGCTTGTATATTTAAAATAAATAAATCACCAACTCAACTTTCAGCAAAGCCATAAATACAGGAAAAGATAGAGCACTGCTAGCAAAACCTAGATAAAAGGGAAAATAGTTTAGGATTGTTGTTTAGACTGTCATAAAGTGCTTTTCCTCTAATTATATATTCAAATACCTTCATCTGTGGTGGCTGTGAAGGTATCATTTTCCCTGTTTCTAACCAAAAGAAATTGAATGCCAGTTTTCTGTCTAATGTAACCTCAGAATTTGGATTCCAATCCTGCCATACTTTTCATTCTATCTTTAGCATCCATGAACACTATTTTTTTCTAGATTAATATTAATGTTTTCACTTCTTAAAGATATCTGTTTGATTGGTTAGGGTTTTTGAGCAAATGCTGGAATGTATAAAAAGGCAACATTGGGCCGGGGATTTGGCTCAGTGGTTCCACAGCCTGCCTCACAAGCACAAAGAACAACATCCCGAGTTCAATCCTTTGTACACACACAAAAAAGGCAGCATAGTCATTAAGTGCTCTTGATCACAGAGACGAGAGACCCTGGGTCTGCATAGGTAAGGTCCTCAGGGCTCAAGTTCCAGTGAGGAAGGATTTAAGTGTGTTTGCTTAGAATTTGTGTGATACCAGTCACAACAGCTGGATAGGAGAAAGAAATAGCAGGGAAAGTCGAAGAGGAGGTAAAAATATTTTGCATAAATGTCTATCTAGAAAACCCAAAAGTATCAACTGCAAGGTAATATAAACAGCAAAAAGCTTTTATAAAATGGGTTTAACATTAGTACACACACAGAAAAATAACACAAAAGTAGCATTCTTGTAAATAGACAGCAACCACACAAGGGAAAATTTGCAGTTAGTTACTTTTATAAACACATAAGCCACCTGACTAGAAACCACATCAGAACACAATAGAAACTTATATACAAGAGAGGTGTGCTAATACGTTATTCTCCTTTCTCACCTGAAAAGCACTTTTGAAAGTTCACATCTGGAATAATATGTGAGTACTTGTTAGGGAACACTTTTTAAAAAGAAGTCGATGAAAAGTTTCAACTCATCAGTTACTAAAGAATTTTAAAACAACAAGAGTCGGGCAATGACTTACAAATACTAACATTATGGTACAGTCTGTAAAAGCAGATAAAGGAGACAAATACGGAGTGACTGAGAAGTACAGTGTCCCTGTCACCTGTCATGTTAGCTGAGAAGATAGGGATCTATTCAAAAAGTGCATTTGTCTTAATCGGTAGTGTGGAAAATTAGGACATAAACTGCCTCTTTAAATATTTGGAGTTGGCCTAGAGTTGTAAACCACTCATGAAACATAACTCTCACAAAATTTTTTTCAGAAATTTTAAGATACAATCTTGATAAACTTAGAAGAGTAAAAGCCTATCTTACCAAAAATCAAAACCTAGAAATCATAAAAGAGATGGATTAATTTCATCAGCCAAATATAATACATTTCATCACAGTAAAATAAAAAAGAAACACTTGCAAACTAGAACAATCTCAAGCTGAATAATTTTTGACATAAATGTAGCTCACAACACTAATTTATTTAATCTATACAGAGCTCCTACAATCAATGACAAAAAGGTCAGCAATCTAATATAAAAAAGGAGCAAAAGGCATGAAATGCCAGTTCACATAAATAAAATATAAATTATTTTCACACATGTGAAAAAGTTTTCAAACCCACTCATTATGATTCATATTCAGAACCATGAAATATTATTTTCACTTATCCAGTTGATTAAACCATAGTGATGAGACACTGCCTCGGACTGACATAGAGAAACTGGGTGTTGTATGCGGTATGAGTTCAGACTACTTTATGAACGACAACTTTATCATATCTATCATCAGTTTAGATAAATATACGTTCAACTAATGGTGTCATTGCAAGCAGCCAATCCCGATGAGTTTATCTTGCACATGTGAACAAAATGTGTTCATTGAAACATGCTTGCCATATTAAAGGATTGCAAGGGGTAAGGGGAAAAAATGAGAATCAAGACTTGTCATGTAGAGGTACAAGATCCCAAAAATGAATGTAAGTGTACTGTATCCCTAAAATGTACCAATAAACTCAATTAAAGCTGAAAAAAAAAAAGGATTGCAAAGAACCCAAAAGTCAATTAAGAGGGATTTACATTACATGAGTCCTAAACTGCCCTTGATACAACTTTGAAAAGAAATAATTTGTGCCTTACAAGCAAGATGAAAGTTGATAGAACTCTTATAATATTGTAAATCAAATGTGTCCATATAGGCACTATGAGCTCTGCACTCGCGTGCCCACGTGTACGTTAGTGGTCATGGGTAGGGTGTTCGTGTCAAGGCTTTGGCCCTGGGGAGAGAGGTAACCATGCATAAAGAGGAAATATCATTAGAAAAGAAACTGACTTCCCTGTACACTCTTTTATAACTTGGACTTTTATTTTGTGCATGTATCAATTCTTCAGAAATAATTCAAGAAGATTAAAAACTAAGCCATGAAATAGCTCCACTGTGATACCAAAGGGAGAGAATTAAAAGCATCAGGCATTACTCTTGCCAGGGTCAGACTGTGAAGGCAAAGGTGAACACTCACTGTCTAACCCTGTGCATTTCCTGGAAGCAGCATCCATCACTTCATCAGAAGCAAAACCCTAGGAATTAGGGATATGTTATAATATGTGTAGTCATGAAGATTAATTTCCCCTTTTGTTCACACAGAGACTGAAGAAGTTTAAAGCCAAATGCTGAGTGACATTTAGGTGGTGTGGTTACCCACATAGCAAGAAACATTTGCAATTCTCTTCAGAGATAAGAATGAATGAGTGAGGCAAACCAAAAGGGGTGAAAAATATTGGCAATTCCAAGAAGTGATGGCTTTGTGGTGCTGGTGTAAATTGTAGACTTGTAAGAGTGTCTTTCAGGTGGGATAGTAGTTTGAGCTGAAAATTAGAAGAAAGAATTAGCTTGGTGCTTGTGGGAGCATTGAAAGACATGTTACAAGTTATGAAAATATTTTGGGGAA
This sequence comes from Fukomys damarensis, assembly GCF_012274545.1. Lineage (NCBI taxonomy): Eukaryota > Metazoa > Chordata > Mammalia > Rodentia > Bathyergidae > Fukomys > Fukomys damarensis. Next base: position 41,469,478 of record NW_022900915.1, read on the forward strand.
TTTAAAAATGTCTTAAGAACTCCACACTGAAGCAATGTATATTCTAAGATCATAAACCAAGAGGCCCAGAGAATTCAAATAGTACTATAAAATGACAATAACGATTATAGTTACTTAAATGGAACATGCAAATGACTAAGGTAAGTTAGACCACTACTTGAACAGGCATTTAAACACAATGGTTATGGAAATAACTCCTGGAATCAGACCAGGGTTCAGACCCTACATGATTAGTGTACAGAGAACCCTTCATAATTATCATCAGAAGAGTGTTTGGGATCTCGGTACAGATTCAGAGTCAGGAACCATCTCCAACACTAACTGGAGACTACAGGCAATCAACCTTAACATCTTTGCCTTACTTCTTCTCATTAAAAGAGGATAACACCAGTAAGCTACTGTAGAAACTACACATTTCTACACATTTGGCAGTTTAAAACAATACCCACATAAAGAGGTCCCAAATCCAGTACTCCACTGAATTAACAGTAGCACTGAGTGTAGTTCGGTCAAATACTATAAGATTCTATGTTTGTAGTTTATTTAAAATACTCAATAGCTACAGGGATTAAAAAAAAATACCACGTGTAGTGTTATTTGTGACTTAAACTGAAAGGTCAGTTGCAGAGTTGTAAGTGAATGGGAGTGGGAAATAGGGAATGGAGACAATCACTATTGAGAAGTCCTGCACATGACTAGGGTCCTGTCTCGGATCAGCATCTCTCTGTTCCCCTCCATGCACTGCAAATTGCCACTGTGAATATCACACTTACTACTAAGGCCACTTTATGGATGAGAACTCTGAGGCGTGGCAAGGACCTGACTTTGAGTGCAAGGAGTTCCAGAAGTGGGGACAGTTGTCATTTCAGGTAGGACCTCAGTGCTCCAGAAACCACACTCCTAACCAATGAGGTAGTGCCTTCAAAGCTCTCTTAGTTTGGGCTGCTATAACTACTACATATGGCAGAATGGGTGGTTTACACATTTATTTTTTCATAGTGCTGGAACCCGGGAAAGCTAAATTCCATGTGCAGGCAGATTTGTGTCTGGTGAGGTTTCCTGGTTCATAGACGCTGTCTCCTCACTGTGTCTGCACATGGCATAGAGCAGAGTATGATCATCTTTCTGGCATCTGCTCTTGCAAGGGCACTAGTCCCGTCGACAAGGACTGCACCCTTCTACACTGAGTGTCTTTCCAAACTCTACCTGCAGGTATCATCACCCTGGGGATTTGGGCTTCGGTATACGAATTATGGCAGAAGAGAACTATTCGGTTGGCAGCAGATTGCAAGAAACCTTCCATTGTTTCCTTTTGTTTTTTAGCTACCCCGTTCTGTCTTAAGACAATGTTTTCAGGTGATTTTCCTGGCAGCATGCTTTCTGCAGGATGTTAACAGGTGTTCCTAGAAAAGCTTACCATAACAGAAAAGAGGAGGAGGAAGGTAATGGGAGTGGGGACAGAGAGAAGGAGGAAAGTTTGCAAATTGCTGGATGATGTGCTTGTGGAAAAGTTTCTTAATCACAAACCACTTAAAAGTGCTTGAGATGCTGACGTTCATCAAGAATCTCCTAGAAGCAGCTTTAATATGCAATGCTTCCCCAAATGATTTGGCCATGAAACATTGGTTTTTGGGTTTTTTTATTCCCCTAAAATTTAGTAATATCTTAGGGAAAGGGAGGCCTGCAGAAAACAATTTAGGACATGGTATTCTCCAGTGATGTAGTGGTTCATTGTTGGCACTTTAACGATATATTTGAAGAAACCATAAAACTGTAAGTTGGATAACATGAGGATTAATAAGGTTCCTTAGCACTTTAGTGAGGTACAAGACTCTTGACAAAGGTGATCCTTTGTCCTTCTCTTTTTTTTTTTTTTTTTTTTTTTTTTTTTTTTTTCCCGGGGTTTTTTTTTTTTTTTTTTTTTTTGGTACCAGGGGTTGAACTTGGGTCCTTGTGCTTGCAAGGCAGGCCACCAAATCGCTGAGCTAAATCCCCAGACCAGTCCTTCTCTTTTTTTATACTACTAGCCTTTTAGTATGTCTCACTGTCTGCTTTTGAAATGGCTATATATGAATTCAGTAAGAGTTAAATAAATCCTGGCAAAGTAGAACAGTACAGCCAAGTACCACAGCTCTGAGGCACAGCCAGTGTTACAGCTCAGCATTGCAGTTAGGGCAATTTGAAAACTGGAGAATCTGATGGTCCCTGGAAGAGGTGGAGAAAAACCTTTAATTACGCCAGCACTGGGTTCCCTGGGGCTCAATAGAGTTGTACTCCTGGGTTTGAGCGCTGGACTAGAACAGGGAGCTTCCTTATATGGCAAGGGGGTGGGTGTCTAGGAGTAGCCCAGCACCTCACTGAAGGGGGGAGGGTGGAGTTACAGAAAGTTCCTGAGAAGCCAGTAGGTGAGTACCTCTGAGCAGGGTCGGAGTTACAGAACATTCCTAAGAGGAGCAGAGCTAACAGAATATTCCTGAGAGGTCACGAAGTTCAATCAGTTACAACGCATTTGATACATTGGTCGAAGCCTGCCCAGCAACACAGACTGCTACATTTCTGAAAAGAAACATTCTGAGGAAAAGCAACGTGGAGGCAAGGCAAGGGTCCATCACCTGGAACCTGCACAATGAAAGGCTTATTGTTTGGTGGTCACTGTCAAAGCGTTTTTGGGTTTGTTTTTCGTGAATATGCATTTTAAAAGCAGGAATCCAGACGCACGTGCAGCTATGTATTTAACAGTATATATCATTTCTGATAAACACAAGGAAGTAAAATATTAAACTCCAGCATCTTCCCAAATTGTACCTGGTAGAAAAGAATGGCCTTTTATTGATTGTTCTATCCTTTGGGAATAATACCTTAACACTAGTCTAAGCCAGCTCATCTCAAGATAAATAAGTTTTTATGAGGAACACGGAACAGCTTGGTGGAAAGCCCACCTTCAGAATTAAATATCAACAATGTGCCAGAAAGTTGGAATGGTTTGAAACTTCCTTGCTGTAAATGTGGGCAATGCTGTCTCACATCTGCGGCTGTGAGCATAAACCTAGACAGGATATAAATGAAAGTCCCGCATTCCCTTGCAAGACGAATACTTCAGACTGTGCCTTCCACCCGGCCCCCCGCTGTGAAAAGGTTCCAACCACCCTTGCTTTGCAAACCCGTTTTGATTTCTCCTTGTGTGCCCCTGGTACAGCTCCCAGGCAGCTCAGGCCACTGCTCTGCCGCCCACCAGAATAAAGGTGGGAGTTGAAAATGAAGTTGTCCTCAGCGTCAAGTGGCTAACTGTGCTCCCTTTGTTCATTTTCCTTCCATCTTGTGGCCCTGGGGGGAGGGGAGGGAGAGAGAGAGGGAGGGAGAGAGAGAGAGAGAGAGAGAGAGAGGGAGAGAATAACCTGGAATTTGCAAGACAAGAACGGGTCCATGTGCAGTAAACAATCCTTCTAACAGAAAACACAATTGTAAGCCAGAGGCTGTGTTTTTTTTCAATCACTTTCCCTGCAAACACCGAGCCCGTTTATTTTCGTTTTGAGGTAGCGGCGACATTTGATCTGCCTGACTGATCCTTTGAGAATCCGTCCTTGGCTTTTTATTTTTAATTTTCCCAACTAGCTCGCCCCAGGATTTCTCACCCCAGAAAATGTCCTGCTTCAGGAGACGCACATCCTCGCCTCCCGACTTCCCCCTTTCGGCCTGGGGACCAAGGAGAAAACCTGGGACCCTCCCCGTGCAGGTTCGGTGTCCCCCGCAGCCCGGGGACGAGAGCCACTTCCCACGACCCCTAACTTCTTCTCCGGGCTCCGCGGAGGAGTTGAGGGGAATCCCGCGAGCAAGGCTGGGACCCCAGAGTCTGCGCGCCAGGCCCGAGAAGCGGCAGGTGCCGGGTGTGGTCCGCACCGCCCACCCCAGACCCCGACCCCGACCCCGACCTAGATCGGCCGACGGGCACGGAAGGAGGAGGGACGGGG
>NW_022900915.1:41474076-41474403 GCF_012274545.1 Fukomys damarensis
TTCTCGCCGAGCCTCGGTCGCCGCCTCCACCGGCCCGGGCTCGGCGCTGCCATCCGGGGTCCAGGGGAACCGTGCGGGGCCACCCAGTCCCTGCCAGGCAGCTGAAAAGTTGCAAGAGCTGCCGGCTCAAGCGCTTGCTGACTTGCATGGAGAAGGGAAAACACACATTTAAAAGAGGGTTGAAAACCACACGGGACCTGAGGTGTCTCGCTGAGTTGTTAGGTGACTTTTCCATCCTCCGCACAGCTAGCCTGCGCACCCACACCCGGTCACCCCGCTGTTCCCCGGCACGGCGCCCCGCTGGGAGGGAAGCGGGGACTGGGCCGG
>NW_022900915.1:41474657-41546614 GCF_012274545.1 Fukomys damarensis
CCCGTGTCTCCGTCTCGATCCCTCCCGCACTTCGCCCGCTCGCTGCAGGGGAGCGGGAGAGCTGCAGCCCTTCCCTTCCCGTCCCCTTCCCCGCCCGGCCGCACGCACCTGCACCCTCCCGGTGCGGGGTCCCAGCCGCAGGAGCCGGGCGCAGGGCGAGAGGAGTAGCGCGTCCTCGGGCTCCCCGGAAATCCCGAGGCCTCCTGCACAAAGCTGGGCAGCCCGGAGCTGCACGTCCTCCTCAGGTCTCCCTCTCCCAGCCGGCCCGTGGGCAGAGGACCGGTTCTGCATGAGCGCCATTGTCAAACTTGCATCTGTCCAATTGTTTTTCTCTCAGCTCCGCGGAAGGCTGAGTACAGCCTGGCCAGCACCCCACAAACAGTTAACTCGGCGCAAACTTAGTGGAGCCCTCCTTAAATCAGAGAACGTCCCCGCCCCGCGCCCCCTGCACCCTCTACAGCTCATGTCTTACAGAAATTGGTGTTTTCCCTCTGCTTGGGTTGCAGTTTGCAATTGACATGCATTCGTTCCTGGAATTTGATAAGGATATGTAACTCCTTTTATTAGTCATCTTTATTTTAAAATTAAACCAATGGATCAGTCAGGTTGAATATTTTATTAACTCTTAAATTATTCATCATTATGGGTTGCTCTAAAAAATTCAATAACGTGCATACAGTTACAGCAGGCACGTGACAGCTTATGCAATGTGACCGTGCCTGCAGTCTGAGCTTGAAGTCTTTAAGCAAAGGCACTGAGGACGTCCAGACCTGTCTTAAATGCTATGAATCATTGACATTTGCATTTTCAGTTTTTAATCAATGACGCTTTTTAGTCAGCGGTACACGAGAATAAAGTACTATCTGAACAATCTCGCCCCCGGTGACATTATGTCTGTGGTTAGTCTCGCAAGATATAGATGCTGAAATTACAGGGTAGTGTGTTTTTGGTTATTATTACATATTCTTGTCTTCATTGCTTAATTTATATGACCATTAACTTTATACTTTAGAAATGAATGCTAACTATAGATTCCAGGTGGAACATTTAAAATAATTTTGAAATATTAAATTGAATGTAATAATTAAGTGAAAATAGTTTCCAGCTGGGACAGTTTGACCCTGACACAAAATCCAGCCTGTGTCATGCACTGCCACAATGCAACAGGAGTTTTCCATTGTACCTGTAAAAGTTTTATGATTATTTCTGAAATGTGAACTGTTTCCTTAGAATTAAAGTGTAGTTTTTGACATTTATATGTCAACGATTATATGAAACGATTTATATGAAATGATTTATATGAAACGATTATAATAAAAACTGAGGAAGAAAAATTGGTTTATTCTTCTGAACTGTGGACTTGAAGTGGTATAGATCTTCCAAACAAGAAAGGGTATTGCATCTTTGAACAATACCTTAACTTAGATTTCTGGTATTTTTACCAAATATGCTAAGATTTCTGTCCATGTAAAGCGTGCCTTCAAGGCTCTAGCACATTTTCTTAGATTTCTTGCTAGATATCTATGAATTTTCTTCTCATAAATGTATAGGAATATAAAGGAGCAAACATACCTGCTTCAAATAAAATAAAATGATTACTCAACACATTACAAAATTTGACAAGCTTAAATAACTAAATTAGAGCTTCAGACTTAATTTTCTTGATGTTCATAAGACAGTTTTTAATTAGGCAATTTTCTCTTAAGACACTTTATCTTTTGAAGAGTTCTGAATAATGGAAGAGACTATATGTGTTAGCATTTGCCTACAATATTTTGAAAACTGCTCTGACTTGAGAGTTTCCTAAAGCAGAGGAAGCAATTCTGATATTTGTTGTTTATAGCAGACACTTGCAAGAGCAACAGTTTTGAGTGTTATTGATGATGTAATGGTTTTATTCTATCTTTGCCAAAAACCAGGGCAGGCCACAGAACTCAGTCCAAGCCAGGAGTAAATCATAATAAGGTGGTATTGAAAGAAATAGCACGTTTTACAAATATGTAATTAGTAGTATGGGCTATTTATAGCTATTTATTTTACTCTTTCTATTGGCTAAGTAGTTTGAAAATGGACCTTATTAAAGAAAAAAAGAAAAAAATACAAAATCAAGTCATTCCAATTCAATACTCGTGTTCTTTTTAAGGAAGATGCTGTGCAATCTTTTTTCTATTTTTTGTACTAGCGTATGACACGATTATAGTATTTTATGGCATCATAACAGACATGCATTTATGAACATAGTCAAGTCCTGCTCATGTGGAATAGAATTATTAAAAAGCATTCCTGGTCTCCTATGATAGAATGTTAGCAATTAAGTACTACAGATATTGAAACTGAATGAATTACTAAATTGTTACAGAACATACTTTGAAAAATTATTGTAGGGATTGGTTGGAAGGAAAAAAGGAGAATCCCCTGCACCCTGGCCAGCAGGTGTCAGGATAATCAATGGAGAGCTTTTGAAGGAAAGATGGAAAAAATAAAGTAAACAGGAAATGCTGAGATGTAAATCCACATGAAATGACTAAATTTTCCATGAAACTGATGTCGTTAGTTTCCAGTGCACCCCTGGGAAAGGGAGGAAGGGCGAGCTGTAAGGCCCTTCTGCTTGGACCGCAGAACTTTAGCTGGGAAACAGAACCGCTCTGCCTCTCATATCAAATGCCTGCTTGGCTTGGACCATTACCTTCAGGGTCTCCTGGGAACCTTCCAGGGAGTACACACTGGGCTAGGAGTGTTCTGGGTAAAGCAATCTCCGCTGAAACTTCTAACATACTTCTCCGCTGCGCACTCTCTGAGCGTCATCGAGAATTCTGTGCTGTGGACTTACATGGATAAACACATCCAGCTCTGCATTTGCACGTGTCTGTGGCAATGAAAAGAGATGAGTGCTTGTCCCTCCCCGTTCATGTTGCCCTGGTAAAGTGTGTGTTTCCTGCAGCTTGAAAGTTTCTAAATATTGGAAGTCATGTGGCCCAAAGATACTAAGAGACATGATAGAGCTTTGCTATTATACACTTCAGACATATATAGAAATATCAATTTTGGTGATGGCATCAATATGTATCCATGGCACGAAATCATTTAATTAAATGTTATTAAAAATTTGCTCTAGTACCTGCTGACATAGCCCTTAAATGTGTGTTACACATTTCCTATTATACCCTTGATAGTATGAGTTCTTTGAAATCTTACAGGGTCACTGACATGTCAAACAGTCTTTCCCCAGTGGCACTCTTTCTGTATTAAACTCCTAAAATTAAAAACAAAAAACAAAACCTCTCTCTCCCTGTCTCCTTCCACCTCTTTTTCTTCCTCTTCCTCTCCTGATACCTTGCTGGAGAGCAACTCCTTCGTAACATCCTCTGTAAAATTGATACGGCATTCTGCCATGACGAAGAGGTGGAAAATACACAAGACATTCTGAAATGAGCAATTACTCTTCTTTGAAGGGCAAAACCACAAAGACAATAATGCCAAGTCCTTGTCTACCAAATTCTGAGGTTTAAAACAGGGATGAAAGCTAAGATAAACTGAGATCTCAATTAAGGAGCAACTCAGGGTTTTACACTTTGATTTTATCGCAGTATCCTGCCTAAGACTATCAACTAGGCAGTGATTTATCTCCACACCATGGTGAAGAAGTTCTTTGCCTCACAAATTCAACCTCTTAACGCACAACTTGTCACCTAAGGAAAGAATCAGAAAGTCGTGACCACCTAAAACAGAAGTTCTCTGTAGGCCTTAGATTATGTACTGTAAAAATTGTATACTCTTCAAATTCCTGGGCTGTCTGTGCACTGTGTAGACAGTGGTAGGCATGTGAAGGAATAGCCCTCATCAGATAGATGTCACTACAGCAGTTGTGCAGAGGTAGTGATAGCTCACCTGCAAACAGCTGGGTCATCTTGTGTATCTGGAGGTGAGAGAGGATAGAGGCCCAGGGGACACTACATGGTACAGTATTGGAGTAACGCCAGTTCTGGCCTTAATTTCTCAAGAAACGCTTACTGCAAAATGTTCATTTTTTGGTGGTATAATGACAGTGCAGTGTGCACATTATTAAAACAAAATTTAGTCAAAAGTACTTGACCTAAGAACGTGCTTAATGAAAAAGTTAGAAATCTGACAAATTTACTAATTGAGCAACTTTATTTTCCCACAATGCCAGAAAAATGTTTCTCTAAAGTAATGAAATGGAAGTACTATAAAGCACAGAATTTAGTTTTGTAGAAAAGAAGTAGACCCTGGAATTCAGATGAGATATCCTATAATTAATTGGTTAAATTTTAGAAAGTTATATACTGCTACTTGGTGTTAAAATGAGCATTATCACAGTAATATTAAATGGGTGGGATATATTCAGCAGATTTAGCACTGTGAGGAACCCTAAAGGATGTAAGTATGAGAATTTAGGGGCAGGCTTTTTTTAGAATGTGATTGTTTCTATGGCGAAAGAAGATTGACATAGCTTCACTGTTTCTCTTTTTAAAAAAGTTTGAGCTGTTTTAAATCAATTTACTAGGGCATAATAGTCCACAAATGGAAAGGGCAGCATTTTAATCTCTTGTTAGATAACAGTGCACTTGATTTGAAAGTAAGCTTTCAATGGGTTTAGGCCACCGCGCATTGCTTGAAGTTTGATACTGGAAAAGTGTTTTATTTTCTGAATGCAAAATGATCCCTTAAATCCCTTCCTGGACGTAGGTCAGGATGACCATCCAGGTTTTACTCAATCTGGAGATTACGAGGTCAGGTTGAGTGAAATGAGCTCTTGACACTTGAGCACTATGGTCTGGAACAGCCAGGAGAGAACACTGGAGAATATTTTATCTGAAACAAATGGACAGACCCTCCCTGTAATGTAGTGCAAGGCCCTATGTAGAGGCAGTGGTTTTCTGCTGTCAGTGATACCCTTGTCCAGCAATTTTTTCCCCCAAGTGCTATTTCAGATATAATTTTTCCTACATTATTTTTCTCTTCTTATAGTGTATCTTATGCATTATAAATTTTAACTTTTTGGTGACACCGTATACAGATAAAACCTGAATTACTTTTACCAAAAGACAATACGAAAAAGCCCCAAAACACTCGCTCAGTATTTATTGAGTTGAGTAGTTTATCACCCGCCCCAACGGTAGTTCTCAGTAATTACTTGTAAATTTAAAGGAGCAGTATGTTTTATATTTAAAAACTAGGTCAAAATTCATTAACTTTAATGCTTTCTTTGTTACATAACCATTATCATCTTTGTTGTAGAATAAGCATACTTGGAAAATATTTCTCAGCACCTTTGCAAGATTTGGATACCAGTATAATATTCATGTATGGGCAGGATATAGTTTTCTAGAGTGTTAGGAATCTTCAGTTAAAAGAAAAGCTACTTCTGGTTGATAGATCATCTTTGTTAGGAAGTCCTGACACTTCTGCCTATTATTGTTGTTGTTGTAGTTACTCTAGGTGTTACAGACTGAACCCAGTGGCTTCACACTGAGCTACATACATAGTCCTTGTTTTAATTTTGAGACAAGGTCTCACTAAGTTACTCAGTTGCTCAAGCTGGGCTTGAACTTGTGATATCGTCTCACTGTCCCAGAGTCCTGGAATTACAAGTGTGCACCATCACACACAGCTTACCTAATTTTTATTTTGATATAAACGCAAAGATTAGGTATCATCCTGTTTTTTTGTTTTCTTGTTTGCTAGTTTGTCCTAATTTCTCTTTACTTGAGGCCTGCCACTATGGTGGCACAATTGCATTCTGAGAAAACATTACAAGACACGTATGATAGCTTTGTTATAGACAGTGACTGAGACCAGCATGAATTCAGGCTGTGGCATTTGTTCCAGTGCTCCAACCACGACCTCCAATTCTCACAACTCAGTAGGGCAGTTACAATTATTATTGACAAATGTAAGAAAAATGGAGACATAGAAATGTTACATGACCTCCCAAGATCACATAGCCGCTAAGTAGCTTGTGGGTTAAAATGTGGACCCAATCTATTTTAGTATCTGTGCTGCCCAAGCGAACATTCTAGTCCCAGTGGAAGACATTCTATTGTGTATGTCATGGAGATACCTTGTAAACGCTTTTATTATTCATAAAGTATACACAGTCTATTAAGCCATTATTTATCTGATAATCACTGTATTTTGGAAGGGATAAATTATACTTATTTTCTTGGGACAATAATTTAAACATTTTAATAAGTTCACATTTAAGCTGGTAAAGTGTCACAGTTCTTTCCATATTAGAAATAAAGGAATATGCTCTTTTGGTCAGAATGTGCATTTCAGCGTGCAACACAAGTTAGAATACTGATGATGGGGAAAGAAAAACATTAGAGAAGAAATTTGAAAGACATTTTCTTCAAAATCTTGACATCCCATTTCATTGTAACATGGTTTTTAAGATTTGTTTATGATATTTCACAACTCCTCTACATTGTTCTGTTGCAATTGAATACAGTGTGTAGGATCATGCTTTCTCAGTAATTTTCGGTTACATCATACAGTACAAAGTGATTTTCGAGGTTCACAAGCTTTTTATTTCTGCTAGTTTAATGAAAGTATTTAATTTGTCTTATATTCCATTTTATTTCTATGTAACCTTATTAAGAAATATTAGCGAAGCAAAAGCACCACATGGTTTCAAACCACATCAAGTAGAAAACTGTTTTCTGCTTTATTTGAACTATTATTTAATCAAAATATGGTGTAGACCAATTAAAAAATTAAATGGGATTACCTTTAAGCATTTTTACAAATTAATGAGAATGGTACATACAGGTTGAGATCATCTTCATTAATCTCTCTGTGCCTCTGTGTGAGTTGGCTTTCTATCATTTTCAGAAAATATTGTAGAACATCAATTTAAAAGAAAAAAGCGTTATTCTAGTTGTTATAGTTTAAGCCCACGGTCTGTTGGTGCTACTGCTTATGGGTCTGGGTCATGGCAGCAGTTCAAGCGGGGAGAGCATGGTGGAGGAAACATTCCATCTCCTTAGGGCCAGCAGGCAGAGACCTGTACAGGAAGGAGCACTGGTCCCAACGAACCCTTCAAGGGCCCATCCAATGACGTACTTCTGCCAAGTAGGCCCCGCCTCTTCACTGTCTGCACTGTCTCTGAAAGGTGCCACAGGCCAGCAGTTCTTTAGCACATGGCTTTTTTAGGGTGTTTCAAATCCCAAGCAGGATAATTTCTGTACAGTAATTAAGAGTTGCATTTGGTGCCTCATGCCTCATTGTATTTATTTCTCCAAAATAATCAGATGGTCATTAAAATTTCAGAAGCATCTCCCACCTCTACTTTCAGGAACGGGAGCAAAGGAGATAAATTCTCCTGACAGATAAAAATCCAGAGATTAAAAAAAAAAATGCACCTGACCTGAAACTCAAAGAGCAAATTGAGTCTGAATTTGAGTCTACATCCGCTAATCCTATTTTTATTGTATTCTGCTGTTTTGCATTGCATGTCGTAAGTTATAAATTTTATAAATTAATTAGGTTCTGAAGTGACAAGATGAGTAGGAAGGACTGGTGTCCTAGTTGTTTTTCAAATGCTATTTAAAACTGCTCAGTCCAGCATTATCACTTTATTTCTTGATACCAGCGGGTTACACCTCAGGGAGGAGGACTACTGCTCTGTTGGATCTACTAGATCCTAACTCAGGCCCATAATAGAGGGACCGAGTTTAACAATGGGAGGACATTTTCTTTGTAAAGAGGAAGTGGAGGGAGAAAGGAGGCAGTAGATAGCTAACCTGATAAGAAAGAATAAGGGAAGGGGACTCCAGAAAGATGGAGGACTATGGGCTTTTTGTTTTCTGCTGTTTTTATGGGGGGATGTGAGTGACTTTTTCCCCTCCGCCAGGAATTTGCCATAACTGGGTTGGCCTTGGGGGAATTCTGCCTAATGCTGTTTCTTCTGGTGATCTATGTGTAGCCTCTTTCTGTCTGTTTACTTGTCCTTGATGTACCTTGTAAGTCCTTATCTTTGAGATAGGCACCTAGGTGGCAAAGGGGTGCCTTAGTCATGGTTAGCTTAGAGTTAGTAAGGAGGTGTGTGGATGTCTATTATACTCTACAGTGATCCTAGAATGAATAATATAGTGACTGTAGAGTGAATACTTGTATATATATTGTTAGTGTGCAGGTGTGAGTACACACTGCCTTAGTGTTAGTCAGCGTCCTTCCATATTTTATTGGAAATGGGGGTGACTTATTTTACTGTAGACCCCTGAAATGTTACCAGAAACCTCTCCAGCTCCAGTCTCCTGCTTGGTCTCTGGCTCCAGTCTCCTGCTCAGTGTACAAAGCAGGGAGGGTAGACTAAAAGACAGAACTAAGAGAGACAAAAAGTGGGTGACAGGATGAACAATGCAGATGCAACCAGCAAAAGTGTTGGCATGTCCAAACCACTGATTTTTGTTGGTAATCAATTGGGGTAGAGGTGGTGTGGTTTCTATGGAAATTATTGCAAACAAGGCTGCAGTGCAGACAAAACAGTCTTGAATTAGGAACAACACAGACAAAATACATAGTTGCAGTTAAAACGTTGTCCTAGTAAGAAGGTTTTAGCTGTGAGAATGGAATTTGGGTGGGAGTTAATCTGACCTCAGCACATAGGCTTCAGCCAAACTCAATTCTATAAACAGCCATTTGTGGGGTTAACTCTTCATGGCCTGCACTGCTTACAGCCTGCTTTGGGCATAATCAATATTTGGTCTCCCACAGCTTATCATTTGTGTACTTGGCTTTCTCTCTGCATTCTGCCTGTCAGCTCTCTCTGGTGCGGCTTCCAAGGCCATTTGGTGATTTTCTTTATTTTCTTATATCTTTGACTTGCTTCCCAGCTCTTTAGTAAAGTTTGTTTTTAACTCCTTTTAGTCAGGATTAGCTTGAAGACCTAAGGAGGCCTCCATTTTATGTTCTCTTCCACAGACCCCTGTCTCTATAAGCGTGTAATTCCTCCTTTCCTCTTGGAGACCATTACTAACCTTCGTAGCATCCTTTATTCCTCAGTGATTATAAGAGCTTTGGTTAATTTTTGTATTTGTCCCTTTAAAAACTTGAACACATAAACTTGTCCTTTTAGCATATTGCTATTAAACTTTTTCTATAAATTCTCAATGCTCTTGATTCCCATCTCTATGTTTTAGGTAAATTTGAACAAAAGTAGTCTTTAGAATGTCTGATCAGGTGAAATCATTCACCTACCAGTATTCTCTCAGAATTTCTATCACTTACGAACATTTTCTCTTTGATTTTCCTCTCTCTTCCTTCCCACTGAACACAGTCATAGTTGCTCTTCTAAGCTTTAATCCCTGTTACCTCTTTTTTTCCACAACCTGTTTTCTATGATCATCTATTTCAGGAGGTAATCAGCCATTCATGAATTTTCTCACTGTTTGCACCCAATTTTTATTTACTTACCCAGATGATTTCACCATTTTTGTTTCATTAAATTCCAAACTAAAGTAGTTTCCAAAGTTCTGTTTCTCCTCCTTGACAGTGAGGTAAGTACAATACTATCAAAGTGTGTTAGTGTCCGTTAGACAGGAAGTCCTGGCGGGCCTGAAAAGTCAAGTTGGGGCACTCAAGGGACTAAATAAATGCATGACGTGATCATCTGAATTTATGGAGCAATTGCAGGAAATATATTATAATTGTAATTTTATCAGTAATAAATTGAGAATGACCATGAGAATGATGACTAAAGAAGTATAAAAGACAAAATGTATGTTCTAGAAAAATCATGACATCATCAGGCCTTGAAGAAGATCCTCTATATGGGAATTAAAATCACACACAAAAATTATGCCACAAGAAAATGGCGCCTGCAAACCAAGAGCAGACATCTTCAAGGAACGACGGCATGTAGTAAAGACATCAGGAGTAAGTATGTTAAACAGGAGTACAAAGGAGGGCTGATGTATAACATAAATTATGGAAGACTTTTTCAAGAGGAAGGAAGAGGATATTCTGGAAGTGGCATTGAAGAAGACCAAGGAATAAGTAGTACCATGCCTTCAAATCTAGAAGTTAATTGAAAGAAGACAGTACCTGATTCTGAGGGCTGCAGGGTCGTGGAAAGTGGTTTTCTTTCTGAACTCTGTGACAGATAAAATAGCCTCGTCTAGGCATTGTTCTTCTCAGCCCTTGCCTATTCACTTTTGACACATTAAACTCCTGGTGATAATGGATAACTTCTCACCAAGGGTGACGCCTTCTATGTGCATATCCAGCAGCTCTGTGCAAGCTCATACTGACCGCAAGGGTTCTTATAAAGGCTCACAGATGAGCATCTCGACTGAGAAGAGAAGTTACCAGAGCCCAGAACTAGGTCTTACAGATCCAAATGAAGGAATTTCCACTGTGGCACAGTTAAAGAAAAATGCTCCACATTTGCAAAGGATCGCTTCTAAATTTAAATCACAGCTGGGGAGTAGGGAGAGTTCTGCAGTTGTGCTTTGACCTATTTTGTCCTGTTTCAATGGGTTTCTGTGAGTGTTAAAGTTGGCATGGTTATTGACTACTGAAATGTTTGCTATGTCTCACTGATGGTCTTAATTCTTACCCATTTTTTAATCATTTGCCCAAGTGATTCTTGCTAGAGAGACTTCCCCTTTTTCATATTCTTGTTAGCTGTGCAACCAGGCGCACAATGTTTTTTTTTTCACTCAAATTTACATGTCTCCAGTATTTGTAAACCTTACGGTTTTTTTCTTTAGTTTCTGACATCCTGAAGTTGTTCCCATTTTCATTTTCTTTGAATATGCCCATGTCAGCCACTCCTTTCTTCATTTTAGTTGTTTCATTTGGAATCCATCCAGGTAGCCTACATATTTATTCCACAAGCTTGCCAAAAATTGAACAGAGCATTCCAGAGATGTATTTCTCTAAAGTACAGCTACATATATAACTCTGCATTGCTTCAATATTGAAACTACATTCTCAATTTTTTATCTGTTCTTTGGTAGCTGCGTTATTTTTTCTGTCCGACCACCCTTCTCCTAATAATTCATAGCCATGTCATGTTTTTATTTTCTTAATCTTATGTTACATTTTTTCTCACTGGAATTGTACTCAGTGGCTTCTCACTCTGTATCTAATGTAGCAGTTGTTACTATTAAATGATGTGTTCTCTTCCCACGTTACTGAGAAGGACTAACTTCATTTGCTGCAAAGATATTATACTCTTTATTGCTACTTTATGTCATATACCTACCCGCTAAACAATAATGCTCTATACAGATTCCCATCCTTAGCTTTTTACTTCACATTTTCTTTTTTTGAGGTCTTTCTAGCTTTCATTATTTTCTGGAAACCATCATCCACCTGTGATTTCTATAAGCATTTTTGATTTCTATCTGTAGCTGTCTCTTTCTATAAATTGTGTGTTGTTGCACACAGCTGATTTCTTAGTTTAAACAGCAAAAGCTCACAGTATCTTTCCCTGGTTATCTTTTCCAAGTCATCCATGCTGTAACACACACTACATACACATACACACACATACACACACACACACACACACACACACACACACACACACACACACACACACACACTCTTTGTATACCCACTATCATTTCTATCGACTTATGCTTTCTAAAACGTTAAGAGTTCCTTTACAGATGTACCCTTGCAATCACATTTTATTTGTTTATTCCATTCTTTGTTGTGTACCCTGGACTGTGAACTTGATAAGAAGAAATTATATCCCTTAATGGACATCCAGCTCTGATCAGTACTACTGGAGGCAGTGATTGGAGCTGGATATCCATTAAGGAATATAAATCATTTTCTAGTTAAAAATCATATTCCTTTCATAGCCTCGTTAACTTATTTAATAAATTCTTACATACTTGATCTGCTGATGCATTAACTTGTGGATCATATTTTGAGTAATGCATTTTTAAACAGCAATAGGACTTTAGTAGTGGCAGAATCTGAAAGGCAAGTAAATAAATGACTAAATGTTTCCCTAGCTGCCTAATTTGTGAACACTCTGAAAGGGTGATTTAAAAAAGAATGAAAGGGTGATTTCAGTTTTATCTTAAGTTATCAAATTGTAGTACCATAATTATAAAGGGAATTTGGGTTTTATTTTAAATTATTAAATTGTAATAAAATAATAATTATACATGGAAGATAGACAGATTCAGGATGTTGTTTTATTACAGGGGGTTGACAAGAAAAATATGTACAAAATCAAAGCTCAGTTGGTGGTTTTAATTATCTCTTATTGGGCCAGGAGCCGCAGGAAACCCTTTCATCTGCTTGTTGCCCCAGTTCCCCAAGAGCCAGCCCCAGCTGTTCCTTAGGGGAGCAGTACGTCTCCACCTCCGCCCTCCCTCCCCACCCCATCTAACCTCATATCTGGCGAAGCACAGGCTCCTGGCGGAGGAGGAGACAGGGCCACACCTGGGAGCTCCGTCTGCTCAGGTGTCCAGACTGGGAAGCAGCTCTGTTTAGAGCTGTTTGTGTAACGACAATCTGTGCGTCACCCCACGCTACTGTCTGTTTCCCTTGAGGCAAGTACTTGTCTACCTCTCTTAAACTTGCCTATAGTTCTAACACAATTTATAGGCTCCTGACTCCAGTAATTATGTGATTTCTGCTCCTAGTCTGGAAACACTAAAAGGACTTTTTTCTCTAGAAAGGTACGTAAAGAAAAGAATAGTGTAGAGTAGGAACATAAAATCTAATGTTTATACTTTTTTATGTGATAAGAGAGAAACTGGACATTTTTACGCTTTGATTTGATGAAGGCCAATTAATTCCCCATTCTTGTTGTAAAGTTTTTATTGTTTTTTTTTTTTAACCTGTAAGCAACTATACATCCACTAAAGAAAAGTCATAGTGGTCTCTACACAGAGGCTTATTCAAATTAATTTATGTATTGAGTAATGTCCTTAACAATAAAATGGGCCGTATCATATATGGTTTCTTGTTTAATTTTTATGGTGGTAAAATACACATAACATAGACGTTACTATCAGAGCTGTGCTGAAGTGTACAGCTCAGTAGTAGTAAGTGTGTGCAGAGTGCTGTACACCTTACAGCAGCCCATTTTATCTCTGTTTTCATTTTGTGAAACTGAAACTGTATGCACGTTGACTAATCCCTGTCCCTTTCACTGCTTCTAAGCCATGAGCACCCATCATCCTATTTTCTCCATGTGCAACTTTGGCTATTCTGAGCACGTCCTATACATGTATAGAATCTGTCTTTTTGTGACAGCTTACTTTACTTAGAGTAATATCTTTGAGATTGGTTAAGGTTGCACTGTATCCTAAAATTACCTTTTTAAGACTAAATAACTTTCCATTTGGTGCATATACCACATTTTCAGCTCTATTCATTCGTGGCTGGGCATGAAGCTTCCAAGTTCCAGCCTGTTGTTCAAAATGCTTCTAGAAATACAGGCTTGCAAATGTCTCTTTGAGGTCCCACTTCCAAATCCTTCAGTGCTGAATCATAGTGACGTTGAAGGTCTCGTGGCAATTCTGTTGTTAATCTTCTGAGGAATTCCCTATTCTTTTCCATGCTGGTGGTAGCATTTTATATTCCCACCAATAGAATACAAAGGTTCTCAGTTTCAATGATGCTCCACAGCACTTGTTATTTTGATCCCATTCATCCTGGGTAGTTGGTACATGAATATAATGTATCTTCACTTTTTTACTTCCTTTTTGAGTAGCATTTCCATGTTAACCTGACTTGGCCTTCTAATCTGTGAATGTGTGAATATGGGCTGTGTTTCTATTTATTTCTGTCTCTTTCTTTTGCAGTGCTGGTGATGGCACACAGAGGTGCTGTCCTGCTAAGCTCCGTCCCCAGCCCTTGATACATTTTTACTTTTTAAACTAGATCCCTCTAAGTTGCCGTGGCTGGCCTTGAACTTGTGACCCTCCTGATGCAGCAGACCTTGTAGGTGTGTACCTCCGTGCCACCTACTTTTGTCTTATTTATTCCTTCTTTCTTCCCCTTACCCCCTCCTGTCTCTGTGCCCCTCATTCCCTCCTTCTCTCTCTCACTCTGTCCTTCATTCTTTACTTTCTTGTAGTACTAGCCTTTGAACCCAGGGACTCTTGAGTGTTAGGCAAGGGCTCTGTCGTGGACCCTCATCCCCAACCCTGTTTAGTGTGCATTTTCTGTCCTTTACTTTGTTTGAGCTCTTGCTAAATTCTTGACGCTGGCCTCAAAGTGACGATCCTCTTGTCTCAGTCACTGAACACCTGGCTTTTCTTCTTTATCTTCTGTAAACAAATATTTTATTCTTTTCATTGTACACAGCTCTTTTCCATGGTAAATGTAATTCATTCCTTTTTATGCTATGAAAAAAAGAGATAGGTTTTGTAATGGGGGGAGAAAGGGGGAAAGGGAGAGGGAAGAAGGGAGGAAGAGAGAGGGAGGGAGATCCCTAGCCTCTGGTGTACATTTCTTTTACCTTCCTCTGGGTGCACCTGTTTAGATCTACATATCTGTGACATCATTCGGTGCTTGTCTTTCTGTGCCAGGCATATTCCACTTAACAGAACAATCTCCAGTTTCTTCAGTTTCTCAGAGTGCACAAGGTCCCTTTCTGTCCACATCATCAGCACTTTTTATTGTTGCGCTTCCTTGGATAACAGACATTTCTCTTAGCATGAGGTGGTATCTCATTGTGGTTTTGATTAGCCTTTCCCTGAAGAGTAATGCTATTGATGATTTTTCATGTACTTGTTGGCTACTGGTGTGACTTTTTGGAGAAATAGATATTTAGATCTACTGCCTGTTTTTAATCAGGTTATTTGGGTTTTTGCTGTTGAGTATTGCCTCTTATGTAATCTATGTATATTTTTCTCATTCTGTAGGTTTTCTTTGCACTCTTTCCAATGTTTCTTTTGCTCTGCAGTAGAATTTTTTGTTGTTGTTCAATGTAATCTTATTTACTTTTTTTTATTTTGGTAGCGGTAATCGAACGCAGTCCTTGCATTTGTGAGGCAGGCAGTGGAATCACAGAACTAAATCTCCAGCCCCTGTTCAATGTAATCTTAATTTTTCTTTTTGCTTTTGTTTCTTGTGCTTCTGGGATCTTGTCTCAAAAACCTCCTCCATTCCATGTCCTGAAGTGTTTGCCCTGGTTTCTTAGTAGTTTCTCAAATTGAGATCTTCAATTTAAGACTTTATGCCATGTGGAGTTAATGTTTGTAAGAAATAGGGGTCTAATTTCTTTATTTTGCATTTTGATATTTACCTTTCCAAACTATTTATTGAAAACAAAATTTCCAGCATATCTTCATAGTGCCTTTGTTGAGTATTGGTTTGCTGTAGTCATGCGATTTTTAAAAATCAATGCCTCTCTATTCTGTTTAATTTGTCTGTGGTTCTATTTTAATGTCAATAAAATGCTCTTCTGATTACTAAGCTTTGGAGTATGATTTGCAGTTAGGTAGGGTAATGTTGCTTACTCTGTTACTTTAGGTTGGGATAATTTTAGCTATTTGTGGGGTTTTTTGTTTCCATATAAATTTTAGAATATTTTTTCTAGTTTTGTGACTAGTGCCATTTTTTACTTTGATATGAATTGCATCAAATCTGTAAATGATGTTTCAGTAGTGCAGGGATTTTTAACTGTATTGATTCTCCTAATCCATAAACATGGTATATCTTTCTACTTTTTTCTGTCCAACTCAGTTTCTTTCCTCAATATTTTATAATTTTAATTGTAAAGATCTTTTATCTCTTTGGTTGAATTTATTCTTTTGTCTTTAAATATTTTATAACTACTACTAAAAAGAATGCTTTCTTGATTACAATTTGGGTTAACTCACTGTCTTCATATAGAATCCTACTGATAATGAACATTGATTTGGTGTCCTGCGACTGCTGAATTCGTCTGTTCTAATAGTTTCTTGGCAGAGTTTTGGGGATTCACTATATATTAGATCATGTCATCTTCAAACTGACAACTTGACTTCTCCAATTTGCATATTAATTAATTCTTTCTCAGGCCTGATTGATTTGGCTAAGACTTTTAGAACCATGTTGAATAAAAACCCTGACTGTGGGCATTCTTGCTTCATGATTGCATTTATGAATTAAATGAATTTGGAGATCAAGTTTGCGAATAGCGAAACAAAAAATTGAGAAAATCATTCCTAAAAATACCTTCTATCTGTTCTGTAGGAAGTGACATGTGTCAAATTTGAGTTATATTTCTTGATTATGTCTAAGGGTGCTATTTATACTGTTTAACATTCCCCATAATTTGAGAAGCTTTTGAATTATTTAAAATGTCGATACAAAAAATGAATAGCAAAACCAACTTCATAGTGCACCGACATAGAGGACTTTTATTTTTCTCGTTTAACTTTTTTTGTGAAGATATTCTAATCAATTGATTTGGGGATAGTTAGATGCATGCAGAACACTTCTGGGACTGTGATGTTGATTACTAAGAGCTAAAGCCTTGAATATGAGCCCAGAATACCCACCAAATTTAACAGTTATTTATCACCTGGTTTATTTATGTTGCTACATCGAGGCAAAGTATGCACATAATGTGTAACTTTACTATATAAAATAATATTTATATCATTTGACCATATAAGGAATATAAACTATTACTTTAAAATATTTCTTATGGGGAAATCATACATTTAGTGAAGATTGCATTAGCTATTTTATGTGATTCAAGAAATCTTAGAAAGACATTGACCTGGAGAAGATACACTTTTAAAAATCAGGGTTTATTTAGGTGGTTTTAATCATTTCCTGAATCCTGCAAAGGGAAATTAAAACAAAATAAATTAAAGAGCCATTTAATTATACTTCAGAAATTTAAACACAATTTTTCTTTTGTTGGATCAATAATAAAAGTGTGTAGTAAAGCATAAGATGCTGTGATATGCCTTGAAATCTGCACTTCTAGAAATTGAAGTGTAAACCGCTTCACAAAACCTGTCAATGCGTGTTTATAATTAAAGCTGAGTTCCTTTGTCATTACTGCACTTCGGGGAAAAAGGCTTCTGTGTGTTCTGCAGTAAGTTAATTTTGTTGTGTATCTGCATAAGCATGTGATGTAGGCTGTGTTAGTCAAGGCTATGAAACGGAAACCGTAATATACAGAAAACTTGTTGTTTATAAAATCAGAGTTGGTTCTTTTGATTAATGAAAATTGCTGATATATCTGCAATTATAAAATTGGTAGTATAAAAATGTGTAACATAATTAATGTGCTAATAAACACACCAAAAATTTAATGTTTTGTTCAAGTTTTCTAAATTACAATATACACATTGGGTCACTACCTAAAACACAATATGAAACATTTCCATAATCCTAGAAAATTCTCCCATGCTATTTCCAATCAAATTCTAATCTTGTTCTTCCCCTCCTCAGCATTGTTTGATTAAATTCCATCACAGTAGATTAATTTTGCCTGTTTAGGGGCTTCGTATCCGTGCTGTGATATCGTGTGCATCTGTATGTGTTTTTGGTCTAGCGCTATTCACTCACCATAATGGGTTTGGTATCCACCCTTATTTTGCTCATGTCGTGAGCACATTATTTTATATTGCTGTAATAACATTTCACATAAATGTATAACAGTTTGCTGTTCTGTTTGCTAGCTGATGGACGATTGAGTTGCTATGAGTTTTCAACTGTTAGGAATTAGGACAATCTGAAAAATCTTGTTCCTTAATGGGCATATGATTCAACATTACCATTCCTTGGTGTTTAGAGAAATGAAATCAAGTTGAAACATAGATTACATTGAAGAAAAACTACTTCAAAGATTGAAAGACAATTTGTATAATTTTGCTCTCCATAGATTGAAATATTTTGCATCTTCACCATACTTTGTCACTGTTATTCTTTTGATTGTAGATACCAAGAGGCTGTAAATGATATATCACTGTATGTTAAACGTGTGTTTCCTTATACCTAAGAATATTAGAACATCACGAGGACTTTGGCCCTTCATAAGTCTTCCTTTTTTAAGCATCTACATAATCCTTTGCAAATATTGTTTTATTTTATTTATTTTTGGGTATTTTAAAGTTTGTTTTCAGGAGCTATGTAAATACCTTAAATATAAGTATGTTGCTAGTTATATATTAGAAATATTTTTCTTAGTCCTTTTCTTTATATTCACTCTTTTATTTTCTTTTTTTGGGGGGGTATTTTTTTGAGACAGGGTCTCACTATGTAGTTGAGACTGACCTGGAACTCCTATGTAGCCCAGGCTGGTCTCAAACTCACAGCAATCCTCCTGCCTCAGCCTCCCGAGTGCTGGGATTACAGGTGTGCGCCACCACGCCCGGCTTTATATTCACTGTCTTAATGGTATGTTCTGATGTAGAACTTCCCAAATTTAATGTTTTTTTTTTCAGTATATTTTATAACAAATGATCTGGTGTTCTAAATATTTTTTTCCTTACACAAATATATTGATTAGTTCTAGATGAAATTTTATTCTTTGCTTTTCATTTAACTCCATAATCATTCCCGAGTTAATTTTTGTACAGAGCACAAGATTCCAGGTTTTATTTTTCAAAAGAAGATTCAATTACCATTCATTATAATGACTTTCCTTTGTCCATTGTCTTTTTTCCTATCTATTCTGTATTTAACCTTATTGTAAATTTATATCAGTAACCTAATATCTAGATTAATTTTGTAGTGAAGCTTGAATTTAGGTAGTATAATTTGCCCACATTTATCCCATTTATATAGTTTGCAATTTTCATATAACTATTAGAGATAATTTGTCAATTTCTTTCAATGCAGGAGATTTCAGTTGAATTTGTGTTATAAAGCCCTTGGAAGGAAATGGAAATATCACTGTCTTCAAATCGAGATCTTATAACTTAGTTCATGTTTGATATAGACTTGTATTTAACAACTGTCAAATTTATCTACTTTTGTAGGGTGTATAAAGTATAGTTCGTTTTCACACTGACTGTCACATTTCTCATACCTTATTTTGTTTCAAAATAATAATAATGAGTTGCATTGGTTTGGTTTCTCTAGAAGCCTAGAGATTAGGAAAGAGGATTTATCAGATAGGCATATGGAATCTGAGGCAGGATAATCCATAATCTGCCCTCTAGGGAGGCAGAGGATCTAGTACCTTCTCCATCCAAGAGACTGGAAGTCTCAGCACAAGAGAGATCAAGGATGCAGCACCAGACCAAGGCTGCAGCCTGAAGCTCTGGAGGGTCCCTCAGTGAGTCCATATTAAAAGGCTGAAAAAAGCTAGAATCTGTGTGCACAGGTGGTGGCAGCAGTACAAGACCATCCACTTAAATTGGATGGAGTTGCCAGCACAGGCTCACTTCCTCCTTCCCGTTTTATTCCATCCTAGCTATAAGCCTACTGGTCTGGGCCATTCACAGTCAGGGTGGGTCTCACCTGCAGTTTGACTGCTTACCTGCCAATCATCGCTGGAGCCACCCTCAGCCGCACCAGGAAGTGTACCAGGCAAAATTGCTAAGCCTCTTAATCTACAAGGTGACAATCAAGATTAATCATAGAAGATATACTCCTAAGTGAAATAAATAAGTCACACATGTGTAAATACCGAATAGTTTCCCTGGTGTAAGTAATCTGCAACAATGCATAAGATTCTAATAAGATTACTGACGTTTAGAAATGGGAAGAAAGGAGCTAAAGGTGTAGGGAAGGTGGGATGGGTAGGGGAAGAGTAAAAAGGGAAAAGAAAAAAATGTGAGATAATGAAAAGATGAAAATAAAGTGTTTGTAGATGGGGAGGGGAGGAGGGGGTGAAGGGAGGGCAGAGGTAAAGGGAAAAAATGAGAATGAAGACTTGTCATGTAGAGGTACAAGATCCCAACAATGAATGTAACTGCATTGTATCCCTAAAATGTACCAATAAACTCAATTAAAGCTGAAAAAAAAAAGATTAATCATCGAAGTCGGGCATGGTGGCACACGCCTGTAATCCCAGCACCCCGGAGACTGAGGCAGAAGGATCGCTGTGAGTTCGAGACCAGCCTGGGCTACATAGTGAGTTCCAGGTTGGTCTCAACTGAGAGCTAAAAAAAACAAAAAAAAAAAAAAAAAAAAAAAAAAAGATTAATCATAATCATCAAAAATACAAATAATGGAGATTTTTTTGGTATCTTGTTTCACTGTTTACAAAAACACTTTGCACATAGGCTATAGTTGAAAGAAAAATTACATTTCCCAGAAAATCATTTATTAATATTTTACAGAATTAAAGACTGCAATTAGTTATATAAACATCTCAAGTAATAACAGTTTTAAAACTCAAATAAATATACTAAGAAATAGAACTTACCAGGAAAATAAATTCAGATTCATAATCTGATCTATTAAAAGTTGAAATTCTGGCAGGCAGGAGGATGGTAGTTTGGAGCCCAGCCTGGGGAATAAAATGACTTAGCAAGACCTTGTCTCAAAATACAAGTAAAATGAAATGAAAAAGTGTTGGGACATAGTTAGGGTAATGTCCCTGGATTCAATCATCACTAAAGAAAAAAATTAAAATAACAGAGCCTTTATAAAAATAAGTTATAACCAATAGAAGTAGGGAAATTTAGAGTGTCTATCATCTCAGTACTCTCTGAGAATTAAAAGACTGCACTTTACCCACCCTGGGTAGGGTGGTACCTGAGGTATTTATAAAAAGTATTGACAGACACAGGCTTTTCCAAGCATTTTAAAGGACAGTCAGGTTCACTGGAAAAGAAGATAACATTCAGAGTGTCAATCTTAGTTTAGAACCTTAAAAATGTCATGCACACGTTATATAAACTAGAGCCAGGAGTATGGTATCACTGGAAAGCTTTTACATGGATGGATTCTCCTGAACCAGATTCAAAATAGTGAGATTTTCTTTTAAACTAGTTAACTAAAAGCCACCCTTGTCCATCTTTTTAAAAACTTTTTTACAGAATTGATTTTAGAAGGTAGAACAGTGCTATTATATATAAAATCACTGCTCATGTAATTGCACTGCTCTACTTTTAAAATATATACATATATTTAAAAATATGCATATATATATGTAGAGAGGAGAGAGGAAAGATATATGCTTCAGTTATACTTTGCACACACATTTTTAGCACATTAAAATATTTAATATGTTAAGATGCCACCTAGAACATTTTAAGAAAAAAGTGTTTAGAAAACTCTTGCTGTGTAATTGCAAGGCATTTCCTAAGTAAATTGTTTCTAAGTAAATTATTATTGTCACAAGAAAATTAAACACTTGCTTATTGGAAAAAAAAGATTGAATTCTTCTTGCTTGTGAGGTTGTTATTAGCAGTATATTCATACTCATTTTTTCTTCCATTGATTTGGACATACACCTACGATTCCAGTGAAATAAAACAAAAATCTCCTGAAAGGCCCATTACCCATGCCGATGCATGGTAATATTTCTCTATATCAAGTTCTCATTTGGAATAAGCTCAGGTCTCTTTTTCTTGTGAGTGTTTAGTGAAGTTCTCACTCAGGTAATTAGTACCCTCAAGGTTATAACCTATACAAGTGATGGCATTACTTTTTCTTTACTAATCTCACAGGAAATGACTGATAAATGGTATTCCATTTGTCTACGCACTTAGATTAAGAGATGTTTCGGGGCAGTGAATTTATTTCCAGGCTTCAAACACTTTGGCCTTTAATTTGTCAAACTTCAGAGTTTAAATAAATTAGCTGGGTTCTGAAAGAATTAATTGAACTCAGAGAAGGCTGTATAAATACTTGTCCCTGTATTTTCTCTCATATTTATGTAAAGTCTGAACTATTGGAAAGCAATTAGATTCTGAATTACTTAGTTATCCCTGAAGCACCTGTTCTTTGACCCATAAAATCTCTTATTCTTTTCTATTAGCATTTCTTCTGCCCTCCCTTACTTTTGTATTGGGTGAATTCTATTTTGCTACACATTTTTTTTTTTTTTTTTTTTTTAACCAGGGATCGAATGCTGGTTGAGTTTGGCGGAACCACTGAGCTAAATCCCTGGCTGCTACACATTTTTTATCCATTCTCCTTTGAATCTTCAACTCTTCTGATCAGGTCTTATCAGCTTCCAGTTAGTGGCAGTTCAGGCAGGGATGGGAAGAATAAAAGATAACTGGTAGGAAACAGATCGTTTGCAAATGGAAAGGGGGCCAAGAAATGGAGGGAAGGGTGAAAAGTGGAAGGCAATGCAAAAGAAAATGAAAATACTTATGTATTCACAGTACCAACTGCATGTGATGAGTGGAGCCAGCATGTAATGCAAATGTGTACTAATAGACATAAAATAATTTGAAGAGTATAATTCAGCCTTGAAGTCCCATAAAGATGGGTTTGGCTAGGGTACTCAGGAAATATTCATCACCAAAGGGTGGATTCCCTGGACATAGAATTCAGTGAGTTACAACATCAGTATCGGGCGTGAGTTTTAAGCTCCATGATGATAATTATAATCAATTAGAATGTAACAGTAGGCCTGCGGCCCTGAGTTAGTCTGAGTTCGCCCCCCGGTGCTCATGGACTCAGAGGGGCTTGTCTGAGAGATCTGAGTGTTGAATGAGTCGAGGCTGACATGGCTTGAGCGTAGCCTTCTCTAGACGCCGGGAGTCTGCTCTGCATTGCCTGTCCAGCCGGGTGGTGCTCCGGTAGATGACGCCAAAGTTCGCCTCTTTGCCTCCTGGAGTTTGGTGGTTTAATTGGTAAATAATGGATCGTTCCACTTGTTCATTCAGCGCAGCACCCAGTTCAGCCCCTTCTTTCTTTGTCATGGTATCACATTCCTTTAAACACTCTTCTCCATATCTTCAGAGCTTTACAATTTTAAACCATCAGTTGACAAATTTCTCCCTTAGTCTTCCATGGTCCCAGGGATTTCCAGCTTGTTTCCAACTGGGAATTTACATGAGCCCTCTTAAGTAGAGAGCCACTGTGTTGAGATGTATGAATTGGATTTACTATTTATTTCAGAGGGCCAGGATTTAGCTCAGTGGTTCTGCCACCTGCCTCACAAGTGCAAGGACCCAAGTTCGATCCCTGGTACCAAAGGAAAAAAAAAGTTGTCATTTCAGAAATAAACTTCCATGTTTCAGAAATGACACTTATGCTTATATATGTAATGATTAGCAAGCAGTCTGTTACACTGCATTATTTATTTAATGAAATGTTTATCTTAACAAATTGAGGGCAAAAGTTGGATCTTGAAGATGACATTTGTCCAAATTCTTACTGTGCCCAGAGGACCTGCAGGGTGTAGTGTATGATATTCCTTTAAAGACAGTAATCGATAGTGATATTTTAGTTAAGTGGCTGGTTAATTTAACAATTCATTCCTCATTTTTCAGTAGTCTTAGGCTAAAACCATAAGCTATAAAATGTTTATCTTAGTAATATGACTGATACCAAAATTAGATTAAATACCAGTTTTTATTTCAAGAAAAACCAAATTCCTTTATCTCCCTGTGTATTATCCTCCAAAAATATAATTACTCAATGAGGTATATTCTTTTTCATTTTCCAAGTGATACCACAGCCTGTCAAGTGTATTACTTATTTCTTTTCAAACTACCTTGAAAATCTGAGAACAAAAATGTGTACTCTAGCACGCCGTGGTGAGCTTCTAAGGCAGAACAGTTTGCTTAGTTTCGTGTTTCGCTTGCTCACTGGGCGTGTTGCAGACAGATGTTGTAGTCATGCATGCTATAGCTTGTGTATAACCCCAGGCCACCAAAATAGCCACGGTGTGGGTGCTTCCATACATCACAGCACAGCATCTGAAAATATTTCTAAAGGAGAACTTCTTGCTCTTTCGGAGCAACTTTTATGCCACCTACATCACATCAACTTCATCTACACATTGCCATTTTGAATAGCACTTCTCTGCCTTGCGGGGTGCATAGTATCAGCAAAACCGCACTACTTGGTGTTACTCTAATGAAAAAGACGACACGTCACGTAACTGGAGACATCTACGTGTTTCCAGACACCCTGTCCATCCGCAGTGCGTTCACTGGGATTAGTGTCTGAAACCAAAATCACAAGGTTCCAAAGAACACCGGAGATAATTATGGCTTGAGAAGAGGACTCTTTGGCTTTGTGGAGGTTTCTTGAATTAGTGTAAGCTTTCTTGAATTAGTGAAAGCTGGCTTCCGAATCCTGGTTACCCCCATTGATTTAGTAGCCCTGGGGAGAAAGAAATAGGAGCAGCACTCTGCCGTCATGTCTGATGATTCACAAGAAGGTAAAAACTTCACACACAGTCTGGGTAAGGGAAAAGGAGAAGATGTGGGGCCACAATTAAGGCAGAAACAGACTTTAAAGAAAATACTCTCTTGATGTGCTGAAAGCAGTAGAAGAACCAAAACCTGAATTGTCCAACTGGGGAGAATTAAAATAAAATAAATATTCCTTATTACCTCTAAGGTTGTATGGGAGAGGACGTGATGGATCGCGTTTACGTGGTTGTGGTCATCAGAGAGAATGGTCTTCCGAGGCATCCATGTCCCAATCCCCGAATCCCTGAAAGAGGAAACTGCTTACGGTGAACTGAAGGGGCTTGAGAAGTGAGAATTATTCTACATTATCTGTTGAGACCGTTGCCCTTGAAAACCACTTAGACTTGTAAGAGGAAAGCAGATTTAAATGTGACGCGAGTACCAGAGTCAGAAGGCCCGATATGAAAGGCTGCCAGAAACGTGGAGGTCCAGAGCCAAGATCCGAGAGAGACTCAGCTGCCCGGGGAAGGCCGGGCCCACGCTGCCCAGAGGCCCAGTTTGCTTCACTGAAACGTGAAAGGAAGAGTTTCTACATGATTTTTTAATACAGTGGGTTAGAAATTTTTGATCATTTTGTAGAGTGAGTGCATTTGAAAAAACAACCAAATGAGAGAACAATGTGTTTTAGCCTATGTTTATCAGCTCCTCTAAAACATGATAGTGATGGTGAGATCATTTTCTCCCAGAAGTTGGATCTTTTATCTTTATTTTAAGGTGAAGCTCTGCTTTACAACAGTTCTGTAACTTTGTTAAAATGAACCTTTGGAAGTGACTATAAAATTCTGCAGTACTAAAATACTGTTAGGTTTAATGTTGCTAGAGATAAATGGGCCATCTGCTCTGACTTAGAAGCGTGTATTTTTTTCTTATACAGATCTACATATTCATGGTTTTCATTTTGGAAGAACTTGATAGGTGATTTTTAATGAGGTGCTTAAAAATTATGAGGCAAACATGAACCAGAAGTAGTAGAACGTTATAAAAATTCTTATAAGGAAATGAAAATTGTTAAGATATAAAAATTATATCAGACACAAAATGGATGTCTCCATTAAATATGTTGAATGTATCTCAGTTACATATACTTGCCAAAGCATAACATAGGTAGGCTACAAAAAATATAAAGTTAATTTAGAATTACCTTCCTACCTGATAGTTTAGCTATCATCACCTGGCAAGGCATTTAAGAATCGTTCTTAGCCAAGGCATTGGCAGTTAGAAACATACTTGGGTTTCCTGTGGCGCGCCAGCTGATGTCCAGGTGAAAGGGCTGGGAAGAACGGAGGACCCTCATGGCTTCCACTGAGTACCTTGCGGCTTCCCTATGCAGAGGTGGCATCTGTACCTGCTGTCCCGGGATGTTCCAGTGAAGGCTCTCTGAAGTGGCTTTTATGAAGCCCCTGCTGTGTTCTGGTGGGCGTTATTCTGTCTGGTATTCTGTAGATGCAAAGGTGATTTGTACAAAGGCTCATACACATGCCCAGACTTAGGAGGGTACAAGGAAGCATATTTTTAATAAGATAAAAATGATTAGTAAACAGGAGACCGATTAAGTTTGGTTTTCATCTGAGCCGCACCCTTTTATTCGGATTTGTGCTGATACAGTCATCCTTAACGTGAAAGAATGTTAACTTTTGGGGGGCAAAATTACCGCAACTCTTTTCCTCTCAGATAACTATGGAAGTGTGTAAGAACGTAAATTCTCCCGCTGAGCTCCCTGTGTACTCACAGGGACCCTTCATTTACTACATGCAACATGGTGTTACCTAACCTCTCCTTGCCTCGGTGGAGAATGAGGCATTTATAGAATGAAAGCACATATCCCATCTTCTTCCAAGAGCTGGTAGCAGGATTGAGTTAAAATTGCTAAGGCATTTGGAAGAATACCTGGTACATATACAATTACTATGCTTAGGGGCTGGGGATTTAGCTCAGTGGTTTCAACGCCTGCCTCGCAAGCGTAAGGATCAGAGTTCTATTCCCAGTAACCAAAAACAACAACAACAAACAGCAAAACAATTACTATGAGTAATGTTAAAGTATTTGATATATATGTACATAGAAAATATGTAATACTGCCTTGCTAAAGAAATTGAGAATATTCAACATTTCAATGAACGTCTGCGTATCTATGCTATATCTATGCTGTGAAAGAATATGCAGTTGTTACTGTAATGTGAACTGTGTTTATTGGCATAGAAGCAAGAGAGAAAAGTGTTCATACTACAACATGGTGTGTAATGTTTCCACTTTATGTCTATGCATAGAAAAATAACTGGAAACATGCAAGCATGCTTCCATTTAAAATGAAATTTAGTTCTATAATAATGTGCTTGCTTCCAGTTTGCAGAAGGACATTGAATTACCTTTCTCACCAGAAATATATGTAGACCACAAAGCATTAATCAGTTCATGTACTTAAGAATGAAGTGCATATTTTTGACTTAGTAGATGGCTGAGTGTGTGGCTGTCAGCCTAGAAGCTGAGCTGCTCGGTTCTTACCAGATCAAACCCTGACAGCCCCCTTCACCTGTAGCTGCAGCACCAGCTGCTGCAGGCCAGGCAGGGCCGGGGGACACATCTGGGCTGGCAGTCACTAATTAGGCACCTCTGAACCATGAGCTTTCCAGAACAAAAGGCTGCAGGAATAGCTCTACACTGTCACCTCAAGTCTTGTACTTGGGAAAGGAAGGCTGCTATTCCTTATAAACCATGGGAATAAGGTACATGTCACAGTTTGGCAATAGAACCAAGAAAATCATTTAGTTCTTCAAAAGACTGCTATCTTACCCAGTAAAAAGACAAGTAAAAGGGCTATAATGTAGTTGACATTGTGTAAAAATGTGCAAGATTCATTCCAAGTGTGGTCTGGTGTAGTGACACACCTTATGTAGGATTTATACATTTTTGTGTTAAAATAATGAGTAAATAAAATATTTTAAAGTGATATAAAAGTTAATGAAATATGATTTTTATTTAACGAGTTCTGAGAGAGACTTTAAGTGTAGTGTTAAATAGCAAACATATAGATTTTATAAGGGTTGAGGTGGTACTTTCAATATTTTGATCAGATTATAACAGTTACCCTTTCAGATTATAACATTTGCCCTTACAAATAGAGTTTGAAAACATAGTATGTATTGATGAACTTCCTTGTGCAGGCAGTTTTTAAGTTTTGTTAGTTTTGGTTTGGTTTGCTCTTCTGCTGCAGAGAAAGGTACAAAAAGGAGAAATCAGGTGAAAGATTTTAGAGTTCATAAACCCTAAGAGAAAACCACTGAAGGTTTGTGACGAGGGAGCTTGCT
This sequence comes from Fukomys damarensis, assembly GCF_012274545.1. Lineage (NCBI taxonomy): Eukaryota > Metazoa > Chordata > Mammalia > Rodentia > Bathyergidae > Fukomys > Fukomys damarensis. The sequence continues at coordinate 41,502,244 of NW_022900915.1, forward strand.
ACACTGGGAGCTCCTTACAACGCCGTGCAGTGGATCCTATTAGCCCTTCTCTTGTATGCTTCGGGCCCTGCGTTTTGAGGTGCTCAGGGTGTTAACCAGCAGTCCTATACTCTCTGTCCCCAAAGCTTTCTCCTTCAACAGGTAAATGGCAGGGAACTAACACTTGTATAAGTGACTGTTTAAATACCCCAGTCCCCATGTCAGTAGCGTAATTCTCTGGAGTGGTCATCTCCTGGTTTCCCCACTTGAATTGTGCCTAAGTTTATCCTCAGCAGGAGCTTACTATTCACACCGTATTGGCTGCATTTCTTTCCACGGCTCGATCTCCTCTCCCTCATCTCTGCTTCCATACCTGGATCCGAACCCAGTCTCTCACTGGTCCATCTGGGGAGGATGGCAGAGACAGCAGGGCGGCACTGTCCAGGAGGCAAGGGGAAACTCTGCCTTTCTTCATTCAAAACTGAAGTGCTTACCTCCCAAATCCTTAGTGCATAAATGTGGACGCAAATTATCAATGAGTCTTACCAAATAACTCAGCTAAATAGATGCCGACTCCCATCAAAATGGAAGAGACTGCAGTAGCTCTTGCAGTGCTCCCAGCTGTTACGATACAGTGCTACCTTTAAGACAACTGCAGCTCAACTCTGGGACAGAAATTGAGTATAAAGGTGTTTGCACAACAGAGTAGCTAATGTGGAAAATTAATTTCAAGAATTACTCCTACTAGATCTTAGATCCTAACGTGACTAGAAGTTTTTCTAAAATTAATCTTAAGCCAGCCCTTATTTGAGAAGCTAATAGATTGCACTTCAGATTATGAAAAGAAATACACAAAATGTGTATATTTAAGTAAAAAGATTAATAGAAAGTCACCTGCAATTATTTACTACAATAAATGAAGCAGATACAAATATTATAGTATCATTTAGGATAAATATTACTGGAAATGTCAGTTAACAGTTACCAAATGAAGCATAATATTGCTTCCTTCTTATACGTGTTTGGTTTTTTGTCATCGATTTCATGTTACAAGATGAAATTATTTAGAGCAGTATGAGAAGAGTGACTTTTCTAATCAAATAGGACACTTATTTTTTTTCACAACCATTTTCTTTCCCAGCCATGTTGAGTGTAGCCTAGGTCAGGACCTCGCACAGAGGGACCCTGTGTTCTAACCCCTGGCTTCCTAAATATGCACAGGGAAAGAAGCCAGGGCTCAGCTGGCTGCTTTTATCCCAGGGTAGGGTTTAGAAGGCTTATCATATCATAGTGATTTCAGTCAGTACTTGCTGCAGTCAAAATGCAGAAAACTAACTCAAGTAAAAAGGGAGAGAATTGTCTCCTGTTGCTGAAATGTTCCTGACTCCCACACGTATGAATCCAGGAGCTTAAATGAAGCCATCAGAACTGAGTCTCACTCAGTCCCTCGAGCCTGTGTTGGATTTGTTCTCATATAAACTTTATTCATATAGCTGTAGACATACAAGATTATTAGTTTCAAAGCTAATAAAAAGAGAAGGCACTGTCTGCAGGGAGTTTCCCAAATGTCCTGCAGTGGGCGTCACTGGTTCCAGTGTCTGCTTGCTTCATCTTGTCCTGTAAAAGCTGTTGAGAACATATATAATGGTCAGAGGGTAGATTCTCCGAGGATTATCATGGAATTCTTAGGAGATGGAAGAATGGAAGTCAGGTGGGAAAACACAAAAATGTTCACTGTAGTCATCTACTTAAGGAGAATGTTCATGAGAAAAATAAACTAGAAAGATCAGTTGTTTAAGAAAATACTAAAGGACTTAGGGACTTGTGGCCTTAGGGCCAGATCAGAGGCACAATCTTTTTTAAATAAAGTTTTATTGGAACACAGCCAAGTTTATTTGTTTATAAGTTATCACTAGCTGCTTTTGCACTAAACTTGTCCTGGAACAAGTTAAGGGTAGGGAAGAGCAGAGGTGATTTCGACCAACAGAAGCAGCCTAAATAGTTACCATCTGAGTTTTTGACAAAAGCTTAGTGAGTCCTGAGATTTAAGAGGAAAATAGTATAAACAGGTACACTTTAATGAGTAAGTCACATCTATGCATTGGTTTTTACTACAAGTCAATACTGTGTTTTTTAAAATCCTGTTTTGGTAGGGGATTGTTTTTGACAGTGCATACTGATTAGAGTAATGGGTCTCATTCTGCCATATTCACCCATGATGTGTACACACACTTGGATCATTTCTAATCCTCTCTACCCTCCTTCCTCTAATAGTGATCTTTCTACTTTGTACCCCTCTCTTGCTTCCCCTGGAGTCCACATATGAACGAAAGCATGAGATGCCTGTCTTTCCAGATTTGACTTATTCTTATTAACATCACGGCTCCTGGTGCCACCCGCTTTCCTGCGTGTGACACGAGTTCATTCTTCTGCTGCTACTCTGCAGCAGCTTTCCTTGAGCCACTTGCTTCCATGGTTTGGAAAATCTTGCTGTGTTTGCCTGAGGCCCTGTGGAGTGAGATTTTCCAAGAAGTTCTATGTCGCTCTGTCTTACTAGTTTTCAAGCCAGCATTTCTTTTTGTGTCTTGAAATCTACCCTTTCTTTTTCGCACTTGCATATTGCTGTTTGATATTTTTATATTTTTATTCATCCATAACAAATAAAATGTCCCTGAAGTACTGATGACCGCATTGAGTGTGGGGCATTGGCACGTGTAGGTAAAACGTCTTCATTTTTTCCCTCTTCTCATTTTCTTGCTCTCCCTTCCCCTTCCCTGCATTTCTTGTTCATTTTACAGATGTTTGCAAACAAACTGTTGTGCTGCATAAATACACCTCTTTTATTCTTCACGTCAGTCTTCCATCCCACAAACTGGAAATGCAGCACCCACAACATATCATCTTCATGTGAACCACTTTGTGTTTTGCCCTGCTACAGAGCAATTCATAATAACATGGTTTATTAACCTTTTTTTTTTTTTTTGTACTAGAGATTGAACCTGGGACATGTGAACTGAACTACATCGCCAGCACTTTTTATTTAATTTTTCTACGACAGGGCTTACCAAAGCCACCAAGTTGGCCCAGGCAGAGTTGATTTTGTGATCTTCCTGCCTCAGCCTCCCCCAGAGTGCTAGTGTGTGCCACCACATCCTGCTAACACGATCTTATATTGAAGGGATCCTGTTAAATCGTCTGTGAGAGAGCTCTGATTATAGGTATTTGCTGCCCAATTTTGGAGAGAGCTTTGCAGTTGGAGAGCTATCGATCTACAGTTTCTAAACTGACCTATATGATAGCTTTTAGATGAGGGTAATACCTAGCTTTCCTGGTATCGTATTTTTCAATTACTGCTACTTATTTTCGCCCTACTAAAAACTATCCTAAATATAGTGGGTATTTTGAAAAGAATGAGCAATTCTCCATCTTGCTTTTCATACACAGGTAGACTCACAAGGCGTTTCTTTGTCATAATGTTCTTAATCAGTAAGGTTTCACCTGTGTCGAAAGAACTGGTGGCATGGATTACCCCAAAATACCAGAGCAGCAGGATTGAAGCGGTTAACTGTTTCCTCTGTGGTGGAGAGGGAGAGCTAACAGGATAGATTTATGCTATGCAGCCTGTGCAATCTTGTAGGTGTGAGCTGAAAAAGTGAACCACAGGAAAAGACTGGAGAAATGTTAATCCTTCAGATGTTTGTGTGAAATGCCCTAGCCTAGTAAGTGCTTCCTAAGCAGTTAAAAGAAGCTTTAGCATTGCACTATTAGCTTATGTGACATGAATGATTGATTTAAAGTAGTATACTTTTGAAACAGCATAAAATGTTTATATTAAGAACTTTAGCATTTCTACCATTAGATGATTTATTATTGTCTAAGACTGCTGTTCTTAATAGAAGTGTACTACAAAACACATTCTGTATATAATTGAAATTTTCTAATAGCTGTGTTAAGACATTAAAAAGTCAAAATGATTTAACATTTTATTTAACTTACCATGCCAAAAATATTATTTTAATACTTAGCAGTGTAAAACTATTAGCAATATGCACTAAATTCCTTATTTTATTCTGAGTATTTTTAACCTGCTAGGCATTTGACAATTACTACCACATCTCAGACTACATGAGGAATTTTCATGAAAATGCTTTACCTGTATTGAGATTTCACAAAATTTGCAGTAAAAAGATCACATATCAAACTGTGGCTAACACATCCAAAGCTTTCCCAGTGCCTAAATGGAGTAGTAGATTTTTATTTAAATTTAAATTCATTAACATTAAAAAATAAAACTTCCATTCTTCCCGCATAGGTGCCACATTGCAAGTCCTCCGTGGCTCCCCTGTGCTGGCCGCTGAGTTAAACAGTCATCTAGATCAAAGTGTTCAGAGTGCTTGCAACTTACTCACTTTTAATAGCAAGATAGAGGACAAGGAAACTCTACAGTGTGACAGTTGTAGTAATGTGTGAGTCTGCACCTTAAAAAGTCGACTGGCCCATGTTCTTGGGTGTCTGGGGACTGTGAGGGGCTCTGATTCTCTCTGAATCTACACGAGGTCTTTTCCATACACTGCCCCACCTGTGAGCTGAGCCCACCCTCCCACTCTGTGTGCATTAAGACAGGCAAGCTGCTCTTTCATCAGAGCCTTGCACTTTTCTGAGGTGTTTCTGTTCGTGTTTCAAAATTAGAAGGACACTGGTGTCACCTCCGCCTGGCTCCCTGTACCTCTGGCAGTGGAAGCCAGGACACTGGAGACGGCAGGGCCACGTCTAGAGCCTTCCCCACAGGAGATGGGGAGCCCTCGTTTCTTACCTACGTTCTGTTGTTCACCCCACCACTGACCTTGTTAGGGGCTGGGGGTCACAGTGAAGCCATATTCAGCAGAGAGCAGTCTACTTATCTGGGGGGCAGACAGGAAGAGAGGAATGTGGCTGTTTTGTCCTCTGGATGGGAGAGGCTTGGGGTGTGCTCGGTTGAAGGGCATTTGAGGCACCAAAGTCCATTTCCCGGGGACGGTGTGCCCATTGTCAGTTCGTGCGGTTTTCTGACAGTTAAAGTGAACACACTTGTTCCTCCTGGCCCTATGTGGACAAACTGACTCATCCTCAGGTAAATCAGTTGGACAGTTTTATTTCCCCTTTAAAAAGAAACAATGCATTAATGACAGCATGAATGTCAAGAAGCTGTTTTTACTTAGGTTAAAAGGGCCTGAAGACCTGACCCATTGTTACAGCAGTTTGGGAGCACAGGCAAGAGTAGAATCCGTGCCAAGCACTTATATTATCTTAGTCTTAAATGTACTTAGGACTCAGCTAGCATTCAATAAAAGAAAAACAAGTGACTTTTCAAGGGGCGAATGTTATTAGGTTAAAGTTTTCTGCTTTCGAAAAGGCACTGTCATATAAAGGAGGTGCATGTCATAAACCTTAAACGGGCAAGTTTCCATAGCTTCTCCATACTCCTTTCAAGTTTCTTCTCTTAAACAAAGAGGACAAATACTGTACTGTTCTTGCATGTGAAATCCTGAATAGTTAAAGATACATATTTATCATGATTTGCGTTCTTTTGATTTTTGGTATGTTTTGTTTTTTTGGTACTGGTAATTGAACTTGGGACCCGACACTTACAAGGCAGGTGCAGTGCCACTGAGCTAAATCCCTGGCCAGACCATGATTTGTTTTCATAAAGCTGTAGAACATGACTACCCATTGATAAAATCTTAAGTAATGGATGAGAAAGTGTGTGAAAGTTTGGACAGGGGTTTAACAGAGGGACTCATCCTTTAATGCACTGGGAAGGCTGGATTTAAAAAAAAAAAAAAACCCTCATGGTAGCTTAACCAAGAAGTATAAAAAAATACTCGTTAAAAAAAAATAAAAACATAGCATCAAAATTTGAAAGGAAACTTGATTGCAAATGAGTGGATGGGTTATTTCTGAGTTTGCATTCACCTGTAAAGTGTGAAAGTCTCTGAAATACAGTGGCAAACAATGAAAAATGAGGAATAATATTCTTGTAACTGCCACAATTCTAAGTCAGTGTATGAACATGATTCTGAAATGGAGAGCTGAACAATCCCGAAGAAGAGTCCATCGTACGAAGACGGACGTGCAAGCTTCCGTTCAAAAACAGATCAAAGAAATGCTTCTTTGGTCCTAGGAAACTGAATAATGTAGGTCTCTAAATTTTATTGACAATTATTTTTTCAAAGGAATGATATCAGTTCAACCCTTTGATCCAAAACAGGGCACACAGGGATTACAGAAACTTTTGGTTTAAAAATGGAAAGAAAGGCAAAGGCTTTTATTTTTATAAAATATTCAAGGATGGGTAAGGAAAACAGCTGCATTCATAATGCGTTTATCAATCTCCTGGGAGCAAATGTTACAGTAGATAAGGTATTTGCCTTGCATTTCTGGTTAAAATACAGGAATGCTCAGATAGAAAGTCTGTTATATTTAAATGCTTACCTGAGTATTTCATATGAAATATAACTTTTTACCAGTGGCTAAAAGGAGGTCGTATTTGAAATTCCTTCGTCCACTAGAAAGTTTAAAGTATTTTAAAAAAATAAAAAATATATAACAGCAATCACTCCCTCAGTGTATGTGGGTGTTTCCTTCCAGGATGATTAATTCTCAAATCCAAGGGTTCTCAATTCCCCTTGCCTCCCGTGGTGTATTTGCATCTAACTAACGTTCTCCTCGACATTTTAAATCATCTCTAGATTACTTACAGTGCCGTGTGTAATGTAAACGCTAGGTACATATTTGTCATACTCTCCTGTTTCTTGTTGTCAGGCACAGTTGCCAAGCAGCGTTTTACTAATGCAGAATGCAGAGTGCCAGAGGTTCTATGTCTCCTGTGGCCTTTGCTTCCAGACTGGAACACTGCAGAGAGCAGGAGCTAATTTTGTGTTTCCTGGAACATGTTGCATGCACGCAGCTCTGTCCAAAATATTGATGCAGGTCGAGACAAATTTTAAACTATTATATAATCTCAAAATTCTTTGAGAGCATGTATTTTAGTGAAAAGACGTCTGCTGACAGGAACTGTACTGTGGCAAGGAAATGTCCCGGATGTTTTGGGAGCACGGCCCTGGTGGGGGACAGAAAAAGGCCGTGTTTAGGGACATTCTCCCTGAGCTCACTTTCCGATCGGCCTGGAAGGGAGGAACAGTCCCCTCGAGGTGGGTGACGTGTTGCTGGCCTGCAGGGAGCGAAGTGTGTATTCAATTTGCTTGTACCGGGCTGATCTGTGGCCTGCGCATGATGAGAAAGCGGATTGTTTGTCCATCCTTTCTGCTGCCTCCTCAGGCTGAGCGCAGTGCCTGGCACACCGAGGAGTGGAGGAGGAGAAAAAGGGAGGAAAAGAAAAAAAGCAAGCCCAGCTGTATAATCCGCGTGGCCCAATGTGAAGTGAACACGCGATGTTTTTTGTTCAAAAATGATCAAGACTTTCAGACAGGGGGAGAGGGGCTTGACGCAAGGATTCTGTGTGCCTGGACAGTCAGTCACGTGCCTGTGCCGACTGGGGTGCTGAGCGCAGTGCCTGGCACACCGAGGAGTGGAGGAGGAGAAAAAGGGAGGAAAAGAAAAAAAGCAAGCCCAGCTGTATAATCCGCGTGGCCCAATGTGAAGTGAACACGCGATGTTTTTTGTTCAAAAATGATCAAGACTTTCAGACAGGGGGAGAGGGGCTTGACGCAAGGATTCTGTGTGCCTGGACAGTCAGTCACGTGCCTGTGGTCCGACTGGGGAACAGCCTTGGCCTTGGAAAGCTCGCACAGTGATTGCTTTCTCTTTGCAAAGTTCTGGTGGATTGATTATTGCTCTCAGTAAGTTGCTGTCTCCCCTCGTGTGACCTTACAGTGCATTGAAGGGTCTGTCATCAGATTTACTCAGCCACAGAGTGGAAAACAGCGTGCTGATCGCCGGCTAAAGCCCCAAGGCGGGACGAGCTTCAAAGAGTGACTGCCTCTTGGTCCTTCAAAGGAGCATCGGCGTGTGCTGGTGGGAGGAAGGAAAGATGGAAAGAAAGGAGGGAGGGTGAACGAGAGAAGGAGGCATGAAAGGAGGGAGGGATGGACAAAGGGAGAGAGGAAGGGAGGGAGGGATCTTCATCCATGCTTTGGCTTGGGGATACCCTCCTTCCCTGCGGTTCCTTTCTAGGTTGCTTCTGAAGCTCTAGAGGCTGGAAGGATAGATTAGCGAAGCTCCACCACGTCCCACCATTGCATAGCCGGAAACACTTGAGGAGACAGAGAGATATTTGGATAAAAATAATGTTTTAATATTGTCAGCCTGCAGCAGATCCAGGTCACAGTGCCTGATAAACTGCGTATGCAAAGTAGGTGAAAAGTTGTTAGTAACTTCGCATTTATATTACTTGATTTTCATAGCAATTGAACTTCAGTGTTATCATCTTGTGTTAAATACCTTTTAGTTCTCCATACTTAAGGAAGTTCTTTACCAGATGGAGTAGGCATCTAATTCAGAATTGTGGTTGTGGCTGTAACCACCTGATGGCCAGCATGTCTGGCCACACTCTTGGTGTATGACAAACACAATTATGGCAGCTTGGAACAAGAGCCGTTACTACCTTGCTCTCCTGGCTTTAGGTCTGCCCACCTTCAGATCCACCCTATGCCCAGCTAGGCAGTTAGTTCTCCTTCCTGCTTTAGGCCGCTTGGGTTTGACTTCAGGCTACAACTTGGCTGCTTTCTGTGTTCTTGCTTCCATGGAATTGTTTTCTCATGGCAACTGACGGGTGTGTTAGAAGTCAGATGTGATGCATGAGCACATCCTTGTGTGATATATGCCCAGAATGAGCAACAGATCAGCCACATTTATCAGGAATGGCTCCTTAAAGATGAGTCTCTTTAGTGTTTTTAATATTCCCAAGGGCTGGTTCAACGTCCAGTAGTGGATAGTTATAGGAGACTGGAGCCTGAATAATACTATTAATAAAAATGAGAAGAATTTGAATTGATTTTAATCTAGAGTTAGTTTTAAAGAGTATTTCCATAGCAAATTATTTGACAACTATAATGCATATTTATATATGAGTATAAACTAGCATTTGATAGGTTATGAAACTTCAGAAAAGCCTGCCTCAAATGAAAATGAAATGTATTTTTGTAAAGTTGCCTGACTAATGGCCTCATATTTGATTATGGAACAAAAAAGGACAAGTTCATAGGTTTTGTATAATGAGACATGTTACTATGACTTCTTAGTCAGTCCGCAATTAGAATTTGTAATTTTTCAATAAAAATGTTGTTACTCTTGGAGAAGAAATCATGTTTCTTTTAATCATAGGAGTCGTGGATTACCATGGCCAAGAGTAGTTACAGAAAATATTGAAGCCAGCTGAAATACAGTTATTTGGTCAGAAATTTGTAGGTAATGTAGAATACATCTTACATGGTGCTAGATCTATCGTGAGGACTAGGATTTTTAAAAATCTAGTTTCAGAAGAGCTGGTTTCTGAAGACACACCCATAGTATGTATAGTTTGTCACCTATGTTGATCACACTGGAATATGTGCAGTTTTCCTTGCTAATTGCTTACATTCTCTAATTTGGAGATAGAGCTGCCATTTAGAATTGAGCATAGGAGTTTTCTACTCAGTTGTACCTATGCAGAAATTAGGAACTGTAAGGCCACTCCTCTGTGTCCTTCGAGTTTTGAGAGAGCTTCCATGTGCTGATTGCCAAAGTAGACCTGCAGGGCTCTCCAGAGAGGAAGTCTTCCAAGTACAGTGGGTAAAATGAACTCCTGGGCCTCTGTACGCATGCAGGCAGCAGGGCGCAGGAACAGCTCCCCCTCTCCCTAACGCTCACTTCCTACCCCCTCACACTCTTCCGCTGAGGTTTACGTGCCCAGGTCAGGTCAGATGCTCCCTTCGCTGAGGACAGAACTTGTCCCATCAGAATTGATTGCTGAAACTTAGTCACGGGGTGTTAGTACTGAGGCTGCACCTCCAGGAGGAGACTAGAGCTGGAGGATGTGGGCTGGGGGTGTCGCTCAGGGGTGCAAAGTGTCTGACATGCCCAAGGCCCTAGATCACAGGAAAACAAACTAAAACATTTAAGAAAAACACTAGGAAAGAACCCTATGAACGGGATGAAGGAAGGCAAGGGAAGGGGTCATCCCTGGGTCCCTCGTGGTGACAGCAGGAGCTGTGGGCGATGCGGAAGACAGTGAGCCTGCTCCAGTCCCTGCCTCTGCTTTTACACTGATCCTGGAGTTCCCAGCACCCAGAACTGAGAGAGGTGCGTTTCTGTTATGATAAATCACCAGTCTGCGCTCTGTCAGGCAGCAGGAGCAGAGTAGGAATCCATCTCCCAGCTCCCTCGCCCAGCCCCTGCCAGCCTCTCCACTTCCCTCCTAGAGCACACGCCCTGTTCTTGTTTAGGACAGCTAGCGGCACTTGGAATCATTCGTTTCCGAGGTGCAGTCTCCATTTGATTGCGCATACACTGAGTTAGAGAATTGGCCATATTTTTGCTGCCTCGGATTTTTATTTAAAGCATGGCCTGATGTCCTTATTCCACATGTGTTTTTGAATGAATGGCACCACCGAGCGTGTCTTGTAGTCTAAGCAGATAAAGTAAAATGAATACATAAATAAACAAACCAGGGATAAAAAGGGCGGATGCTGGTGAAAGGAGATTGAAAACAGGAAGGGAGGTAGCTGAGGTTGGTGGTACACACCTCTAATTCCAGTACTTTGGGAGGCTGAGGAAGGGGAGTCACAAGTTTGAGCCCAGCTGGGGCAACTTAATGACTTAGTGAGAATTTGTCAGAAAATAAAAAGTAAATACATAAATAGAAGACCTATGGGTGTAGCTCAGTGCAAAAATCCCAAGTTCAACCCTAATGCTGAAAAAGGAGGAAAGAAGGGAGGCAGGAAGGCAGGAGAAGGAGAGGGAAGAAATGGAGGATGGATGGCTTCTGGTGACAGGTGGAAGGGAAGGGAAATAGGTCTGGGAAGCAAGAATAACTGAGCAGATAGAGCTGAAAGCCCTGGCCAGGGACATTTTTGTAATATTTGAAAAACAATGCAAAGGGGTGTGGAAAGAACAAGAAATTTCCAACTATCTATTTTGAACATGTGGTGGTTCTGCCAGGAGAGGTATAAATAAAATCAGACACACAGGTCCGAAGATTAAAAGTGACTTTGGGGACGGGAGTGCTGGACTTCTATCCCTGTGAAACTGAATCATGAGGAAACCCTACCACGAGCTGTTGAGGGAAATAAGCGATCACACGAGGCAATTAGGTCCCCCTTTATAATAATTCTGAAATCGGATTCAAATTGTATAACTACCAAAAATGGAGTAAAAAGACGATGGATTGCGTCACCGTGTAACGTGCTGTCCAACTGATTAGCGGGACAAAAGGGCAGGCTTTTCTTCCTGGGCGAGTGTGAGACACTGGGGGGAGCCCGCAAGGTGAGGCCTCAGGAGTGAGGGCCCTCGGAGGCGCCTTCCTCCTTGGCAGCACTGGGGCGATGGCGTCGTGGAGCTGGTACTTAGAAGAGGACAGAAGAAAAGTTCAGCGCCGCTCTGGGGCAACATTCCCCGAGCGCGGGGTTAGGACTCACTGGGAGCTTCCCTGGACCTCTTCCCTGGACTTGCGGTTATGATGACGGGGCTGACAGAGTAGGCAGAGGGGTTCCAGGTTTGGGGAAGCAGAGGAGGCGAGGCTTATTTCTCCGCACTACCCATCTTTTTGCAGTTTCCATGTTTCACTGGCGCACATTTGCAGTACCTAGTGATGGCACACGTTCCTCGTGGGGAGGTGGTGCATGGACACAGCTCATCTTTTTCCGCCTCCTTCCTCTCCTTTCCCTCTCTCCATCTCTTGGTCCCTTTATCTCTTATAAAAGCTCTGTTTTTGCCTAACATAACTCCCATACTCCCACCTTAGGCTATTTTCGCTCACTAGGAAGATTTTTGTCATGAGTTTAACTTTTGAAATGTTTTAATCGATAACCAAGACAATTCCTTTTGGAAATTGATCTGTGTTGTATAAATGTCACACCGTTTACAAGTATATTTTAAGGACTAAGCTGAACCACGGGTCAACCAGTTATGACTGGAGGGTGATTCAGTGATTGAAGGCTGGTCACTGTTATTGCTCTTGCAGTAAAGTAATTTTGCACATGACAGATAGTCTGTATCCTATAAAATAGTTACTATCTGTTGTCTGAATATATCTGGAAATGTCCAGTTTAATGGATTCTATTGGAAAAAATGTCCAAAGATGCATGCCCATGCCTAAAATCATGTCACGTTGCTAAGATAAGGGCTGCTGGCTACCAGGGTCTCACTTAAATGTCAGGAACTGCATTTAGGGTGTTTATATACTTTTGTTCACATATCTCATGACATCTATCCAAGCAGGGTTTATTTTTCCTACTTGTGTGATACACAAAGTGGCAGAAAAGATCCAACTCTTCCCAGTGAGCCTGACCTGTTGCCTGACATGCTACACTGGTAAACCGTACATCAGTGAATGAAGTGATTACTTGATGTTTGCCCAGAAAGCTTTGTAGAAAAAGTGCTTTCGTGTTTGGCACTGGTGCCAGATGGCTTGATGCTTCTGCAGGCAGAAACTGCTGTGATTCCTTCTGAATTTGCCACGCAGGGCAGCTCTACATCCCTCGCTCCTCTCCTACCACCCTGCTGGTGTTCAACATGAGGGAGGGTCAGTCCAGGACCCCTCGTCCTAGGAAATTACCGGACTTCTCCTCCATTTTGGTATAAATGAAACGACTGTGAGCTTAAAATTGTAACAAAAAGTGGTAAATGACACTTCATCTAAAATTATTATTTAACTTGTTCTACAGCTATTCTGTGTTCTCTGACATGGAGTCTAAAACTGGAAGGGGTTCTGCTGACCCATGTTTTGCTCAGAATTTTATTGCCCTAAAAAGCATGTGAACAAAGCATTCGACAGTGGTTGGTTAGAATGCTTAATAAACGTGTCTATTGGGGGAGGATTTAAAAGGAGCAATTCGGAGAAGAGATATGGAAAATGATATTAAAGACAAAATATAATGAGAGTATCGCTAAAATCTAAATGATCTGTCCAGCAACCAGGTTTTGATTATTATTATTTTGCCCGGCGTATGAAACATATTTGGTAAGTACCTCCTATGTTAATCAGTGTGCTCTGAGAGCACCTGGGGAATTGAAAGCCGTTTAAGGAATTTCCCACGAACTTGGGGACCACTAGCAGCACAGTATATAAAAAGAGGTTTGGTTAGGTTGAAATGAGGGAGATAGAAAAGTTGATTGTTTGAACCTTAAAACAGGACTTCTGTTCTTAATTTCAGTTCCAGTAATTGAAAGCTAAAATACTGTGTTCTTCTCGCGTATCTGCTCTTACTTCTAAAGACTGGGGAAGGCACCTCTGGCAGGGGCTGCTCCCTCCTTCTGCTCTCCTCAGGAAGAGGTGCTGCCTTTGGTCCTTACCCTAAGGTCCTTCTTCCCGCAGGCGGCTGACAGGCCACTCCCTCGGGGTCCTGCCCTCCACCTCCTGTCCCTCACTCAGAATTTCTTCCAACTAGCTCTCATGTAACGAAGCACTGACTTTTGTTGATTATATTTTGTGAGAAAGGGTTATTTTTCCATATTGAACATGCTACATAAGAAGTGGAATGCCTAGATGTTAATCTTACTTTAAATATTCATATTACACTTGACCATTAATTTATGTTAAGGCTGTATAGTCTGGTTAATGAAAGTGCTTCAGGATTAAAATTTAAAATTTAAACTTTCATCTTAGTGAATTTTATGCTTTAAAAAAAGACTTCCATCTTCTGTTATTTACTACTTCTGACACAGAAGTTTACCTGATAGTTCCAAGCATCTCCTCTGCTTGTGCTTTTAATCTCTTACCATTTTTTGTTTGTTATAAAAACCATAACTAATGACTCTATCATTGGGGATGTCTCAGATTCCTAGGAGTATTTTCTTAAGAATATTTTTCAGTGAATTATTAATTTCATATACATTTGAACCTACTTTTTCTACCTCCCGAGGAAGCAATTCATTATCTTCATATTATCTAATTTTATTACCTGTAAGTTTCAAGTTGCATATGTAAGCGATATGTAATTTAGTGACTTATAGTGTTTACAATTATTTCATTGTTCAACTTCATAGTGCCTGAAAGTGTATAATAACTTGTTCAGAAGTCTATGTGGAAATAGTTACTTACTGACTTTCTTTAGAGAAATATCTGTTCAAGTCTAATCCATTTTTAAATCAGTTGTTTTTCACTGTTGAGTTCTAGAAATACTTTGAGTCTCCTGGACAGTCGTCTTCCATCAGATGAATAAAATGTATCCTCCTGCTCTGCACATTACCTCTTCACTCTGTTGATTCTTTTGCAGTGCAAAACCGTCTAGTTTGACATAATGCCATCTGTCTCTTTTTGTGTTTGCTTCCTGTCTTTAGGTCTTACCGAAAAAATTTTTTTTTCCTAAATCAATATCTGCAAATGTTTCCTCTGTATTTTCTTCTTGTGGTCTCATAGTTTTAGGGTTTATATTTAGATCTTCTGGTGCATTTTGAGCTTCTTTTTAAACACAATTCTTTCTAAATATGTCTAGTTTGATTCCTCTGTATGGAAAAAGCTTTCGCACCACCATTCAGAGCAAAGACTGTCCGTTCTCCAGTGTATATTTTGGCACCTTTGTTGAAGATCAACAGGCTGTAGACTCATGGATTTATTTCTGATTCTCTGTTCTGATCCATTGGTCTATGTGTTCACTTTTGTGCAAATACTATGCTGTTTTGATTACTGTGTATTTGTAGGATATTTTGAGAACAACAACTGTGATGCTTCCTGCTTCATTCGTTTTGCTTATGTTTCGTATGTTCAGATTATTTTCTTTACCTTGTTTATCGCAGTACTATTTACAGTGATGCAGATGATGGAGTCAACCAAGAAGTGCATCAGTAAACGAATGGATAGAGACAATATGGCGTGTAACACAGTAGGATGTTTTTCAGCTGTAAAATTAATGACATCTTGTCACTTGGGGCAGTGTGAATGGAAGTGAGGATCATTATGTTCAGGGAAATGAACCAAACACAAAAAGACAAGTACTGTGTATTCACTATTACGTGGCATTTTTCAACAGTTTATATTGTAGAAAAAGAGTAAAGTCGTGGTCGCTAGAAGCTGGGAAGTGTGAGGGCAGAGAAGAAGGCAGCAGGAGGCTGGATAACAGGTGTGAAAACGCAGGTGGATAGTTCCAGTGAGCCACAGAATGCCAGAGTCACTAGCTTCCCACAATTCACAGACTTTATAAAGATCTAAGAGACAGATGTGAAGGTTCCTGATCCAAATGCTAAATGTTTAAGGAGATGGAAATATTAATTACCCTAAAATAAATACTATCTGGCTCTAAAAGTATATTTTATTATGGTTGCTTTGCAAATTTATCATGATATAAGGAGAGCATCAGCGTTTCCCTTATTGTATCTGTTTTGTATAATGTGGACGTGTCCTTCTGAAATTAAATAAGTAGGCGAGGGTAGTGCATTTCCTTGTCATTTAAAATGGCTTTGTATTCTGAATTGCTTCTTTCATCAAAATTACAAGCCCTCGATTCCAATTACAAAATACTCATTAGGCCAATTTTCAATTGGGAACGAGTTGCAGAGCTTAAGGAAATAAAATGTATTAAGTTCTTTATTACAGTTTTCATTCTTAGTGGTCAGCGCTATTGGTTGCAACATAAATATGAGGAATGAGTTGTAGTTTACTAATTCACAACCAGAAGCAAGGGGACTCACCCAGTACTCACAGACAGCATCACCAGAAGTTTCACACTCAGTTTCTGTATAACTCTATGTTCTCCTTTCAGAAGTTTGTGGTAGTTGTTGTTTTTTGGGTCTTTCTTAGTAGATTTCTTTTTTTCTTACTGGCCACGTTACTCTCTGTCCTTTGGTGTCAGTTCATATTTTTATACTGTCTGTCTTTTCATCTACCCATCCACCCATCCATTCATCCATCCACCCGTCTTTCAGCGCACGTCCACACGTGTGAGGTAGCCCCATCAGCCCCTGCTTGGTGTAAGAAGAAGGAACTGCTGCCCATTTCTCCCATTCTGCATTATGCCATGGACAGATTTTCAAGGTATCCTTCCTTCTAGGAAGTTTCTTGTATCCTTTTCAGGCTCTTGAGTAACTGGGAGGTCACTTCCTTAAGCCGTATCGCCATCATTGAATCTTTCCCTCGAATCAGTGACAGAAGCCAATTATGCTATTGCAATGACACTTTCCTCCTTTCTGGGGAGCTCACATCTCTGCCAATTCAGATCCTGACCTGCCTTCCTATGCACGTGAAAGGAAGATGGTGCTATCCAGGCTAGTAAGGTAGGTAGGGTTACTTTAATTGTAAATTCTTTCAGTGAAAGCTAAAATTCGTGCATTGAAAGCTTTGTCCTGCAACTTCTGAAACAAATTTCACCTGATTTAGAAAATCAACACCTTGTAACTTCATGCTCCCAGATGAGTCTTCTGTTAGATTCCCCTTCAGTTAGTCAACTCATCCCTTCCATAGCTTTGCAAGACAGGATTTCAGTGAGTTTTCCAATGCGATAAATGTACTCCACCTTTCAACATGTTTACCAGTTTCCAACTTACTCTAGGGTTGACTAATTTAATAATTTATAATGTACAAATCATTATAATATATTTATAATGATTTTTTCATCAAGTATTGATTGATGATACATTTTCACATATGAATATATGTAGAACACATCAAAGAGAGCATAATTATTATCCCTAGTACCCAACCTAGTGTACTGACAGCCATTTACCTAACTGTCCCCTTAAATAATCTTTTGAAGATAAATGTCAGTAAAGGAACACAATGAAATAAATAACTTAGTGAAAAATGGAAATACCTACCCTTTCCCAGTCTTTTTTCTTTACTTCATAATATTCTAGAAACATGGACTCAATCTTGCTCTTCATTGCTTTTATCCTAAGGCAGCTCCGTTTGCCTGGGAAGGATTTGGGCTCAGCTTGACCACAGGCTCGTTTGCAGCACTGGGGGTGATTCCTTGGTAAACTTTTAAAAGTTGATAGAAACTGAGACATAAATCAGAGAGACCTAATGGATGTAATGGATAATTTGCTTCTCTGTTGTAAAACTTATCACATCGTTGTACATTTGAGTTAAGTCGTATTAACTCTAGCCACTGAGGACAGACAGCAGAGCATAAAGAAACATCTATTAATAAGGACGATATGAAAAATTTTTAAATTTTCAGTTTTTCTTGGTAGGATTGAGTGTGACTGATTACATACGTAAGGTATGTCTAATTTGTTAAAAGTAGGATCTGTTTGAATTTGAGAGCTATAATTACACACATTTTAGCACGCTAAGTACATGGATTAACGTAGTAGTTCCATTTTTGCTTTCATAAGGATTTTCTGACATTTGGGACATCGAGGTGAGCCTTCCGGACAGCTTATTGCATGCATTACTTGAGTGCTTTACACATACATGGGACAAACTGATTCTTTCAAAAGCCTCTCTGGAGAGTCAGTGTGCGGTACACGGCAGCCTGGCTCTGCCTGGCTTATCACACTTGCCTGTTTCTTGCTGAAGAACCTGTGAGCTCCAGCTGTTACAGGCCCAGCTTAAATCTCAGTCTTTTCTTTTAACTCCATAAGGAAAAGGCAGTTGGCTACTGTAGGAAAAACCAGTGGTTTTCTGGGAATGTTAGCCTCTCTGCTTCTCACATGTATTGTGTTTATTTGTGATGAACTAGTTAATTGAGGGCTAATATTAACATTTAATATCTGTAACGTGTGTGTCCGGAAAATGATGTACTCATTTTCTGAGTATGCCATCTATTTAAGATATTTGGGACTCGATTAGATGATGATTTGGTGACCGCTGAGAAAATGAGATTTCTTCTGCAAATCTAAGTATCTTATATTTAAAAATTGAGAATTCTATTTTCAATTTATTGAAAATTGCACACATCTGATAATTCCTAGGCTGTATAAAGGGGTTAACATGCCTCTCTTAGTTGACCGTAGTGTGAAAGGTATCTGTCAAAATTCATTTTAAAATGGTACTGTTTATTGTTTTTATTGTAAAAATTATCTTTGCTATTCTTACAGTAGTAGCAATATGTAGTGACGAGTAGAAGGAATTGCCAGATAACTTCCACAGTGGAATGAAGAACAAGACAGTTCCCACAGTGACTTACTCATCTTGAGGTAGCAGGGAAATATCAAGCAGAAACAGATGAGCAGAACACACAACAGGCGGTGTGATCAGCGTGCTGACTCCCGAGGAAATTAGGGACATTGATAATGAGACGCAGAGTCGTGGAAGACAGTAAGATAAGCTGCACTGCAGGACACTTGGAACCTTTCACAGTGAGCGCAGTGTAATAGGAACAGATGGATTCTTCAGAGTAAAACTCCCAAAGAACAAATATCTTCCATGTATACAATTAAGAAAAAGAAGCAAACTATATCTTGAGAAAACTTGGTATTGTACAAAAAATTTCAGCCCATGTTTCTCAGGAATTGTGCAACTTTTGCTTCACTTTTCCTGTCTTCTGGTTGAATGCTAACATTCACTTAGTAGATAACAGCAAGTAAGATTTTCCAACAAAATATTCACAATGGAAGATTAGAAACGTGGCTATTTTCCTATTGATTTTTCTTTATCTTGTCAAGAAAGAAAACAGAGTAAGGACTTTTGCTGTTCTCAGAGCAGCCATATTCTTTCCTCTCCCTCTCATTCCTCTCCCTCTCCCTGTGTCTCCTCCTCCTCTCTCTCCTGAAAAACAGGCAAAAAGTTCCCCGAGGAAAATTTCAAGTTTGTTAAAAAACAAAACTTTACAAGCATCTGTCTCCTCCTCCCTACTGAAATAATATCACAGAAGCAGCGAGAAACAGAGAGAGAGAGAGAGAGAGAGGAGAATGCAAAACACCTCCAGTTTCTTACATCTCACCCTGTCAGGATGACACACTTGTTTCCTGATGGAATGGTATGAGGCTTTTTACTTCCGTGAAAATCTGCTCTTCTTTGAGCTGAAAACACTTTCCGTTTTCTGCTCGGAAGCAGAGGCATGGCTGAGCCATAGTAGGGCGAACTTTGTGTTCCTGTGGAGTTGTTAATAATACATATGAGGAACTCCTAGCGATGTAGGAAACGTCAACTCGTTTCAGAACGATTTGCCTTGAGTTTTTTAGATGGAATCCACCATTCGATGTGGACATACAAAGCTTTGTTCTCACAGGAAATTAAAGCTATTCTCTTATGGTAATGGCCATCTTCCTAGAGAAGACAGCAACATTTGGAAGGTGAGCTAGGTGGGGGTGTTGGACAGACAATATCGCCACGGCATAAATGTTCAGAAAATACTATATGCTCGAATAGGTTCCATCTTAAGACATAGCTTTAGGAAATAAGTCCCACATAGAGATCTTCTTGCTCTGTAGTAGAGCATTACCGAGAAATGGTGAAACGATTAATTGCACATGATTTGCCTCTGTGGTCGTGTTTCAGAAAATGCTCCCTGTTACACAGCCTTTTCTGAAACTCTTTTGCATTGGTGGCTTCTTTCTCACTCCAATGACGCAAACACAGTGTTGCTTCTAAAGATATTAATAAATGCTAAGAAGGTGGCAAATTTAATATGAGGATTTCCTTGAGAAACAGTCATCCGTTTCTTTAACGAAATAATATGGAACCCCTCTTCTATGCTGGGAAGAACCCCACTCCATATCTTCGTATAAACTTGAGATCAACTGGACCTTCTCCCCTGGTGGCAGAGGGAGAAAGAAAGTTCTAACTTTCTTGCTCTTGACAGCAAATAGAAACAGAAAAACATAATAAAAAAATCATCCCTACAATTCCTAATAGGAATTCTATCTCACGGGGCATCAGGACCACATTCCCAATAACTGGCTCCAAACGTCCCAAACCTAAAATCGGATTTAAGGTCACTTACGTAACTGACGTAAATGCCGACTCTCCCTCTAGGGGGAGAAACTGAGATATGGAAGTGTTGAGGTTTATGTCTTCAGTGCCCCCCTCCAAGTTTCGTGTGTGTGTGTGTGTGTGTGTGTGTGTGTGTGTGTGTGTGTGTAAACCTTAGGCGGCGGGGTCGCCCGGGTGCTGTTCTGCTCAGTGGATTCTGGCATCATCGAGTCGGAAGGACGTGGAGTGCGGTGAAAGGAATCAGGCTGGTGGCGGGAGCGGGATGAAGACTGCCTTCGTGTCCAGCCCACTTCCCTCGCAGCTCCCTGGCTGCCGTGGATGAGCCGCTGTCCCTTATCAGGCTGTTTCCCATGCCGCCTCTTCCCTGGGGGCAGCGGACCAGAAAATGTACACACTAAACCTGCAAGCCAAAATCAGTCTCTCCTCCTTTATACTGTAGATGTCCAGTATTTTTGTCCCAGCCAAGGGAAATTATTAAAACTATAAATAGTTGTTCTCACAAAAAAAAGCTCCGAAGAATATGAGTCTAAAATAATATGCATCTAAAATAATAATATCCCTGTACATACACAGAGAAGTAAGTCCCTATGAAAGAAAAGTTTAAAAATGCAGATCACATTTGCAAAGACGTTAGCAAATAAAATTATTTAATACAGACTATCAAATAAGCACCTTTACATTACTCTTAAAACAAAGTGAACAAACAAACAAAAAGCATGACAAAGGCACGTCACTATAATTACCCAGTTCTGTTTGAAGAGGGGAAATATTGAATTTCCGACCACCAAAATTACAATAACTGTGATTCTGTTAAGTGTGGATCCATTGAGCTGGAAAAGCGAAGATTAAAAACAATTGAAAAGACGTAGGGAGATTTTAGTGAAATGGTGCAGAATTCGAGTTACGTAGGGTAGACAGTTCTGCAGCTGCAGTGAAGTGTGGGGGTACCATGCGCCCCGTCCCTGGCGGTCACACCCGGAAGATGGCCTCCGCAACCAGGGCCTGGGTCCTGAGATCCAAGACCCCAAGTTTCTATGGGAACTGCACAGTGTTTGTGAGTGCTGCGCGTTATCACCTGGTGTGCTTGATCTCTAGACTGCTTGTAACTCTTCATGCTGTGTGAATGCTGTGCTGTGGCTTAAGGAATAGCAAGGAAAATTTTGTGTGCATATTCAGCAGCAGCAGAACTTGTGGACACGGACAGGCTAATGGCAAACGTACTCTGCACTGGTCAGTCGCTAAGGCCGTAGGTGCACCAGGTGTCATGTAAGTTGCTTCACTATGGCGATCACTTTGTGATGTATGAATATAACAAAGTATAATGTTGTCCTCAACCTATGAAGATTTGAATTACAGACTTTCACAGAGATGAGCGGATCTTGCATCACAAGCTTTTGTAGATGTGCACACGTTTCGGGAGTAGCTCCTGTGCCTGCTGGACCTTGTCACAGTTGTGCAATATACACTGTAGAGTTGTGTCACAGGTGTGAAAGACTTACTTTGCTGGGCTTACAAATGCATCAACTGTAAACATTGTCCTGGTGCAGCAGGAGTTCGTAGGTTGGGGGCTGACTGTATAAAAGTTTAATGTCGATCTCAAAAAAAGTAGGGGGAAAGGCATTTAGAATTCAAGAAAGAAATCCAGGTTGCAGCACAGAAAGAACATTAGACCAACATTAGAAAAGAAAAATAAAAAATAAATGAATTCCCACAGGTGTCTACAGTGGACCTTTGACTTATGAACTCAGTTCGTTCCCGAGGGCTGGTTGTAACCCAAGTTGGTCAGCTGGGGCTCAGACTCCCTACACAGCCTTCAAAGCCTCTCTCCTGCACACAGGCAGATCTCAGTGTCCTTAGAGAGACGCTGGCCCAGGCTTTCTCAGTGAACCCCACATGGGAGAGGATGCTATCATGTTCCTTCCAGAGCTCTTTAAGGGTTAAATCTGTCTCTGAGACCATCTGGAAGCACAAGTGGCTGGCACCTGGGTGAAACTCTTGGCAGTAAGTTACAAATAAAACAAGTTTTTTACATATCAGCCTGGTCATAACTCAAAGATCCACTGTAATTGACTTTTCAGAAATACTACAGAAAACAGTTAAAAATAAAAGTATCTAGAATGTTTTCTAAAAATGAAGAAAGATTGAGATTGTATGGTGTTTGTTTGTTTTGTTTTGTTTTTTGGTTCTGGGGTCGAATTTGGGACTTTGCACTTGCGAAGCAGGCTGTGGAACCACTGAGCTAAATCCCCATCCCCAAGACTGAGATTTTATAGGAGACAAAATCAAGGCAAAAAAGAGCATCCCACTTGTACACAGCATAATTAAAATACAGGATGTTGGAGGAGGAAGATCTTATAGGTAACCAGAGAACATAAAATGACCAAGGAGTTAAGGCTGGATTTACATGTGGCTTCTTCTAAACTGTTATTATTGTAGTAAAATTCACATAATACAAATGTACAGTATTTCCTTTCAGGGGCATTGAACATACCCATATTGTGTAAAATCACCACAATCCGTTTCGAGAATTCTCTTCATCTTGTAAAACAAACTTTATACACATTCAGCAGGAATTCTCCATTTTGCTTTCAGCCCCTTTGATGTTGGCTCCTCTAAGTATGAAAATGGAATTCTGCTTCAGTTTCTGTTGTTTTGCCTGAAAGTTTTGCATCGATGTCCATAATGGGTCTTACTCTCCAGCGTTGCATTTTGTGGCATCCTTTTCCAGCCTTGTTATCTAGGTTATGCTGGCCTCATAGAATGATTTAAGAAGTACTGACTGCTCTAATATTTCAGAAAAGATCCACAGGGAGTGATACTGGTTCACTTTAAATGATGACAGAATTCACTAGTGAATACATGAGGACTAGGGCTCTTCTTTGTGGGGAGATTTTTCAATTGCTAACTCAATCCCTTTACTAGTGACTATGTGTCTCATTTTTTTGTATCTGTTTGTGATTTTGTGTTGGTAACTTTTGTATTTTTAAGAATTTACTCATTTTGTCTAAGTTACTGAATTTGTTGACATATAATTCATTTTTATAACCATTATTTCTACAGAATCAGTAGTTGTGTCTCAACTTTCATTCCTTTTGTTTATTTGTTTTTTGTTTTTTGAGACAGGGTCTCACTATGTAGTTGAGACTGACCTGGAACTCACTATGCAGCCCAGGCTGGTCTCAAACTCACAACGATCCTCCTGCCTCAGCCTCCGAGTGCTGGGATTACAGGCGTGCACCACCACGCCCGGTTCAACTTTCATTTCTAATTTGAGAAGTGTTTTTTTAGTCCATCTTCCTAAAGGTTTGTTATTTTTGTACATTTAAAAAAATGACTATTGGTTTTGTGGAATTTCTCTATTTTATTCTCTATTTTCATTTATATTCGGACAGAATTTGGTTTAGTTTGTTCTTCATTGTATGTTTCCTTAAACTGTAAAATCAAATTATTGATTTTTTGAGATCAGCATATTTCAGAGTGACTGTGTGTAGGTACACAGTTATGTATTGCTTAAGAACTCTAAGAAAAGCATCATTAGTTTATCACATCATTCGTAAAACAATAGTGTGTACTTAAACAAAGCTGGATGGGCCAGGCCAACCAATTAACATGGCCTCTTGTTGTAATCAAGAGGTGTGATAAATCCAAGATACCCACGGCTCCTGGCAGGATACTCTGGCCTGCCATTTTACAAAAAACACTGTTTTAGAAATAAAAAGAGTACACACTAAATAGCATAACGTGTAGTAAATACATATGCCAGTAACAGGAATTTATTATCAAGCCAAGTTTTGCATACTGTAGGTGATTATGTGTGCAGGACTTTTATAATGGCCATGATTGGCCATGCAGTGGATTGGTTTACACCGCATTAGCTCACAGACATGAGCAAGGCGTTGTGCTCGGTCCTTGCAGTCACATTACTGGTAAATGCGACCTATTCAGCTTCATTATAATCTTATTGTACCACTGCTGTGTATGTGACCTGTCACTGACCAGACATCACTCTGTGTTGCAAGACTGCGTTTTGCTCATAGGGTCCTGGCCCCTAATTTTGGTAACATCGTGTTTCCGCTTTCATTCGCCTCTAAGTATTAGATAATTTAACTTGTGATTGCTTCTGTGAGATCAGTCTGCTGTTTTAAAGAGCACTGTTTAACATCCACAATTCTGTGAATATTCCAGAGTACCTCTCTTACTCACTTCTGATTTTCTCTCATTGTAGGCAGGGGAGATGGTTTGTATGATAACTATGTTTTTGATTCTCTTGAAACCTAACTTGTGCCTTAATATATGGGCACAAGGGAATGGATATACTGCTGTTGTCTTGCTAGAGAGTTCTTTTTGTGTTTGTTAAATGTAATTGGTTTTTATTCTCATGTTTAAGAACTCTATTTCTTGACTTCTGTCTGGAATGCCTATCTATTATTTTGAGTGGGGAATTAAAGTCTCTACTTACTGTGATGGAACTGTTCCCTTCCATTCTGGCAACTTTTTGTTCACATTTTTAATGGACTTTTATTAGGTCCGTACATATTTATACTTATTATATCTTTCGCTGTTTTGAAATTTCTATCAGCCTCTCATGTCCTTCATTGTCAATGATGGCATTTACAGGATTTTAAACTTAATATGGATTTGGTCTGGTTTCATATATTTCCTGCCACTCTCTTTGGTGACTGCCTGGACTATATTTTGACATCATTTCACTTACAATCTATTCATAGCTTCTTTCTAAACAGAGATTTTGTGACAGCATTTGGTCGAATCGTTTTTTATACATCCTGGTAATCTGCTTTTGAGGAGGGAAATTAATCTACTTGTATTTAAAATAACTACCGAAAAGAGTAAAATACTACTCCTGCGAGTTTGCTGTTTGTTTTCTGTACATGTTATAACTTTTTTGTCCCTTTGTCCTGCATTATCGTCTTGTTTTGTGTTTAGATCTTGTATATTGAAATATTAAAACTCCTTTATCAATGCCTGTTCTATAAAATCTATAGCTTTTTATTAGCTTGGTGATTACATTTAATACCCTAAAGTTATAATAATAGAATTTAAATTTATACCAGATTAATTTCAATAACATTAAATTGCATCAGTCTCCAATAAAATGAATCAGCTTCTTAAATTAGATATACACAAATTGCGGAGTTACAAACTGAAGTTATAATACTAACTTTTATAGTAATAATGCTTTTTAAAACTGTGTCCTTTTGAATCATGGAGGAACAAATAGTGGAGTTATAAAACTATTGACACAAAATTATTAGGTTTTAGAGTTGCTCCTGCAGTTACCTTTACTGAAGTCTTTATTTTTTGTGTGCAGCTTTGAGTTTCTATCAAGTTTGCTTTCATCTCACCCTGGAGGGCTGCTGACTGCCGCGAGCATTTTTTGCAGGGCAGGTATAGACAGAGTGTAGTTTCCCAGCTGTTGTTTATCTGCGAATGTAGCAATTTTCCCTTTGCCTCAAAAGCACAGCTTTCCTGAATATGGGATTGCGGCTCTCTGGGGGGACCCCGTCCCGCGGGGAATAGGAGATGAGAGCCGCCTCTTATTCGTGGGTCATCAGAGGCCGATCCGATCTTGAATGTCTGTGGAGGAAATCTTTAAGAAGTTAGAGTACACGGCCCAAGTCTGGTTTCTGATCAAAGGCGCTTTATTGGCTCAGCAAAACGATTATATACTGTTATCCCAGGGGGAAGGTTCAGCAAGCTTATTGGACAGCTCAAACAAATCAATCACATGAGTCACTCAAGCATTTAACCATACAGCAATCAGTATTTTACCAAATGTGGGGAGGGGTAAGTGGGAAGGCGTACATCAACAATTAACCCTATGCAATCTTTAACTTCACAATCCCTAGGGGCAAGTAGGACAGGGAAATACCACCTGCTTCCTGCTCCAGATCCCGTGACCCTGTGGTTAGCACAAAGGGCTATTTTTTCTGTAAGATTTCCTGTTTGCCCAGGGGCTAGACCTGCCAAAGGTCACGTATGTAGTCTAGTGGGATTTTTCCACCGAGGCAAAGGCTAAGGTTGAGGGCAGCCATCTTATGCAGGCCCAAGCAGTCTCTCACATGGGATTATTCACTGAAAATCTTTTTCTATGAGTGCTTTGAATATGTTTATACCCATTGTCTTCTGGCCTGGGTAGGTTCTGATGAGAATCCACTTCTAATCTTGCAGAGCACTCCTTGTGCTCTAGTCTGTTTTCTGTGGAGAGAGAACATGCTGGGTTGGGTGACTTCTAAAGAAAAAATCTGTTTATTTTGGCTCGCAGTTCTGGAGAGCACAGAGCACCACAATGACACATGCTAGGCGTCTGGAGCGGCCTCGTGCTATCAGTGCAAGACAGAAAGCAGAAGGGTTAGATGTAGGCAAAGATGCCAACACAGGACGGGTCGGTCTGTCTGTCGGTCGGTCAGTCGGTCACCTTGCGTTAAGACCACCAGACTCACAGTAACAGTCTTGTGGGGGACTCCATTGTTCATTGCAAGAGAATAGTGCCCAGTAACTGAATTACCCCTCCCTCCCAGGTCCCCAACTTCAGTCACCACTGCTTGGAAGATGGAGTCCTGTGAGCACGGAGGGGCAGCACCATGAGGGTGATAAGCTGATTTTCTCCTGATGTTTCAGCATTTCCTCTTGCCTTTATCTTTTGAAAGTTTGAGTAGAGTGTGTCTTGCCTAGCACCTCTTTGTTTTCCCTGTCGTTTTAGGCTTCGCAGATTTTATATATTTATGTATTTTACCAAATTTGGGAAATTCTTGTATTAGTGTTTGAATACCCTCTCTCTCCCCTTATCTTTCTAATCCTTCAATGTATTCACAAGGTGCAGGGTGCTTCCCTCATTGGTGCCTCACAGGCTCTGTACATTGGAGTGTAGCCTTTTTCCTTTCTTCAAATTAAGCCATTTCTATATTTTTTTTTGTGTTCCTTGATTTATGTGCCTGTGGAAAACTGGGTATTTGAATTTTGTCACGTGGTAAATTCATTAAATATACGAATCACATACTTTGTCTTCGCTAGGATGTTTTACTCAAGCTGCTTCTATTGCCAAGAATCAATCTATGATAGAATATAGAATTTCCTCAGGTCTTTTCTGATTCTGTATCTGACCATCCACATGCACTCGAACTGTCTTTTTTCCTCCGTATTTGTAGCTGCTTTCGAACATCTTAGTTTTTATGTCTGACTCCTAACATAGGCAGATGGAGGGGTGATGGAAGTCGGGTGGTCCTTTCATACCCAGGAAATTACTTCCGCCCAACGGGGTGAGCAGAGGAATACACCAAGGGCTGCCTACCTTTGTCTGCACTTCTAGGGCTGGAAACAGCAATCGGTGATCAGAACGAGGATCTGTGGTATTTGGCATATGGGCTGCTCTTGGTGCACCCTCCGCCTCCCGCCCCGTGTAGATTGCTCCTCTAGTGCTGCAGTTCCCTCCATGGGGCTGAGGTTTCAGGGTGAGTAGCTGTTAGTACAGCGATGGCTGAATTTACCCACCCACCTTTCCCGCCAATTTCAAGTCCTCAGTAGACTCCCAAGGTCCCAGACAGTTCCAGCAGACCAGAGATGCCTAGAACCCAACACCAACAGATACACGTGAGAGGAATCTCTAAAGTATGTATTTCCAGAAGGAGAAATATAATCAGGTTAGGAAAGAATGCATAAAGGAATAGTAAGAAAACGAAAAGGTACACACAGGAAAATCTAACCAAATGTTGATGAAAGGCATAGTGAATACAATAATACCCTTTGTGTTAGAGGAATTGCATTAGAAGCAGAACACTTAAATTTAGCGGTGACAAGAGACAAAGTTTAAAAGTTCCTGCTATTGTTTTTAAAAATGATGATGTTGATCACTCCATTACATTCGGTAAAGCATGGATTGTTCATATGTCCATATCACTAAGCAAAAGCAACTACTAAATAATAAAGAAATGAGAAAGACATATACATGACAAAGAGCAATTTATTCGATAAGGATGAGAAGGATCTTGGTCAATACATAACAGAGAAAAACTTTTAGAAAGCAAAAATACCTCTTAGCAAAAGTAGCAAAATTAGATACATGAGATAAGATGGCCAAATTAAAAAATTTAATAATCTTAACCAATATGAATATAGTCTGTACTTTTATAAAAAGATTGCCAAATTAAGTAATTCAATAAATTGCTTATAAAGGACACATGGCATTATAAGGATAAAAAACAATGAGGAAAAAAGTAGAAAAAAAAACTAGTTGGAAAAAATCAAAATTATTTTTGCTTAGATAAGAGATCTAAGCATTGCTAGGTTGTCATTATGTATTGTTAAAATATTAAAATCTGTAGCAATGCATGCCATATCTGATTTTATATTAATAAATATTAGTTCAAAAAATGTAAAGGCAAGATTAAACAAGGATAAACTGATAAAGTAACTGTGAAGAATGGTTGTGGCACTCATATTTCAATAATTGACAAAGTAAATAGGCAGCTTTCCCCCAGAAAGGTGCATATGGAAAATATGACCTATCAAGTCTTACCTAAGAGCCCCACGAGGAACAGTGTTTCACACAAGTGGAGAATACATGGTGTATTTCAGATTATCCAGGATTTACCACAATTCAGGTTATACAGGTCGCCTCAACATACTTTGGAGAATCAGTATTATGGGATTTCATTTTTGGACCATAAATGCAGCTGAAAACCAGAATGTGAACTACCTAAAAAATTCTATATGTTTGTAAATTAAAATAAATACATTTATGAAAACTCATGAATCAAAACTTAATGGCTGAATGTTTTAAATGATCTGAAATGAAGATAGCAGGACCAATATATGTCAACAATGAAAATGCATCAAAAATAAATTAGAGGGAAATATATAATGATGATGGTTAATATTGGGAATGAAAATTATGAAAACTATGTGGACACCACATTTTAAGTTGGAGTTGCCAAAAAGAATAAATGTAAGCTAAGTATAAGGAGATAATAAAGCAATAAGATGAAAAACAAAAGTATAAGAGGAATCGAAAAGCAAAGAGCTATTTTTAAAAAATTCTTAACAAGTTTTTAAAACTCCTTCCAAGATTAATCAAGATAAAGGAAGTAAAACTTATATAAATAATATTAAAAAGACATATGGATGTAATGTTTTGTACTATAGAGAATTAAAATGTAAGGCTATAAAGTGAACACATTCTTAAAAAATACAATTACCAAATCCATTTAAAGAGATGTAGAATGTTGCATTTGTACTAAACCTGCTAAAAATAACTGAAGGGAAATAAATATATAGCTGTTTTGAAAACAGAATTCTGAAGCAGCTATTCTGAAAAGAGAGCATATAATTTCTCTCATATTATAAGGCTTTTATCATCTTGGTGTTCAGCTCTGCTTAGAGCTGTTGAGGAAGAAAAAAATAGAGTCTAATCTCCGTCATAAAAATACATGCAAAAATCATAAACAAAATTTTGGCAAATACAAGCAATAAAAGATGATGAATCATAACTGAATTGGTTTTATGCCTGGAGTACATCTGACTCACAGTTTGAAAATCAGTTTAATACATTAACATCTTAACAAAAACTAAGTCTTTAAAAATAGTTACATAATTCACTTCATAACTTTCAATAATTATTTATGACCAAAATTCCCAACAAAGTAAAATAAAAGAGGATTTTTTTAAAATTTATTTTTTAACCAAAGCAAATCTCATATTCTTCTGAAATGATGCAGTTGCATTACAGGGCTGCCTTTGCTTTTCTCCCTGTTGACACTTCTCTGTGGAAGAAACCCAGAAGGGAATTTGTTTTCCTCCTGTGTTTAGCAATGGATGGCTTGGATCTGGAGCTGTTGTAGCAATGTGAGGCATCGCCATCTCTCCTGTCAGCAGAGAAGCCTGGATGTCCAGGAGGGAGTCAGCACGGCACAGAACTTGAAGATAAATTTTCATTCCATCTCAGGTTGGCTTTGCTATCTCCATAGGGTCCGCGGGTCTCCACCTCTCTGATCACTGATCCCTGCTGAATCTATTGTCTTTAATGTCCCTTCCCCTGAGCGGGGCCCAGTGGGTCACCAGGCCTTCCTCACTCCAGTGGATGCTCAGGTTCCCAGGAATGCTGTCAGGATCCAGACACTGACTCCCTGCATTTGAGATGAAACCCAACTTTCTTCCCTTCTAACAAGCGTGAGCTGTATCAGAGCTGCTGGCCCACACATTTCTAAATCGTAAATTTTAAGTATCAAATGACTTTTGAGAAAACACTCTTAGAATGATATTTTTCACCAGGAGACTCTACTTACTGAACTTAAAGAGATTTAATTTACAAGAAAATTATCCGCGGGCAAGTTCTTCAGAAATATTAATTATAGTAAATTCCTTTAATTAGCTGCTTGATATAGTTGATGCTAGAGAAACGCTGAAATCTACTTTTTAAAATTCTAGTATGAATGGAATTTCTAATTTTTAGTTTTTTGAGGAAACTCTATACTGATTTCCATAGTGTTGGCACTAGTTTACATTCCCACAAACATGGTAGAAGGCTTCCTGCAAACATGCACTAAAAAAATAAAAGGTAAAAAATAAAATTCCAGTATGAAAGGTGATAGCATGGTAAAAAGGAAAGCAAACAAATAGACAACTCTGGATTGGGTATTGCCGAGACCTGTGTGCTAATTTCAGCTATACAACTAACCAGCTATGAGTCAATTTATCTAAATTTCCAGTTCTTCATCTGAGGAGTTAGGGGTGCATGCTTTTGCTTGATTCCCCTAGACCTGATCTGATATAACTGTAAACCTGTCATGAAAACATTTATACATATCCTAAGCAACCAAGTGTAGAGTTGACACCAGATAATTGTCACGGTCATTTAAAAACAAAAGGTAAATCACCCATATCAGATGTCATAGTTCATCCAGTGATACAAGTAGATCAGTCCACCTATTTTTGCAGTAAACATCTTAAGTTGCATTGAATCAGAAAATTAATAAAGTAAAAAAATTACAATAGAAATAGCACCTCCATTGTGAACATTTACTAATATCACGTCTCACTTCCTGGTAGTCTATTTCCAGCCCTTCCACAGCAAGAATAAAGTTAAAATGTACTTATATTTTAAGCTAAGTCCTTTGAACTCCTTGAAATAATGGGGTTAACATAATAATTTTCTTAATATTTGTTTGATTTCTGTGATTTATTCATTTCAAAAGCTGAATGAGCATACAAGCTATTCAATTAGGAATGAATTTTTAGGTTTATTGTCTTGAACGCTGCATACCATTATATGTTTTATTTGAGACAATTTATATAAATTGTATTTTATATCTTTATCATCTTTCATTAAGGGATAGGAAAGCTTTATAGGATAAGATTAAGTGATGACAATTTACTTTCAAAGTGTTTTTGGAGAGAAGATTGATGTTCTCTCCTGCAAAGGGTAAGTTAGCCCAATAATATGAGTATGGTGAATTTTAGGAAACCTTTTAACTTCTATCTCTGTAGATTTATGTTGATAAAAAGAATCCCCTACAGACTAAAACAGGATCTTCTTATATGCAAGTCAAGTTCAACAAGAAAAAGGAATATAATAAATTTTGCATCAGGATAAGCAGGTGTTTCCGAGCCTGAGGTCTTGTGGAGCGAGCCCAGGTCTTGGGGGGCATGCTGTGTCCTCCAGTCCTACATTCCTGCGGTTGCTGCCACTGTCCCACTCTAGGATCTCAGTGTGGCCCAGTTCAGGTCCTGACTTTGGTCATCCAATTTTTCCTGGACTTCCAGCCCTTACTAACTGTTACCTACATTCCATTCTCTAACCCTTTAGATAGAACTTTTCTAACTATCTACAGTTTAATAATACATTTAGAATTATCTGGAGGGCTTGCGTCCCTGTGGCAGATTTTCTGATGGGCTCAGTCCTGGGGTGTGGACTGAGCATTACGAATTTTAGAAACTTTTTGGATGACCAGTGTTTAGTAATACCAGGAAGTCTACCTGGCTTTTTGGAATTACCCCTCAAAAATACTGCTCTAGAGAGATATCATTTGTATTGCAGAGAAGGTGAAATGAAAATCAGAAAAATTGAATGAGTAGCCTAAAATGACCACTCTTCCTTTGTGGTAGCTACAGAGCTCACCCATTATTGCAGGCTCCCTCTTTTTTTTTGATGTAAGACTAATTTTTTGTTAGGTGACTTAGTTTCATAGCAAAGGCATGATCTCTTTTCTTGCTCTATCAAAATTCTTCATATTATTAAAATAATGATCTTCATTAAAAAGTTAAAGAAACATTATTTATTCACTAACAAAACTGACTTCCTGCATACATACTGGTAGAATAATTTACTTTTATCTGTTAATTTAATTGCTAATTTTCAACCTGACCATCAAAGTCACGACATGTATTTGATAGTTTATGTATTTTATTTAGTGAAAAGAAATTCTAATCTGTAATTATTTAATTGTATTAATGCAGTTGAATATATGATGTATGCCTTTTCAATGTTGAGGGTCAGAAATAAATATATACAGTTGCTACTGGTAATGCATATAACATTATGGCAGAAATGAATGTCATTTAGAACATTTTTGAAACAATATAAAGTTGTATTTTTAATGCGACGCATACTGACTCAGGAGACTTCTATATCACGTTTGATAATTACTCTAAATTATGGATGCCTCCTCTTCATCTTACATTCTAAAATTACTGTTTATGTTTAAGTCATCTTTTGTTGAGAAACGAGACATTCCAATTTATAAGAAGAGCACTCTGATGAATTACTTTAGCACAGCTGACAGAAAGTGTAAGGACAACAGAAAGTTTCCTGTCCATACAAGCATTAAGATGCTAAGTTGAAATTCCAGGGATGGGTGGGAACCCTGGTCTACCTTCCTGGGAAATTACTACTGCAAGTAACTAACGGGACACAGGCATGACCTGGGACCACTGTTTGAAAGGACGGCTTATAAAAGATATTTACGTGGCCCCAGGGCCTTAGCACTAAACTATATCCCCAGCCATTTAAAAACATCATTTTCCGTGTTGAGACAGGGTCTCCTGTGCGGATGACTTGTCCAGGCTGGGCTAGAACTTCAGCTTCCCAGAGTGCTGAGACTGTAAGTTTGCACGGCCATGCCAGTTTCTAGGAGGCCTCTTGACCACTGGTTTGTGTCCACCCCACACCCCGACTGGGCACTCAGTTCCTGCCCTGGGTTATCTCCCACCTTCCACCTCCTGCTGCTCATTCTGCCCTCCCCTGCCCTGCACATGGACACCGAAGTCTATAGGCCCCGCATCCTCCGCTCTGTCCCGTTTTCTGTGCTGCCTGTCCGTCCTCTGCAGTCTTTCGCTGACTGTGGCTGTTGTGCAGTGTGGCCTCGCTCCCTGCTGCTTTTCCTCTAGCAGTGACCTGGGAGACGGTTCTTCCTCTTGGATCTTCCACACTGACTTCTTCTGTGCCCCCACGAAGTCCTGGGAGCAGTACGCGCAGCCCACAGCCCTGGAGCAAACTTCCTAAAACAGGACTTCAGACAAATTCCCCACCCACTCACCTTTTTTATTTATTTTTTTTCCACTCACCATTTTTTTAAAAAAGCCTACTAGACATAGAAACCAGGGCTGGTTTGGGCTCAGACTTGTGATCTTCCTGCCTCAGACTCCCACAGTGCACGATTATAGGCACGCACTGTGCCCAGCTAGGTGTTTACCTCTTTAAGAAATTACAGTGATTTGTTTTAAAATGCTTATCCTCATGTATTAAGAAATGTGACCTTTTTAAAAAAGATAACTGCAGCTTTATAACATTCCTGGAAGTGTCCCCTCTGCTTGTGTCTGCCCTATTTATCATGCATTCCTTCTATTTTTGTCGATTCTTTTATATTCTTTTTTCCTCACTGAGATCATTTCTTCATCTCCTTCGCCACTGCACCACGACAGCTTCTCTTTGTGGTAACTTTCCTCTTTGGTCCCTTCCTAGAACATCTTTCTCCATTTTTCCAAAAACCTTCAGACTTGACTTAACTCAAGGTGAAGACTGGATTCTTCATTTCTTGAAATGTTCTTGGGATAACCAGACTTCTATCCTGTCACTAATTTTGGAAGAATTTGTCATCTTTTGCTTTTAAAATATTTAGTTGTATTTCTTTTTACTCTTCAGTTGTGCCTCACTACCTAGATTGTGTGAAGTGTGATGCAGAATACTACAGTGAATACTAAATTTTAAAAATGTTCACTGTGAGCCACATTGCCATTAATTCCTCTAAGTCTCGCCTTCATCCAGACTCACTTCTCCCATAATTTTTGCCACTTTCCGGGGCAGCTCTGGAAGCGTTTATCCACGGGTGTCCTGTTGTGCTGTTGTGGCTGCCTGGATGTTCTAAATCAATTCAAAATGTTTACCTTTGATGGTCATTTTGACTTTTGAGAAGCGTCAGAAGTCACACGGTGCCAGATCTGTCTGGTGATGTGGATGAGGACAGCGTCCTGTTTTTATTCGCCTCCTGGCGGCACTCAGCGGGAGCATTCGCCGTATTTTTTATAACATCTCGTAAAGACACGCAGGAAGGAGGACTTCCAGAGCTGCTCTGAAAGGGGCAAGAAGGATGGGATGACTGTGTTCAAAGCAAGCAGGAAGATTTTGCAGAGGGCTTCTGGCACTGAGCTTTGCACGGTAATAAATATTTTTTAACATTCAAACATTCATTCTGTAATTCAGACGCCGCACACGTGGTGTCTCTTCTGACCTTGCCATCTTTCGTATCTCTAACACTCAAGGTGCAACAGATGGAAACTTAGTGGAAGCTTCTTAGAAGAATATCTGAACCATAGGTAACTTTTACTGACTGCTTCCTGTATGTCAGGTACTGTAGAGAGCTTTAGCAGGGCTCATCCCATGAAGTGTTTCTCAGTTGGTCTACTTGAATTTGTACTTTCAGGTTATACTCTCACTTTTCAGGTAGGAAAACTAAGGCAAAGGGAGAGAGAATGACTTGTCTTAGGTCCCATTGCTGGTGAGTTGGATGTACATAGCCACTAATTTTTGCAAAGTGCAACTTAAAAGGGTGACATATGCTACTGGTACCCATTTCATATTCTCAAGAAATGCAGACAGCATAACTTCCTTCCCTGAAATTTTACCATCAACTTTAATATACAAGATAAAAACACTCTGTACATGCACTGGAAAAAATTTACTTTCATGAGAGATCAACATGTAGTTGAAACTTGCTTCCTGATATAGGGCTAAATAAACATTAAAATTGTTTTGACACCATCTACATGATAATCGCCGAGAAAGCATTATAGATACTTGGACACCAGAATAAAATTCATCTACTTCCAAAAATCCTAGAACTCAAAGGAATTCTAGTAAGTGCATAGAAGATGGGAAAAATCATTATGTGTAAAATGATGTTTACTGGTAAATGTTAGCTCCATAAAATCTGCCCTAACTGTAGAAATACGTTATGCGCAGTAGACTTCATTTAGTTCCTGTGTTGTTATTTCTAAAATTAAGAGCACAGTAGGACTTTAAGGAAGACGGTTTCCAGCACGACTAGGTTTGTTGCCTCTGTGATTTCTAGCCTGAGTTTTAGCCAGTACTCAACATAAGCTAATGGCATTTTTTTACCCGATAGCTGATTCTGATACTTGTCTGCCAACAGCAAAAGAAATGTAGCCAGGAGCATACTTATTTTTTTCTTCTGGTGACGACTCTTAGGATCATTTCTTGAGCTTCCGTTGATACTTTTGCCTGAAAAGCATGGAATTTAAGCTGCAAACGAGACCTCATCACAGAAAGGAAAGACCCGCCATCCCTTAGATAAGTCTGGGAAGGGGTTGTTCAAATTCTGAGATCAGAGAAACTGGGGACAAGAGATCAAACCATGGGACACACACAAGCCGCATGGTGTATCTGAGTGAATGTTTAATTAATGCACGGCAGAACTCACAGCTTGGAACTGTAAGCCATAACAGCACATCACACACTCTGTTAGAGCTGGGATAGGCTGTGCCTCAGTTGGCTGGTGGATTACAGCCTGGGTCTAAGAAGGCTCCCGGGACCGAGGGCAGCAGCACCGATAGGAGCCTTTGGGAGTGCTTCCACAAAAATTGGTAAGCATTCAATTTTGCAGAACAAATTATATACAAAGCAAACACAGAAAATAGTTACAAGGTGGCCTAAAGAAATAGTGCCACCATCTAGCAAGAGGGAGGTACTTAATATAATTTTTGACATATGTAACCATGGGGAAATCATTGGAATTAAAAAAAAAAAAGCTTAATAGCATTTAAATGTACTTTTTCTTTTCTAAAAGAATGGTGAAGTCTGAATTATGTAACTACTGTTTAATCCCGGGATTTGTTAATTTTAGATTTATTTTGTCTATGGCTATGCAGTTTCATTCACCTGCTTAAGTTCTGATTACTTTTATTTGATGAGTTTTTCCAAACTCTTCCAAGCATCATTAATGTTTTTTATCCTCCCAAGACCCTTCAGTTTATTTGTTTTTTTCCTTCCACTTATTTCTAACTCATTAAAAGAACTATTTTCCTATCTCTGGGATTATGTTAATGAAGATTGTATTTATTTCTAATGAGGAAAAGTGTGCCTTTTAGTAATGTTGGAAATACACCCCTGCATATAAAGTGAAGGCTTGAGTTTTACATTTTAAAAGCGATATTTTTCATCATCTATATCATCGTATCCACAGGCTCACACTCACTGGGTGCAGTTTTGATTGCTTAGATTTGTTGATGTTGAAATAACTTTTCTGAGGGTTAGTCATAATGATGTAAAGCCAATTAATAGATTTCAGTGAGGCTTATCCGAGACAGTGTGTCTCCACATGAGATACTCTGTGAGATATTCAAAACATCATTGCACCTTGCACCGTTAATTGGTCTTTTAAATTTGACATTCTTGTCAGTCCATTCAAAGATACCAGGAATTGTAGTCAGGCTTGATGTGCTATGTTAAAACCAGGTGTTCTGAGGCCAGTTCAGGTTTTACCGAGAACACCCCCGTGTTAATACACAGTGCAGTCATCAAGGACAAATGATGCTGTTCCCTGGACGATCAACCTCTGTGTGTCTTCATGTATTCACTGTTCTGCTGAGCAGAGTTTTCAAAACATTTAGAATTATTCATTGTTAAAATAAGGTAAGGGTTTCCATACTAATGAATATGTCACTTTTTGCTCATTAAAAATAATATGATAGATGTACACGAATCAAAGTGGAAAGATGTTCATTGTAATGTAGGAGACTGGAAAAAAAACTAGATGTTAAGTAGCATATATGGCGTGATCCACTTTTTGCAAAATATTTTCACATACACACACATGCACGCAACACACAACTCTTCGGGTGCTTGACTCTGAGAAGTGGCATTTAACAGCTTGAAGAAAAGTAAAAGAAAATTTGTTAACATGGCAGTGTGTTATTTCTGGTACTATTCGATTATTTATAATCTTTAACTCCTGGAATAAAAGAATTAGCCAATCAAATGTAAAAATGTAATCCATATAATGATAATTTACCTTGTGCCTGCAACGACGTTAATCACTGTAGTAGTTGAAGAGTGCAGAGAGTACCATACATGAAGTCAGAATGCCATGACCGATATGTGAACGTAGTCCAGAATAGAACAGATTAGCATTCATAAAACGGGCAAAATAAAAGCTGAGGTGAAGGGTGAGGTCTCCGTTCTTTACTTATCTTGTTGTTTTATCTCCCGGTGGGATGTGAAGTCTTTGCAGCCCACATGGAAGTGACAGAAAGACATTTCACAGTACTGGAGCTGTGTCGAATACGTCCACAGAGAGCGAGAGAATACAGCCAGTTCCCCAGGGATGGGGGATAGAAGAAATGTTTAGTCATCACCACGGAACTGATCGTAAGGTGGAGGTGTGGAGCTGTGGAGCTCCTGGCATCTGTACTCAGTCGATGTGTAGGAGACAGAGAGGCTTTACATATCAGGCAGGAGATGGACGAGAACAGGGCCGTGCAGTGCTTGGCTGGCCCAGAGGTCCGAACTGCATTGCAGACTGGCAGGGTAGCCTTGGAGAACTGCTTGAAGGAAAAGCATCACAGTATCTTTCACTTCCTTCCTCAGACACCAGGGTTCATAGCAGAAGCTATCATGGAAATAACTCCAGTAAGCTCAAAGCCTAGTCTGCTCCTAGAATGAAGTACAGTGAAGGGATGTTAGAGATAAAATGTTACAGATATATGCAGAGAAACAGACGCGCACTGAGATTTAAAGAAAGCACCTTTTTAAGGTGAGGAGAGACCATCCGTGAAAGTTCAGGATGAGAAGCTCAGGCTAAGAGAATAATCGACGGTGCTGGAGGCGAAGAGGGCAGAGGTAGAAGTCCGGCTAGTGTGTGGGGAGGAGACCAGGATACAGGTGGAGGGGCCTCCTGAGAGCAGAAACAACTGTTTTCCTCAGAGGAGTCTCAATTAGGAGCTGCCTCAGGATATGGAGTCCTGAAGAATGCACCATGCAGAGAACCTCAGAGTCACTGTAGGAAACATTTTTACAGAGCATAATTGAAAGATGGCCATTGAATTCCTGCTAGATGAGCTCGGTCCTCTAAGTAAAACTTGGAGATGAAATACCTCCTGCCTTAGTGGAATTCCTCATGTTTTACTATGGTCCCTGTGGCTCAAAATCACCCTCAGATAAGATGATGAAATAACGTCGAATAAAAGACACAAAATAGAGATCGATAATTCAGAAGAATACTGGAAAGTAGCATTTAATGAACATTTCAAGAAATGAAGATTGATCAAAACTAATGCTTGCATAAGTGACCAGGTCTCCATTTAAATACAGAAAAAGATTCTGTGCTACTTTTCTCCTTACTGTGTATAATTATTAATGTAGTAATTTAAATTGTAAGAAAAACAATCATAAAGCATTGAAATGGATTGTATATTAGAATAAAATTAAGGCTTGATCGGTAATAAAAGATTTCTTCATACATTAATAGTAAGAATTATAATTACACTAAACAACTGACTTTTGAGACAAAAATGTATAAAGTACATTCTCTTCCCAAATATGGATATAACATCAGTCTCCAGAGAGAAAATATTTTTGCCAATTTAAAAATTATTTCAAAGTTGGCTTTTGCAACTATTTAAAGTAATCATAGCACAGGTTTAAGTGACCTTTGCTTCTCTCCGTTTTGATAATATGATACAAAAGACTGACACTCTATGCAAGAAAAGACCCCCCCACACACACACACATGTGCTTCTGAACTCCAGGTAAAGAAACATCTAGACTTCCTGTTTCTTTCCGTCTTTTTGTCTTCTCTAT
This sequence comes from Fukomys damarensis, assembly GCF_012274545.1. NCBI lineage: Eukaryota > Metazoa > Chordata > Mammalia > Rodentia > Bathyergidae > Fukomys > Fukomys damarensis. The sequence continues at coordinate 41,541,555 of NW_022900915.1, forward strand.
GTACGTGGAACAATTATTTAAAAATAAATACTGAAACTTTCCTTAAAAATAGCACCAAGCGTCACAAATGAAAGACCTTTTGACCTTTGTTCTTGCTGACAATTTAAATGTGTTTGATGACTGGATTGTTCCTGGGGTCATAAGTCACAGTGGCCTGAAATTTCATGAAATACAGTTGAGATTCACTCTGAGCTTAAAGCATGACAGGCTTCTGTCAAAATAATGATAATTGTGATTCATATAACAAGATAGAGACTGATGCATTTTAGCAGAGAAGGATCTGACCATTCTATTTCTGTATTTGGCCCAGCATAGCAAGCAATCCTGAGTTTAGCAAGAATCAGAGTGTACTGTATTATATATGACTTGATTTAACAGGATTATTTTGAGATTGGCAAGTCTAAAATTTGTCCTGTCATGATAACTGTCTCTTATAGTTCATGCTGTTGGATTCACTTTGCTTCCTGAGTTTTCATTTGATGATTTTTCTTTTGAGCCCATTTATTCTTTAAATTTTCTGTGATGTTCTATGAACCATGTGTCTTCATGTGTGGACATGCGGACATGTATAATTGGCTTGGAGTCAATGTACTGGCTGGATGCTAAGTTCAGCTTTAGTTCTACCATTTCTTGGTAGCTCCGAAATCTTGCAATGTAATAACTGCATAATTATATTAAATAATTTTTCATGTTTGCTTGTCTATGAAATAACATTTACTTGAGCATATACTTTTTTAAGATAACATGAGAAATTATTTTCTAAACAAGCATGTATTAGTCAGTTTCCTGTCACTGAGACATAATATAGGACACTCAGCAATTAAAGAAGAGATTGATTTGGATTCCCAGTCTTTGATGGTTCAGTCCATGCATAGCTGATTCCAAGGCAGGAACAGCATGGTAGAAAATCCTGGCAGAGGACGTTACTCATTCAGTGGCAGCCATGGAGCAGAGACAAGGAAAGAGCCCGGGACAGGAACACACCCTTCCAGGTTACATACCAGGACCCAGGGGACCACCTCCACCCTCCAAACATGAGACTTTGGGGGACATTTTAGATCTAAATGATAATAAAACACTATAGAATTAAGTTATGCCATGAATTCATTTTTTACTTAACAAATATTTCTCTGGATGAATTTCCTTCTGTAATATTTGTTACAAAAAAATGTATTTTCTTTTTTTTTTTTTGGTACCGGGGATTGAACTCGGGTCCTTGCTCTTGCAAGGCAGGCCTCCAAACCGCTGAGCTAAATCCCTGGCCCCCCAAAAATGTATTTTCTTTTTTTTTTTTTGGTACCGGGGATTGAACTCGGGTCCTTGCTCTTGCAAGGCAGGCCTCCAAACCGCTGAGCTAAATCCCTGGCCCCCCAAAAATGTATTTTCTATTCATAGTAGTCATAAATGATTTCTACTCATAAAATGATTTTCCTAATCATAGTAAATTTCTTATTATGGGCAGTTAACCCAAGAAATAAAATAATTTGTTGGAAATATTTCTGGTCCAATATTTGTAGTGACTTTGGGGATAAGATTGTACAAGCAATGCTCAAGAAATGAAATAAATTTTAGGTAATACATCTGATCCAATATTGTGATATTTCTGTGGATGAGACTGTCCCAGTGAAGAAGAGTATGGCTTTCTTTCAGCTGTTTGTATCCTTTCTCATCCCAGAAACCTGAAAATAGGTTTCTTTCTTTGGCAAAAGATACTTAGCTGAATTGATGAAGATTAAGGCTTTTGAAACGGGGACTTTATGCAGGATTTCTACGTGGACCCAAGCTGTTGCTATGCATATTTAAATCAGCGAATCTCATAACAAATTTATGGTGTTTGGAACAGTCATGTTTGTGATATTTGTTAAGGTTTCAGTAGAAAACTAACACATGGGTTCACATTGGCAAATTCAGACAGAGAGAGTAGGTTTAAATATATTTTATGTAACATAGTACATTTCAAATACAATATACGAAAGATTCCAAACTCCTCATCTAGTAATAATTGCCATGCAAGGCAACAAAAAAATTGGTATTTTGGTGTCAACTTGCTTGTGTGTGTTTCACTTTGATCCACTCTGAGATCTGTTGAAAAAGAAATAAACATACGGAGGTACTCAGTGGGTGAAAACAAAGTCGAAAGGGAAAAACGGAACCTTATATACAAAAAGAAATAGAATAAGCTGGAGCTACCTAGAAGGGCAGAGAATAATGATTATGGGAAAAATGAAACAAGTGAACATAGGTTTAGTTGAACTTATACTAAGACAGTGGAGAAATCATTAAAAATAGTGAAAAGTATTCTACCATGGGAAAAACATTAACTTATAGAGGTAGACCTGTTGGGCCACCTTCAGTGATAATAGAAAGTTTTGTAGGGTTACATGTCGGGAGGATAGTGTGTTTAGAAAATATTATATTTGCATCAACCCTTTATCTCTCTATCTATATGTCTATGTATATATGAGCAATGGCACATGTTGTTTAACACGTTATACAAGAGTCCTCCACATACAGGAAGGAAGAGTTCCCTGGCACCTGTTTGTACTCTTTTGCTCCATGCATCGCCTCTTTACGTGTTTAGTGCCAGTATCAGCTGATACACCTTCTTAAGAATGTGTTTATACTATTACCTTTTAGTTCAGTAGCATGGGACATCAAATTCCTAGTATTTTAAATGAGAACTGTACCTGTCTTATGAGTGGCAGAAGTAGATTTTCTCTAACCTGTGTTGTCATTCTGAAATTGAATATCATATCTTTAAGTTGTTCTTTGTTACTCTTTCTCCGTGGAGAAGCACGGGTTTTCCAGGTGTTTGTTGAGTATTTCATCACTTCTCACGGCTCCCTGTTTTGATAGAGATGTTCACAGTACAGTAATCAGAGAGAGCCATGTACACAAACTCATGTCTAGGCCTAGAAAGGATGAAGTAAAAGGTGAAGAAGTCAAACCGGAGGGTGGTAGCAGCCAAGGGTAGCGGGGATTTCACAGATGGAGAGGACTGGCTGTACTGAACTGAGAGGTGGGAAAGGCTTGACCCAGAGGTTATGTAAGAAATGTACAAGTGCAGTTTTCACACAGCCCTGCAATCAACGGCCCTTCTAAATGGCACTCCTGACAGTTTTCTGGTGGTAAAGTAGTAACCTAAAATTCTTCTTTCGTTAAATGTATATTAGTATCATTATTTTAGAAACACAAAATTAGTTGTAAATACCTAGGCAAAAACCTCATTTAAATTTCAGAGTAATCTCCCAGCTCCCGTGGGAGATGTGGGGTGGAACCAGCTTACTCTGAACTAGAACTCCTTCCCGGAAATCACTGCCATCCCTCAACTGTCCGTGCAGCAGTAGTAAGGTACCTGTTCAGCCAGTCTGAACCTCCCTGCCTGCAGGTCTGAGTCCGTAGAGTGGGCCTAGCAGCGAGGGAGGCAGGAGGAAGGAGGGAAGGAGTAACTATTTTTTCTGCAACTAACTAATGCTTGTTAGAGTCCAAAAGAGGAACGCAACTGGCAGTCTGAGCTACCTACCAAGGGTCAGCCAGTGTTCCTTTCCGTGCAGTATAAATTTATCCTTAAGGGACACTCATTTTCTCCCATATGGGCCATGATGAACCAACACCAAAAGAGATAAAGTAATTACAGTGTAGCCAAGAAAGGACACGGTAGAAACGGACTGTGGAGTACAGCGGGCCTCGCTCCTGCCACCTGCCTGTGACGGCAGCACGACAGACAGCGTGGGTTCTGCCCATTAGAGGAGCACAGAGGCTCTGTGAATTCAAGATATTTCTGTGACAGTTGGGGGAGTACTCTTTCTCGTGCAGTACAGCAGCAGAGAGATAACCCAAGTCTGGGTGTATTAAAAGGGTAAGTGAGCATCAGCCTGTATTACTGATTGTTCTGTAAGTTATTGGCAAAATTGTGTAGTTGTATCTCTTACGATTAACAGTTAAAGAATATTCTCAGTGTTACTCATTGCTATTTTTGAAGTGAAGCAATGAACTCTTAATTATTGCTTTCAGAAGTTAGTCATTAAACATAGGAATGTAGGTCTGCCTTTTTCAAAAGAATATTTTAAGTCTTAACAATGTAATTGAGTTAATCTTTCTGATGAGTACACTTTAATACCCCACTGTTACAAGGGCTGACTTTGGCTGTTGCTGTAATACTATTGCTAGATTTCTTACATCTAAATACTTTGAATTACTTTAGATTATTTCCTTTTGCAATTCATATTCTCTTCACATAAAAGGCATCTAACATTTTAGGGCAGTGTAATCTCCTGCCTTCAGGTAACATTAATCAGACATGCAGGTTTAAGCATTTCCTCTCTGCTATGGTGTGTGGCAAAGGAACAGAAAGGTATTAAAATTTTCCACTTTCCCATCACTGAGGCATCTTCTTCCTCATTCTGTTCTGGCCGCCGAGCTCATATTAAATTCTTGTGTATATCCAGGCAAATGAGATGTGTGCTGCAGGCACTTTATTGACGGAGCTCGTGTTTATGTTGTGCGGAGCCGTAATGTACACTGCATTTGGTTTACCATCACTTTTCAGTTTGATGCCCTGAAATCGGCCTGGATCCTAGGGTCACTGCGCCGGCAGTGTCAGTCGGGCCAGTTGCAAGCCTCTGGATTTTGTAGAATGAGAAAAAAATGATGCATAAAGCATCTTGAAGACATAGGAGCATGGTGCACACGTGTGTTCTCGGACACCAGAGCAGGCTTCCATCGATGCTGGCTGCTTCTCCTGAGAGTCTCTATGGCCCTTCGGAATGTTCTCAGACAGTAGGAATGGGTGCTCCTTTCTAATCATTATTTTTATACAGAAATTCTTTTAGTTAGCCTAGTACCTTGAGATACATGTGTGTGTGTGTATGTTTCAGTACATCTGCAAAAGGCTGAATTTTGATAATCAACTCATTCCATTTTATTCCTTTTAAATATTTGGAATTTGAAAATTTTCTTAGCCTATATATGTACGGGGGGTATATCATGCATATAGATAAATGTGCATATCATATGTTTGTATATACATGGGTGACCTACCTACTTATGCATTTTAGTGT
>NW_022900915.1:41547331-41723385 GCF_012274545.1 Fukomys damarensis
TTTTTTTTTTTTTTTTTTTTTTTTTTTTTTTTTTTTTTTTGTACTGGGAATTAAACTCAGCACCTTGCACTATCCATGCAGGCTTGGAGCCACTGAGCTAAATCCCCACCTGCTGTACATCAGTTTTTAAAAAGGAATCTGTTATTTTGCAGTATGTAAGTCTGAATGACTGCTCACAGGTGACCATACCTCATGTGCTTTGTGTAAACATCCGAAGATCGGCTCTACAGTATTGTTCTGCTCCCCACCCCCCAAAAAAACATGCAAAGAGGATGTGTTTGTGTGGCTATAGGACCATGTTAAGAAAATGTTGTGAAAAATTGCATACAAACAGAAACACGAATACAAATGAATACACACCATATTGAATTGTTTTAAGAGAAAATGCATGGAACACCCAGTGCATCAGGTCCAGATGCCCCTTCTTTCTGGGGCCTCTTTTAAACTGCAGCCTTCCTTCCCGACCTCCGCGACCTCCCCACCCTGGTAAAGAGAACACTATCCACACTTGTGTGGTTCTCCCATGCTTCTTTTACCACGTTACAGCCTGCAGAGCTAACCCTGAAGACTAGATTTCCAGCTTCAGAAGTTTACCTTTACATACACATTTACCTGGTCACTAAGGATTGACCCGATTCATTTTTTTCCTGTTTGTGGTCTATGTGAATAAGTCTATGATTGAAAATCAGCATCAGTGGAGCCGCCTGCAAACGGAGCTGTAGCATAGCAGTTAAAAACACAGACCCCAAAGATGGAAAATGGATTAAAAAACTGCCTGTGCCTCGATAACTTTAGTGAAGTTCTACGCTTTCTCTGCAGGTCGGGTTCCCAGACTGTAAAATTGGAGGAATAATATTGCTAGCTCACAGGATGCTTGGGAAAATTAAACTAATTGACTTTGCAAAGTGTTTGTGCTCCTTAAGTGAGCATATCGGCAGCTGTAATTGTATTGCGAGCCGAATCTGTTTTTGCTCAATATACCCGAGTTCCTGGCGTTTGGTATTCTCCTCAGTCTGATATCACTGAAAATGTAAGGTCTGAGAGTCAAGTTGGTAATGGTAGGGTATTTATTTTCAGTCTTTAAAAGTAATGAAAATGCTTGTAAGCGTAGCTATCTTTTTATCTTTGACTGTCAGTGCTCAGTCCTTGCACCTCTCTTTCTAAGGTGAGCTTCTGCCTTTGCTCTTGGGGGAGACCATGTGCTGCACAAATCTGTGCCGTCCCCTCACTCTGTCTCCTCAGCACACAGCTGAGGAAAATAAACAACAGAGCATTAATGAGAGCGAATGCTTCCCTGGCTCCAGAGCACTGGCAGCTCTACAGTGTAAGTTCTGGAGTTCTCGGTGCCTTGTGATACTTTCTTTTTGAAAACAAGCTCGACATTTTGAGGGCCATGATTTTGAATTTATTTTTTTCTAAATAATGTGGCCAGAGTTGTTACTACATCCCAGTACTGTTAGACTAGCGCGAGAGAGCACAGTGCACCAAGATAGTGAGCTTCATATGTGATCTTTCTGGGACTACCTTCCCAAAGCACCAGAAACACGTCTTCTCACATTACGGAGATCAGGAATTCAAGAATGAAGTGCCCAGCTGTGTCTCTCCTTACACATAACTATGTTCTTCCGTCTTTCAGTCTTTCCTCGTGTATTGGGGGGGGGTCTTCGTTTTATGCAGACCCCACTTGCATTAGATTAGGCCTTTAAAAATCTCATTTTGACTTACTTACCTCTTTTATGACTGTGACATTTTGAACTTGTGCAGTGTAGGAATTCAGCATGGATCTGACGGGGTGAGATTCAAGTCATAAAAACCTAACAACTTCCTTTTAGCATATTTTCCACTTTACTGACCCTGTCTCCAAGTCCAATCACATTATGATGTACTTGGGATTAAGAATTCAGTGTGTGCATATTGGCAACACAGTCTTATGTACTGTGATAATCAGAAGTATCTGATTTTGTTTTCTTATAAGGATAAGGTATATCAATAAGACATTTAACCAGTCTGCCCTGCTTTCTTCACAATCAATATGATATATCATAATTTAAGTGAATATTTATATGAACATTGTTATGTTATGCTTTGGGCCTGGATGGTCCCACAAAGCCTCATGCGGCCATAGGCTGGATCTGGAGTGTGTGAAGCTGGAGTTGATTCATGATGCAGTGCTAGGCTGGAGGGCACTAGGATTAAGGGTGTGAGAGCTGCCTGTGCTAAGTAGCTTGAATAGGATAAAAGGGGCTGGGAGACGCTGTTGACATTCTCTTGTTCCCTTTGCTGCCTTGTGGATGCCATGTTGTTTCTGCTCTGCTGTACCTGTTTGTCATCCCTGCCTTGGAGTCGGCTGATGATGGATTGAAACCTCTTAAAAATACTAAGCTAAATAAACACCTTCCCCTCTAGCTTTGAGTGTCTAATATTTTGTCTCAGGGATGAGAGAAAGTAACTAACACAAACATACAAGAATCCGTAGAATTGCTTATTAAAGATATCTGTTACTTGACTGGAGATTCCCTTGTCAAATTATTTTAACTTAGGTAATTAACCCAGTAATGTAGTTCCTTAAAAAAAAAAAAATGAATTCATTTCAGAAACAAAGAAAAGCAACATTGTCTTCAGTGATTCTCCCCACCCTTGACTTTTCTGTTCAAATTTTGATTTATATTCTCAAAGAGCATTTCCGATAGAACTCTGCACTGATGGCATCACCTTCGATGCTGTGCTTGATGTGTATAACTGGTTGCTAGCCTCATCGACAATGAGCATTGGACGTGTGACTGGTGTTACTGAAGAGCTGAATTTGCAATTGTAATTATATTTAAGTCTACAGGGTTATATAGCTACTTGTGTCCATAGAACTGGGCATATCGATGCTGTAGGTATTTGTGTGTGTTAGAGTTGGCGCTATAAAATATAATTCAAGGTGCTAAATATTTTGTGATCCACTTTGGCATAGTTACTTTTTTATATATCTGTCCCAGGCTGCTCCATGAATACATGATAAGAATGCGTGATCTAAATTCTTGGCTGCTTATCACTTGGTCCTTGTAAGGCTTCTATGGATTTTTGCCTAAAATTACATTTGGTCTGATGTTTATATTGCTTTTCTTAAAATTGAATATATTTGGTATGTGCATTTCATTGTATTATTTTCTGTCATTGAGGGTTATCTTGAAACCTTTTGCAGAGAGAATACACCTAAATTTTTGTATAACCTCCGTTTTAAAAGTTGAGACTCTTCCGTCATTGAAGAACTCTTTAACTATCCTCAGGCAAGCCAGTGCATGTGCCTTCGTGTCTATGAATAGTGATAACATATAGTTAAATGTTTCGATATCATTTGGCTAAGATTCTCATGCAGATAATGAAAATCAGTTTGTTAAGGAGAAACAGTAAATTTTAATTGATTTTGCTGAATGAAAAAATCTATATTTTCTCCGTTTCTTCTGTTCAGTTCTAGAAACATCTACTTGGTAACTTGTTTGATTCACATAACCTCACTGCTGGGGAGGCATTAGGCAGCCATGTTTTTTTTCTAGTGCCACACTCTGAAAATTTAAAGGTTGTCAGACTACGTACACAAGGGTCTACTTGTCACAAGGGTCCATTGCAGTGAATACTTTTAGTTTAAATGTCACAGCTAATGTCACGGCAAACTGCAAATGTTCAGTGACAGTTCAAGGATTTAAACTAAGCCAGTCCCACTGGAAATAGTGTGGGAGTGGCAAAAGTTTACCACTGCCCCTCTTTGCTTCTTTGGTGAGGTCTGAATTAAGTTCACATAAAGCAGATTAACAGAGGAAAGGTATACAAGTTTGACTTTCATAAACATGGAAATTCCTCCGAGAGAATGTGGTCTCAAATGGATAGCAGAATGTAGGTGCTGCTAGGCCATAGAACAAAAAGTAATTTTAAAAAAATAACTAAAATATATAAAGAAGCAACAAAAGAGTTATTTCAGTAAGGTCTGCTTGTACAGGTATTTCTTGGCCTTGACTCTGTCTGGTAGCAAGAATATTTATTTTCTCCATGCACTACAGAAAAGGGGAAGTCAGAGCATCCCTTTTTCATCTGCTGCTTCCTGCTTCCTTTAGCTCAAAATAATCTACATACCAACATGGCGCGTTTTGTGTTGGCACCTTCTGTTGCCTTTCTGTAGGTAGACTCCAAGGTCCTAAGTATTAGACATGTCAGCTCCCCAGAGCACTAGGCTGATAAGGAGATTCACAGCAGGAGGAACAGTTAGAGCCCATGAGGGAAGGAGGACTGGGGGCGGGGTTCCCTGCAGTGCAGGTGTGAAAGAGCCATCATACGATGTCAAGAGGAGCTCTGAAGCGGATCCCTCCTGAACTCTGCCTTTGAGGCAAGTGTGATGTTTTATACCGGAGAATCAACCCGCCCTTGGAAGGCCTGTTGGCCAGGGGATGCAGTCTTCTACCCAGCAGCTTTCCTGGCCGGGGGAGTTGGAGGGCAGGAAGTGACTTGTGAGCCAACACTCCTGGCTGGGGAAGGAGGGCCTGACATCCTCTGCAGTGTGTTTGTCAGAAGACAGGAGGAATATGCTTTTGATGCTTCTCAGGAGGTCCTGGTATATTGCAGTGATAGCACTTGAGACAGACAGGAAGGGCGTTCGATCGTTTAATAAGATTGTCTTTGATTCATTGTGATTCAGGGCTTCAGCGATTGCTTAACTCGAAAGTGGGGATGATCTGAAGTTATTGTTAATAACTTCAGCAAACCTGTTCTTGGTAATGCCAGTAGGAACACCTGGGAGGATTCATCAGGGAGCTGAAAGGAGAAAGGGGATGATGGTATCGAGGAGGAACCTCTAAGAATCAGGGAGGTCAACGATATCATCTGCAGGATGAAAGTCAAATGGGATAAAGTCCGAAAACACCCTCTAGATCCACACACAAACAGGTGAAAAAAATGCAGGGCAGGCAGCTTCCAAGGGGTGAAAAAGAAGGTGGATAAACATAAAGGAGGAAGCGTATTCGGCACTTTTGACAGAAGGAGTTTGTGAATGCAAAGGCGGAAAGAACAGGGACCCGAAGGGGGTGCCCTCTTGCATCTGCACCCCCTGAGGAAGCCAGAAAGAAGGCAGTGTGTAAAACAATAGCAGCTTTCAGTATGTCTTTTGTTAATTTAAAGAAATAAAATATTAGTCATCCTATCATTGTTTTAATTTTAAAATGTTCCGGAAGCAGTAGGATATTAAATTCATTATGTCAAAACCCAAAGCCCATATTTTCCTCGTTCACATATTTTATTTGTTGGTTTGTTTATGTAGTCTTGGCTGCATTTACAAATCTAGAGATGGAATCTACTGGATTTATCAGTAATTAATAAATAAATAATAAAAAGGAAAAAAAATTAAAAGTAGTATCCTAGAGGGGCAGAAACTGACTCTGTCTGGTAGCAAGAATATTTATTTTCTCCATGCACTACAGAAAAGGGGAAGTCAAAGCATCCCTTTTTCATCTGCTGCTTCCTGCTTCCTTTAGCTCAAAATAATCTACATACCAACATGGCGCGTTTTGTGTTGGCACCTTCTGTTGCCTTTCTGTAGGTAGACTCCAAGGTCCTAAGTATTAGACATGTCAGCTCCCCAGAGCACTAGGCTGATAAGGAGATTCACAGCAGGAGGAACAGTTAGAGCCCATGAGGGAAGGAGGACTGGGGGCGGGGTTCCCTGCAGTGCAGGTGTGAAAGAGCCATCATACGATGTCAAGAGGAGCTCTGAAGCGGATCCCTCCTGAACTCTGCCTTTGAGGCAAGTGTGATGTTTTATACCGGAGAATCAACCCGCCCTTGGAAGGCCTGTTGGCCAGGGGATGCAGTCTTCTACCCAGCAGCTTTCCTGGCCGGGGGAGTTGGAGGGCAGGAAGTGACTTGTGAGCCAACACTCCTGGCTGGGGAAGGAGGGCCTGACATCCTCTGCAGTGTGTTTGTCAGAAGACAGGAGGAATATGCTTTTGATGCTTCTCAGGAGGTCCTGGTATATTGCAGTGATAGCACTTGAGACAGACAGGAAGGGCGTTCGATCGTTTAATAAGATTGTCTTTGATTCATTGTGATTCAGGGCTTCAGCGATTGCTTAACTCGAAAGTGGGGATGATCTGAAGTTATTGTTAATAACTTCAGCAAACCTGTTCTTGGTAATGCCAGTAGGAACACCTGGGAGGATTCATCAGGGAGCTGAAAGGAGAAAGGGGATGATGGTATTGAGGAGGAACCTCTAAGAATCAGGGAGGTCAACGATATCATCTGCAGGATGAAAGTCAAATGGGATAAAGTCCGAAAACACCCTCTAGATCCACACACAAACAGGTGAAAAAAATGCAGGGCAGGCAGCTTCCAAGGGGTGAAAAAGAAGGTGGATAAACATAAAGGAGGAAGCGTATTCGGCACTTTTGACAGAAGGAGTTTGTGAATGCAAAGGCGGAAAGAACAGGGACCCGAAGGGGGTGCCCTCTTGCATCTGCACCCCCTGAGGAAGCCAGAAAGAAGGCAGTGTGTAAAACAATAGCAGCTTTCAGTATGTCTTTTGTTAATTTAAAGAAATAAAATATTAGTCATCCTATCATTGTTTTAATTTTAAAATGTTCCGGAAGCAGTAGGATATTAAATTCATTATGTCAAAACCCAAAGCCCATATTTTCCTCGTTCACATATTTTATTTGTTGGTTTGTTTATGTAGTCTTGGCTGCATTTACAAATCTAGAGATGGAATCTACTGGATTTATCAGTAATTAATAAATAAATAATAAAAAGGAAAAAAAATTAAAAGTAGTATCCTAGAGTAGGGCAGAAACATTTTGACGACAGTCCTCAAGGCTTGATTGACATGTTAGCTCTGCATGTATACTGTTTTTCCATTCACATATTCATTCATTGAACCTTAGTTTAACAGGTAGTTTAGAGGCCTTATTATATGATGATCCTACTCAGAGTAAGATCAGAAAAAAGCAAACAATTCCACAATTTTAACTCTTGTGGAGATTCATTCTAGGGTGGAACATAGGCAGTAGAATATTTAATTCAATGCTATAGTACAATAGCTGGCGACCTGTGTGTGGAGAAAGTGCCGGGATGCAGGAGCAGAAAGATCTATAATTTTAAGTTGAGTAGGCAGGGGAGGTTGAAGGGCATATTTGAGTACAGTCTTGAATAAGAAAGGGTAAAAGAGCTGCTCATGCTTGGAGCAGGAACAGTCCAAATGGCAGGAAGTGTTTTAGCCGGGATGATCGCGAGGTGAATGTTTAAATAGAAGGTACTCTCTGGCTTGGAGCAAACTGAGCCAGAGAGAGAAGAATGGGTGACGAAGTTGGACATGTGGCAGGAGGAAGGGAAGCCATTGGGACACCGCTGGTGTTGGGGTTGTAGGTCCCGTGCCAGTTGTAGCTACTTGATTCTGCCACTTAATCCAGCTGGACAAGCTCTGTCTTACACTCCCTGTTAAGGGATGCCATCTTTACCCAGACGATTTTAAGCACCGGGTGGCATGATCTGACCTGGTTTAACAGCATCACTGTGGGGAAGATCTAGGAAGGTCCAGAGAGAAAGCAGAGAACCCGGATCAAGGTTTGGCTAGCGCCAAGGCCAGAGGAGACTGAGGATCGAGAGGCAGGATCACGGCCTGGGAGTATTCCTGAGGTGGAATGAACAGGAGCTGCTGACAAAGAGGATGTGGGTATGGAGGAAATCAGTGAGTCAAGGATGCTACAGGCTTTTGGCTTGAGGAACAGGAAGAAGTGAAGTTGAAATTAAGATGAGAAGGACAGAAGAAAAAGTAGTTGAAGGGAAGTGGTGAGGAGTTTGGACAAGTTAAATTTGAGATGCCTGTTAGTTATCCAAGTGTGTTTGTAACTATATATCAGCAGTTTTAGAGGGTACATTAGACTGGAGACAGAAACGTTAAGAATCATCCGTTAATTGTAGATATTTAAAGCCAGGAGACCACTTGAAATCTCAGAGGGAGTGATATGGATAGAGAAGACAGTGAGCCCAGGTCTGGACCCTGGGGATCTCTACAGCCAAGAATGAAGTGAAGAGGAAGTGCTAAGGAAGAATCACTATGCCAAGGCTCAGGGGGAAAGCAGAGGCAAAAGGGAGTCGGAAGCCAATAAAGAAAATATTGTATGAGGTAGACGCTGCTCAATTTTGTGAAAACTGCCCACTGGTTCAGTAGAATGAGCGTGAAGAGCTGATGATTCCATTAAGCCGTGTTTTTACTTTCAAAGAATTCACTTTATTTTCCACATCACCTTGTACAGTTTAGGGCTGTGTATGTTCTTCCATGACACAGATATCACGGCATCTTAAGACTCACTGTTCGTGAAGCTTGAGTAATTGTGTCGATTAATTTCTCAGTTTGACTATATTTTTAAAGAGGGTCAGTAACCATTTTGACAAATGTGTAATTTTTTTTTAATTTGACCAAAAATTTAATATTGCAGAAATTCAGAACCTGAGAAGTACGACTGTTTTCTTCATTCTTGTTTAACTGACGTCTGTGAACGATAAAATGGAAATCTGCTAAAGATAAGACTAAGATCTTTGAAAGTCAGTCTCCTACCTCTTACACTCTTAATAAGTTCTCCTTTCAAAACAAATTCACACATCATATTACAGCCCAAGATAAACTCTTATCCTTGGATGTAGGATTAGAAGAGTACTTTTTTCTTTAGAAATGAGAGCACTACATATAATGTGTAGAAATAATCAGCACAAGCTTAAATGAATAGAACTTTACCATGTGCTACAATAGGATATTGTAAACCATGCTGTAAGGAGGCGCTTTCATTCTTCCAGCCTCTTGACTAGCACAGCTGAGACTAAAGTGAGTGCAACCTCAGACCCCAGTGGGGAGAACAGAAGCGCGTGGGCTGCCTTTTCCTCCTCTGGGGATCCTGAACTCTGAACAGCTGAGCACCAGCTTATTGGGTTCTAACCTGAAAGGCGGAGCCCCATTTTATGAATACAAATGAAAAGAAAAAAATTATGAATAGAGAAAGCATTATATCTGAGGCCTTCAGAAAGAAAAAATCGAATCTGAATTATTTCATGTGTTCTGGTGCCCTATTTATTTCTAAGTTGTGAAATATACAAAAAGTGTAATCAGGCCTGTTTTAAAGAATCCAGCTACATGTATAATGTGGTAGGTCTCCAGCTGAACTTTAACAAAATGAAAAAGTAAGCATACTTGGAGAACAGAAATGTGGAGTGCTTGTTTTGATCCATAGCGTATGCTGTATTCCTTCATTACAGCCTAGATAAGACTTTAAGCGCTGTATATCAGGGTGCACTGCAAGATTTATTGCTGAAAGGTCTTTTACACTTTAGAGTATTTTATTTATTCCATTTTCCATTAATAAATCTTCTGTTCTTTCATGTGGACAGCTATGTCTTTTCCTTTTAACTTAGGGGCAGGCTTTATTACTCCCAACTATCTCTTCCATCTCAGAGTACGGAAGAGGGGGAGATCAGAGAGCTAAAACACGCATCTGCTTTTGTGAAAATGCATGATATCACAGAAATAAAAACATTTTTAAAATCTGCTGCCTGTGCTATTCTCAGGAGGACTGGCATACAAAGCAAAGCTAAAGCAGATTTATGCAGCCTGACTATAGAGTTCATAGTAAGCATAGAGGTAAAGCAAGTATTTAAAGACAGAACAAGAGTCTCACCCTAGGTAAATCCATGGGAAAAATTCTAATGGAATTATATAGGCTGAGACTCTGGCTGCCGGCAATAAAGTTCAAACAGGTAAAAGGGACTGTATGAATATTTTCAATTCCAGCTCCGTGTGTCTCTCTATTTCCATATGAAGTACCAGCACTGAAAGTAATCAGTCCTATTGGATCCCTTATGTCACCGACAGAACAAGACATCCTGACACTTTCCTCGCAAGGCTGTCCACAAGCCATCACTTGCCCTCATTAAGTCCACGGTGAAAGCAGCCCTGATCACCGTGAGCACAGGGACACATGCTAAGTAGGGCCAGGCATCTTGGTAGCTACACAGAAGTTCAGTGTCATCAAGCTGGAAGCCCCACTCTAACAGATGGTTCTCTTTTTTATTCTGACCTTCTTTTGTATATATATTTTGTCTTAGGCTGTACAACTAACATCAATTTTATAATGTTATAAAGACCAAGTAAGTTCTTGGATTCATGTATGGCGCACCAGCCAGACACCAGACACAGTGTCAGGCAAGTGAGCTGAAAGGCTGCATAGTTATGGTGCCTGCTTTTTAAACTGAAATGTTTCTTACATATGAGCTGTATCAGCAACTCCCATTTGGCTTGTGCATTAACATAGCTAGAGGCAGGAGAAATGGCCTTGGGAATACAAATAACATAGTTCACCCACATATATAATGTAGTTTGCATTCACATGCAGTGGTACCTCGGTTCACTAACTTAGTTTGTTCCACCATTCTGGTGAGGACGGCGGTGCTCTTGTTCATCAGCAGATGGGGAGTTCTTTTGGAAAACGTCTCTTTGTGAGGTGAATTATTTGCAAACAGAAGCACTCATGAACCAAGGTTTACCGTGTGTATGTATAACTGTGCAATCTTAGTTACTTTTCTTGTTGCTGAGACAAAATACTTGACACTAGAAGTTAAAGCAGGAAAGGTTTATTTAGTTCACAGTTTGCAGAGGTTTCAGTCCATAATCAGCTGGATGCAAGGCAGGGTGACATGGCAGAGAGGCATCACAGAGGAGGAAACAGTTCATGGCAGGCAGAAGGCAGTAAAGCAAGAAGGAACAACTGCAGCCCTTTCTATTCCTTATATCTTATCCATGCTATTTAGGGCAAAGAGCACTCACACCCTTAATCCTGGTGCCCTTGATCCTAGCTTTGCACCATGAATCAATCCCAGCCATCATCATCACACACTTTAGATCCAGCCACCTCTGTCCAAGAATTTCTTTTCTCAGATTCAATTAAGGAATTCTCAAGTTCTATGCCTCAAACTTTTCCCAAGGTATAACACTAATTTAATTCACCTAGTAGACTTCATGAATTATCTGTGTGTGTGTGTTTATGCTTTTGTATGTATGGGTACATATGTATGTCTATAAATGTCTGTGTGTATGTGTCCATATTATATATGATGCATGTGTATATGTATATATATATGTATATTTATATATGTTGAGATTCAAAAATTTAAATATATGGTACTTAATTGATGGTAGCATCTTATCAATAAGCTCTTCCTTAACAATTAATGAATATTAAAACTGTAGCCCAGACTCTGTGAGAGTTCGTGACTATGTGACTTGTAGAAAGTACTTAATCACTAAGGGATGTTCACATTTACTGCTATACAGTTATGCATACAGTTCAAGTACACTCTACTTTTAGTGCTGTTTGACACAAATTCTCTTACCTATGTCTTTAGGAACATTGTTGTAGGTATCGACTTGGTGTGACAGTTGTTTGGTTTGGTGGTTAAACTAAATTTCAGCCCATCACTGACCTTTCTCCACACACAGGATGCCACTGAAAATAATAGTTTTTATAGATTTTTTTTCACAAAGTCTTCTGGATGGTAACTGACACTTAACTACAAATCAAGAAAATATATCTTTCAGGAAGAAATGGGGCCGCATTTTCTTTGTTATACCAAATACAAAGGGAGGACGACAGTAATATCCTGGGGTATCTATTTCCAATTATGTGTGTTTGGCCTTTGAATTCCTTGAGACATTTGGTTTTATTGTGGTGCTCTAAATTATGAGGTTGGACTAAAAGTATTTAAAGATTTTGAGAAGTTTATGTTATCATTACACTAAGCAAAAACATTACTTACTCAAAAGCACAAAAATGGATAAGACAAACAAACTATTAACATAAAACTACTTTTCTTACAAGTAGTCGTCTCATTAGATATACTCAATTCTGAGGCAGGTGTTTTCTGAACAATGGTGACGGTCATGGGCTCTATTCTAGGTACAGTAAAGTGATGAATGGTGAGTCTTGTGGAGCCTTTCTGGTGCAGCAGGGAGGAGGCACAGTAAACAGAAGGGGTTGCCTGGAAGAGGTGGCCATGCATAGTAGAGATGCCAGGACACACCTGGGAGGCGGTTCCTCGTCACTATTGGTGTGGAAGACAGCTGGGGCTTGGCATGGCCATCCACAGCTTTAGATAAAGGCAAAAGGAGGCTAACAAGTACACACATATGGAGCACTCAGAGATGCTGACTGTGTTTTCGGTCTTCCCAAGAGCCACATTAACAACACACATGGCCAACTGATGTAAAAAGAAAGATGATCTCTGTATTAATTCGCAAATCACAAAACTGCCAATGGAATAAAAAAAGCATTGTGCTAAATAGGATGGGGCTGGGGATTCTTGGCAAACTGAGGAGCTAAGTGAAGAGAGGAACAAACAGCATATTGGAAATGGAAGTAAATCCTGGGATGATCTGGGACAGAGGGCATGTTAAGAATTTGGTTACAAATTCTGGGGATGAACAAAGAGGGAGAACCTTGTTTTGTGCAACTGTATTTGTGGTGTGTTCTTTGCTGAAGAGTTTTGGGGGTTGATTAGAGAAAGCAGATGTTCATTCTCAAATACAATCAATTTGTGATGTCACAGAGACATACAAATTGAACTTTGTATCTGGCAAAGGAGACAAAGAAAAATTGGGCTTGGGAAGAACTAGGAATGTGTGGCAGGTATCTGGAAATACGTTTCTTTCCAGAAGAGACAATGCCCCATGACTCTGAACACTAATAAAAGACTGAGAAGGACTTGTGAGTTAGAAGTAGTAGTTTGGCTAGGTATCTGGAAATACGTTTCTTTCCAGAAGAGACAATGCCCCATGACTCTGAACACTAATAAAGACTGAGAAGGACTTGTGAGTTAGAAGTAGTAGTTTAGTATGAAGAGAATGGACAGGGTTTCATATGCAGTTCTTGTAGGTGAGGTTTTTGTTTTAAAATCAGGGGTGCATCACTAAAGGGTATCAAACTACACAGTGGTTTACTTTAAAATGTCCTCTGAAGGAAAATGTAGCATCACACTGTATTTATCGGTCAACTTTGCTGATTGTGGTGCAGAGTATCTGATGCCTCCAACTGGAAGAAGAAAGGTTTGATTTAGTTGCTGGCTTCAGGAAGATCAGCATGTGGTAGGCTGGATCCAAGGCAGAAGCCTCATGGGAGAGGTGGAGCAAAGCTGTTTGGTTCATAGCTGCCAGGCAACCAAACAGGGAAATGGTGGAAAGGCAGGGGCCAGGGGCCTCATATAGTACCCAAGGCCACACCTGCAAGACCAGACATACACCGGAAAGTGGGTCTTAGAAATCTCTAGATGGCTCTAAAGCCAGTCAAGTAGATAATCTGGCTTAACTCTCATATACGCTTAGCTTTAAAAATAGGAACCTTTAAAAATACCTTTATGAATCCAGAATTATCTCAACTAAACTCAGTTTTTTTGCAATAAAAACAGTTGGGGTAATGAGAAGTGTACATTGAAAAGGGGAGCAGTCAACAGGAATCATAGTGGTTTCTAAGCCTAATTCATAAACAGGAACCAGTTCTAAGAATTTCCACCACGTAGCTGTGATTACTGTATCATCTGACATCATTTCTCGAATACCTTATAAGATAGGATAAGTGAGAAGAAATTACACCTTTCGCCAGTGGACATTGGTAGACAATTCTTCTGCATGACTCTTATTCCCGTATGTGTGTGTTCACTTTCCCTCACTGTAGTGAACTACCTTAGAAAGTCAAATAGGAAGAAGAAAATGTTTATTTTGGTTCACCCTTTCTGAGGTTTCAGGCCCCGTGGTCTTCAGGCTTGTGTGAGGAAGGACACCGCAGAGGGAAGTGTGTGGTGGAGCAAAGCTACTCACCATAATGGCAGGCGGGAAGCAAGGGGAGACATGTCGGAAGAGTCCAGGATCTCCATGTCCTCTTCAAGGACCTGCCCCTCCGTGACATGATCTCCCTCTACTAGGTTCCACCCCCAGAGGTTCTCCCTCCTCCCCACACTGCCTTAGGATTTGCAACCAACTGTTAAGCCCATGGGTCCTTGAGGAACACTGCAGGTCTAAGCCATCCCATGGTGTGTGCCATTCTGTGGGAACACAGAAGCCCACTGCCAAGTGCTGCTGGCTTATATTCCTCCACAGTAGCATGAAGAGATTTGAGGTTTATTTGTACCCTTGTCTCTTTACATGTGATTATATAATCCCAACAATTAACTAACAAAATATTAGCTATGGGTCCTGGCTTTCCATAGTCTATAAAACAGACTAAAATATAGAGCAGAGAAGAAATCATTATATGATGTTAATGCTGAATGGTTCCCTGCCATTTAACTCCAATTAGACTAAAGGTAACTGAACAAAAAGCAAGGAAATACAAACTGAAATAATAAATTCATGTGATATTTTCCCCATTGCTTTGCAGACAATAAAAGGCCTGGCAATACTAAGTGTCGGTTGGGATTTAGAGCATTAGAGGTGTTCACACACTGATGGAGAAAATAAAGGCATATATCTTAAAGAAATTTTTGCATAGTGTACAAGAATGTATGTACTAAAAGCTGAGAGTAAAGAAACAAATACTTCGGTTCTAAATATACATAAAGAAGGGATCAGTAGATAAATTTTGATTAATTTCTGCAATACAGGGCTTTAAAGAAATTAAAATTTTTGAGATGGATTGTGTAGGTAAGTAGGGATACATTTTGAACACAATCTTTGTTTGCTTTTGTTTTTTGTTGTTTGAGATGGTATTGCTATGTACTTCAGGCTGAGCTTGAACTTTCAATGGAGCCCAGGCTAGCCTCCTCCTCACAGACTTCCTCCTCACTCAGCCTCTCTCGTGGTGGGATTACAGGCGTGTGCCGTCACACCTGGCACAAAAACATAATCTTAAGGGGAATAAAAACACAAACATAGAAGGTTACATTTAATATGACAGTGCATATAAAATCCAAGGAGTAAAACTGAACTACTAGATTTGTAGGAATATTTGCTGATCTTTTCAAAAGTATCAATCATGTATTACAATGTCTAGGATAAAATTTGTATTGTTTGTTTCTGCTGAAGCAAAATAAAAAATACAGAATGGAGGAGGGGTGTGCAGACAGCTATGTCTCTAATGCTTTGTTTCTTTAAATAAAGCTAGAATAAAAGGAAAATGCTAAAATTTACAAAAGTTAGGTTACAGACATATGAGTGTATGTTTTTATTATGGGTCATACTTCTCTGTGTATTTCGAACACCTCATAATTTGAAAACAACTGGAATTGTTTGAGATTATATTTCATCATCAGCGAAGCCAGGATTACAGTGGGTCTGGCTATCCTGATCCAAAGAGAACAAACTCGATTCCAGGCTGTGTCTATGGCTGCCCCTGCAGAAAAAGAAAACACATACTTGCACGTTCCACTCTGTGATCACAGATGTGGTCCCACAGATCACATTAACATTTGTAACTCATCAGATATTTTTTTGAGTGTTCTGGACGGATTATGGCATTAGGATAAAATGAAATCACAAGTCAAATTTCAGGGAAGTCTAAAAAGCATTACAGTGGATCGAAAGGAAATGTGGATATAGAACGATACTCAGAATTTAAATGAATATTGTACTTGGGAGTGAAGTGTTACTACACGCAGACATCTCTGTGTTAGCTGGTTTTATGTTGCTGGGAGGAAAGGGTTTGTTTGGGCTGAAGGTTTCAGTCATTGGCCTGAAGGCAAAAATGCCAACCTGGAAGCAGGTGGCGCAGGAACAATGTTCACCTCAGGGCAGCCCGGAAGCAGAAGGTGAGCAGGATTTTGGAGAGAAGAGGACCAGGGGCCAGATGGAGTCCCCAAGGTCCTGAAGCCATGACCCGTCCAGATGGACCAGAAGTGTGCTTTGCTAGTCTCCCAGGCCTCTCTCAAATCAAGCAAGTTGACCATCAAGGTTCATCAATCACTCTGCCCGCCCTCCTCCGTTTGTAGGCAAATGCTTCTAACACTTAAAGCTGGTTTAGCTAGTTGCCTATGAATGACATATCAGAAATCTTGAAAGTCAGAGCTGGTTATGCTAAAAGGAAATAGAACTCAGGAGAATGTGAGGGAGACATTCGTGTCAGAGAATGCCTGTGCCCTGTGCCTCACACAGCTCTCAGAAGGTTAGCCGTTGACGCTCGTCCTATCACCTGCCGAACAATTACTGTGTGCAGTCTGCTGTTCTCAGGGTCTTGCAAACATTAACTAAGGTCTCACAGTGACCTGCGAACTATGAGCTTGGACTTTTCTCCTTTGTAGAAATGATTACAAAGCACACATTTTAATTGATTTTTCCAAAGCTGCAAGAACTATTCTGATGATGACAGAATTTCACAGCTCGCGTTCTTAGTCCCGATACAGTGCTGCCAAAACTGGTCTAGAATGTAAAGGAAAAAACAGACTTGCAAATAATTGCTCATGACTGGAGCAAAGGCAGTATCGTAATGTAGTAGCTCTACACATGCGGTGTACCGAGAAAGAAACACAGAGAGGTGGAACGGGAGTGAATAAGAAAGGTTTAGAGAAGAAGGATCACTGGTAAAACAGCATCTGTCACTGGATGAATTTGGCTGGACTCCCAACATCAAGGATGAAACAGAAAACTGAAATGAAACGGTGCAAAGTTGTACATCTCTCAGTCAGAGTCGCTAGCATTTAAACATCAGTCTGTGGGCCCTAAAGCTGTGTCATGTTGCCGCACTGCACGGTATTTGGGCGTTACTGTCTCGGGGTGTGGAGCCACAGCACGGAGAATTCCTGTGCTTATCCTTCTTTAGATGATGGAGAACGACGCCCCTTTCTACTCAGCAAAGAAGAAGGGAAGGAAAGATCAGTGAGGGACACGGATGTCAGGACATGGCCGGGCAGAAACGTTACATTTGCCCTTGCATTTCCTCGGCAGCCTTTGCCCCTCAGGGACACCAGTCGTGGGAAGAGTGAACAGTAGATGTGGCCAAAGCTCCCAGCATCAAAAAGCAAAGGAAATGTTCAGCTTTCAGCCTTCTGTGAGAACGGCACAGCGTCAGTTCTTGAGCAGTGGCGCATTAAATAGCCGGAAAGACACCCTGGGGACTATGTATCAGCTGGATCAGCCCACAGGAACTAAAGGGCAGCTTATTTTAGAACAGAACTCCTGGCCATCGGGAGAAAGTGCATCCGTGGACACTTTTAGAGAATGAGTGAGACACGAGAGCGTGTCGGCCAAGAGGGCAGGAAAAACCTCGTACAGATCCCACTGTCACGTGTTTCGCTGTAGGCAGGTGGGTCACAGAAGCCACAGAGAGACCGGGTAGAGCCATAGGAAGGGTCAGAACTTTTTTTCAGCCAGTGCACCTGTCCGCATTAGTACCTGGGAGACACAGTTACAGAGAAATGCTGTGCAGATAGTAGCCTTACCTACAGCTGGCACTGGGACAGTTTTTCACACATGCATAGCATAGCTTAATCTGCACAGAGAGCAGCTACAGTTGTATGTTTAGGAGCATGTAGCAGTGCTAATCTCTGTAAACTTCGTGGATAAATACGGAATGCTTACATAGAATGCAGGTAGCAATATTCAGTCTAAGGTAAATGTCAGGACCCCTAAGAAAAATGTAAGAAAAGAGGTCTCCACAGGTCAGTCGGGTGCTGGAGGAAGTTCTCCAAGGAGAGTAGACTTTCTTTTTTAAGTGGGTTGCTGTAATTAAGACAGGGCTCTTGTCCCCATATGAATAAAAAATTGTTTTTCCTGAAAAGAGTCGGACTTAACACTTGTATTGTAGTGCAGAATTTGAATACTCCCTCATTCTTAAAAAAAGGAGAGGGGAGGTAGGGATTTTGCAGCCATAGAAAACCTGTAAAACCCCAGTCACCGTGATAGTTACTTCACATGCATTACCCCGTCATCCCACTCATGCCTCCCAGTTTAAAAGTGAAAAGGCGATTGAGAAAGTGGAGTTTTTTTTTTCCCCATGGTAGCCTGGCTATAATAGAGCTGGGATTGGAAAAGAGGTGGCTCCTCCAGCTCGTGTAACTCCACTGCACATTTTACCTTTGCATGTTCTCATGAGCAGCAAGGAACGGGAAAGAATGGTCTCCAGCCACTCTGTGTCAGAGAAATCAGAGGGAATACGTGGAAAATGCCTGCTCCTCCAGGGGAGGGCAGAGCTGCTTTTACTTGCACAGTCACTTAGACAGGACAGGTGTGTGCTGCACTGATAACCTTCATTGTTGATTTTCAAAGGAGGAAGAAAAGTTAGTTCTTCTCCAGATAAGGTTAGAATCTAAAGTAACAATGAAGTCAAATTCATCACGAGCCGGTTTTCCACCCTGGGGACTGTCAGTCTTTTGTATTTTCCATGCCTGGTGAAGTACAGGGGGCACACTACATCCTCAATCCACTGATTTATGTTGAAAGAATGAAAATGAAAGGGTCAGAGTTTCCAGCCCCAGCTGCGTGGGCATGTGTCTTTGAGAATGTCACTTCACCCATCTGATTCTGTAGAAATCCTGATAATTTTTGAATTTCTATCTCATGCCTGGTTGGATGCGAGAAACCAGAAAAAGCAAGCAGATTCTACCCGTATGTGGAGGCAATGTGTCTACTTAGTAACAGTTACAGTAATGGCTTAGATAAATGAATGCAACAGTGGAAGGGTACCTCATGTAGAATTATGTGTTCATTTTCCTGCCTGTGTTTCTTGAAACCCTTTCCCCTTCTATCGGTCCAAGTAGATTTCATAACATTATTCATCCTTAAAGCCTTCCTTAGACAATTCCTCTTTTTCTCTCTCTTATTTGCATTTTTTTCTGCATCTATGCGATATAGACAGTAATCCATCTAAGTGATTGATAGTAGGCTGTGACTGAAAGATAAATATATTTGTATAATTTCTTTGAGTTCTTCACAGAAAGTATGCTGGTCACAGCCTGGTATGAATGGAATTCTAGTTGTAGTGTTGGAGACGCAATAGGTGTGGCTTCAGGGATGGCACTTCATTCATCTAGCACTCACGGAGGGTATGCATTACTGCCAATGACGAAATTACCACGTGAGGCAACTCCCACATTACAGGCTTCAGTTTCATGCCTTGAAGAGGATGTCTACCTTAATGTAGCAAGTTTTAGTTTTATTCTTATTGGCCCAATTTATTTATTTTTTTAAAGAAAAAATATTTCACAAAGATGTCCTTTAAATGGTAGAGACTTACACCTGTGACAGCATAAATTGCTGTCTAACTGTGTGAAACACAGGTAGGTACATAAAATATATGTGTTGAATGAATTTACAAAAATATTATTACAGTTCTGAAATACGTTGTGAGATGTTAGAAAATAACCAGTATCCTTCAACCATTATTAACCATCCATTTGAAAGTGCAGATAAATATTATTATAGTAAATAAATGTAGTTCTTTCTATAACATGAAAGAGCAGATAACTGTGTTTTTATTTTGTTCGGGCTTCTGTTTACAACATAACACAGACTGATTGCCACAGACGTAGCTCAGTGGTATGGCACCTGCCTGGAAATCGAGAGGTCCTGATTTCCTTCCCCAGTTCTGAGAGCCCTCCCTTAAAAAAAAAAAAAAGTACCATAGAATGGGTGAAATTGATTTCTCCCAGTTCTAGAGGCTACTCCAAGATCAAGGCATTAGCAGATTTGGTGTCAGCTGAGGATTCTTTCCTCATAGACAGCAAGGGCTGTCATCATGTCTTTGAGGCCCTTCTTCATGAACCCTCGCCTGGGAGTTCAGCATATGCACATTGGGGGAAGATGAACGACAACTCAGTTGCACTCAATAGTTGAAATGTTTAAGCAGAAAGTAACGTCAGCTCTTTCAATTTTTAAAAGGTTTATTTTCCATAATAGGCAGTGTTATATGGATTACTGATACAAATGGGCCAAAATTAGAGAAAAACACATAATAATTATTAGATGCAGTGAAGTGGACAGATACATCATCAAAGTCATGACAAGCAAATAAAGAAATTGTCAAACAGAATAGATCAGGAAGCAAATAAATTAGTCTTGACAGATCGTGAAGGAAGTATTAAAATTATACAAGAGCAATCGAACACTGTTAGGGATTAAGTATGTGGGGAGGTTTAAAAATTAGTGCTGACAATTATGAAAACAAATCTTGACTTTGTGTTCAAACTCACGAGCAAGAAAATGCAAGTATTTTCTAAAATTTGATCTCATTTAAAATCTAGACACAACTTTTCCATTTGAAGCTTCTGACACTGGCTTGGAACTAGAGAGGCATTTATTTCTCTTATCTTCAGATTCCCCTGTGGAACTTCAAAGAAACTGAAATCTCGATATACAGTACATACCTATGCATGTGAATAAGCAGCCAGAGAATGATACAGGGTAGGATAAATTGGTGGAGGACCAGCCCACAAGCACACAGACAGCAATGCATGAAGGAAATCAGTGCACTGTGTGAGTTCAGGCTGGCTTGGAAAGATTCGACGCGTTAAGAAAGGGAGTCACCAGCAATACAATATGATACAATACATTTGAAAGTGAACAGTCCACGTGACTGAACAGTTAGGCAATGAAACTGTAAACTAGGACCAGCCCCTGTGCAGCAAATAGAAACAGTCAATGAATAAGAAGACATTCGCTCTTACCATAATGAGACCCTGAGGGAGTATTAATAGTCCTGTAGGACAAAAATGAATTTGATGCTTAAGATTTGCTTTTGCAGTTTACCTGTCAGATCTTTGTTTCAGAGCATGCTTTCATCACAATCATGCCCTACTTCATCTGGGGGCTCAGCTGAGCTGTTTCCGGGTTGTCACAATCCTGTCATAGCCACCACCTGTGAATATTGATGTTTCTTTAATCCCCTGATGGCAGCAACAATAATTCTATATCATGATCTCATGACTTTTGGTTTTCCTTAGAAATAAAAGCAAAAAATTCTCAGATATTTCTTTTAAAATATAGCACAGATATGCCATAATAAAACCAATCACTTGGAAATAAAGAAAAACATTATACAGGAATTTAATTTGTACTGAAATTGATCACTAAGAGTATACTGATACATGTAATGTAAATTTTTCTGCTTTTCTTCTTGCTCTGTAGAACAAGAGATTATTTGCCAGGCATGGTGGCACATGCCTTCAATCCTAGCACTCTGAGATGCTGAGGCAGAAGGGTTACAAGTTTGAATTCAGCCTGAACAACTTAGTTATTTAGAGAGACTTTGTCACAAAATAAAAGATATTGTTGGGCCAGGGATTTAGCTCAGTGGTACTGCACCTGCCTTGAAGGAAGAAGGTCCTGAGTTCGATCCCCAGTGACCCTCCCCAAGAAAGAAAAGAAAGAAAGAAAGAAAGAAAGAAAGAAAGAAAGAAAGAAAGAAAGAAAGAAAGAAAGAAAGAAAGAAAGAAAGAAAAGACATACAAAATAGGATGGTGCTGTAGCTCAGTGCAAAGCCACTGGGTTCAACCACCAGTAATACAAATATACCACACTCACACATACACAACAGATTATTTTAAGTGAGAATGTTTAGAAGGATACTCGTGTGAAACTTTTATGAAAAGTAGTTATTTTGCATAGTTGGCAATAAGGAAGATCTTCTAAATATGATTGGGTTCCTTGAGCCTATATCGGTCCCTTTGTCATTGGAACAGAGGTTTCAGCCCATGGTTGGCTGGCTCTACAGTGAAACCATCATGACGGAGGAGCCTGGCAGAGCAAGACTATTTAGGTTGTGGTGGCCTGGAAGCAGAGCAGGGAAGCAGTGCCAGACAGGAAGGAGCCAGAGGCCATAGACAGCATGGAAGGTGCCCAGAGGGTACTTTACTAGTCTCTCAAGCCCATAAGGATTACCCATTACAGTGGCCTTGAAGATGATGGGTATAAGTAGAGCTTTACTTCAGAACTGGTTTCTTTTTTTTTCCTTCTTCGTTTTTTTTTGGTTTTTTGAGACAGCGTCTCACTATGTAGTGAGACTGGAACTCACTGTGTAGCCCTGATTGGTCTCGAACTCACATCAATCCTCCTGCTTCAGCCTCCTGAGTGCTGGGATTACAGGCATGTGCCACCACACCTGGTGAGGAGAACTGGTTTCTAGTTACTCATTGACATCGAACTCTCAGTTTTGCCCACCCAATATGGGAAAAGAAAATACTAACAGCAACAAACAAGCAAGTAGTTGGTTTGGGAGATCCCGAGATTTAAGATTTTGGTCCCAAGTGTGCTACCTCTTGGCTGTGTGGCTTGTCTTTAGAGTTCTGGTTGGACTTGTTTTACCCATTTAAAGAACAAAGGAGAAGGATTATATCATCTCAGGGCTTCTCTTTATCTTTTGTTTTATGGGTATAATTTATACTAAAAGGAATATTTTTGTGAAATTGGAGGTGAAATTATATTTATGAACATACATTGAAAGAGTTAAATTGTTATCAAATGTAATCATTACTGTAGTACTGATGACTATTGTGTTCTGAGGCTCTTTCTCTTTACGGGTTTGTGGATATATTTGATTTTCATTAGTGCAGTGTTTCCAAATATCAGTCATTTCTTACACAAGCCAGGATGTTTAGTATATCTATTTACTACCATTTTATGTAAAAATTTACATTTTTCTTTAATTCAGTCATTTTTGTCTCTTGTCAAGATCTTGGCTACATTTGATAGTAAGGGATAGGTGTACACAACAGGAAGAATATTAACTAGTACAGTGGACCCTTGACTTCGAACTTAATTCATTCGCGAGGACTGGTTTGGTGAACTGAAAGCTCAGGCTCCTCTACACAGCCTTCAAAGCCTCTCTCCTGCACACAAGCAGATCTCAGTGTCCTTAGCGAGACCCTGGACCAGGATTTCTCAGTGAGCCCCACACAAGAAAGGACATGTCATGTTCCTTCTAGAATGCTCTAATGGCTAAATCTGTGTCTGATACCATCTGGAAGCAGAAGTGGCGAGCTCTAGGTTTGTACCCCAAGGCTTTGTTCATAATTTAAAACTAAAATTCCAGCTGTAACCCACGTTGTTTGTATTTCAAGCTTGGCATAGTTTGAGGGTCCTCTCTGTTAGGATTGTGTTCAAGGAATTCGCATGCTAGCAGTTCCCTGCCTTAGGCACACACAGACGCAGGAGACGGACGTGGCACTATTTAGAGGTGTGACAGAACCCTGCACCTAGAGAAACAGCCAGACAGTATTGTTGACACGACCGTGTTCTGAGGATGGGGTAACAACCTTGATCAAGTCAAAAACTGAAATTGAAGAAAGGTGGGGCTTGGAGAAAGATTGGCCGAAATAAGTTCTTCTAAAGCCAACACCAATCCAAGTGTGGTTAAGAAATTTTAGCTCACTATGGCTCTGTATGTTTCTTCTTCACATAGATTTACTTATAAGTTAAAAAAGTGATGCTTATTGTATGTACTAGGTATTTTCAATCATGCTGCCAGTGTTAGCTCATTTTCTTCACCTCAGCCTAAATCAGCAGTTAGCACTACGATCCCCACACTTTCCAGGAGGAAAGCAGGCACCAAGAGGAGAGGTCGGAGTGCATGAGAAAGGTACCCATCACTGGCAGATTCCAGCCGCTCCTCCCAGTCTACCAGGGGTCCTGGCTGGCTCTCTTCTGCAGTGACTGATTTGGAAGGTGCAAAATTGAAGACCTCTGGCCTCTGTGCAGGAATAGGGGAACGTGCGCACTGTGCAGTTAGGGCCAGGAACTTGTGAGAGGAAGATTCCAAAGTGCTGGGAAGGGATTCCCCTTGCTCTTGGGAAAGACTGCTTAGGAGACTGTCCTGCCTGGCACGGACTGTGGCTGCAGCTCCTATTCCACACTTTTGGCCTTTTGGCACAAGAGAAAACTGCTCCTAATCACACACTGGAAAGCAGCAAAGCCAAGATTGTGGAGAAGCTGAGCAGCCTCAGCTGCTCCAAAGCTACCACCTGTGAACTCCTGGGAGTCACTGCACTTCCAAAGTAATACAAAGGTGTTCAAGCATATGGCAATCCTCCATCCCGTTTCCTAACTTAGGGAATGATCAAGACACAGTGTCAACTTCCAGAAAAGAAAGAAATGCATTCCTCAACTTTATATTTGCTAGAATAATTACTATTTATTTTTTCTAATTGAGTTTATTGGTACATTTTAGGTATACAGTACAGTTACTTTCATTAGTGCTGTTTTAAAGAGGTGTTCTGGTAACAGTGACTCATTCTCAATAAATATCCAAGTTCTTTTGTTTCAGAGCATGGAATGTTGGATAATCCAGGATCTTGGGGGGAGGAACTCAATTATATTGTTCATGGGTTTATTGGTGAGTATTTTGTCACTTGTGAAGTGCCAATAATAATGCCAACCTCATATGTTTATTTTGCATATTTAGGTCCTAGATACATTTCTTGGTATATAGAAAATGTTCAATAAATCATTCTGTTTTGTTTTGTCATGCAGTGCTAGGGATGGGAGTTGGGCTTTAGTTTATTAGGCAGGTGCTCTACCATTGATCTAAATCCTCAGTCCAATAAATCACTAATGAAGCTAAATAAACTTTCAAAAAAATTAAAATCACGAATTGAAAGGGAACTTACTATGTTTTAGCTTTGACTTTTCATGATAATTCTGTGAGGGTTGGTAGGATGCTTATTTTCATTATACATGAGGACAGTGAGATTCAGGAAATGATGTGGATTTGGAAAAATAAAATAATGTAGGTGTTAATTAAAATATTGTAAATTCAAGTTGATTTCATGCTTCTGGATTTAAAAAATGCTACTCAGTCCTTACAAAGAAAAATACATGTCTTCATTTAAAATGAGAAAAATTATATTTCTTTCTTTAAATCAGATACTACAGGGATAATCTGAATGTGACTTTTGTTCACTGCCATCTGCTTCTATGTTGAGTCCATGATCTTAAACAATAAAAAATTGTCAATATTTCCAGATTTTTAAAAATTAAATAATATGACAAGTGTTTTAACATCAAGAAGAGAAGCTTTTTCTGTGTTCTGAGAAAATGACAGCATGGGAGGTCCCAGACCAACTCACTCCCTGGCTGAGCAGGTGTTTTGGGATGGCTGAGGTTGCAGAGGACTTTCTAAACTAATCCTGGAAACGTTCCCCCGTTTATCCTCTGATAGAGTCACTGATATTGAATTTATACCTAGTAGTGTGGGATCGTAACTGACTCAGTAATTGTCATTACATTAAAAATCATGAGGCACTAAGTGTGATACGTAGGGGAAGAACAAAAAGGGAAAAGAAAAAAATGTGAGAGAATGAAAAGATGAAAATAAAGTGTTTGTAGATGGGGAGGGGAGGAGGGGGTGAAGGGAGGGCAGAGGTAAGGGGAAAAAATGAGAATCAAGACTTGCCATGTAAAGGTACATGATCCCAACAATGAATGTAACTGTACTGTATCCCTAGATGTACCAATAAACTCAATAAAAAAAAAAATCATGAGGCATCGTTTCATTATTCAGCCAAAAGTTGATGCACAGGCTTCAGCAAACATAGAGCACATTTCCAGGAGTAAACTAAATCTCTGTAGCTTATGGGCTGTAAGATTTAAGTAACTAGATCCTTCATGGGGCACACAGGGCCGTAAACCATTCACCAGGGATCCTCTGAACACCATCACTAGACTTCTTTCTTTAACCAACTACCTTCTTTAATTGACAGCTGATGGGATATTTTCATTCCACATTAAAGTAATGTGATATTTTGAAATGCAGTTTTTCATATTTTTCTTCATTTAGAAAGACTCTAAAGTGAATTTCAAGCTGTCTGTACACAATTTGATAGGTAATTGAGTAGGTTAACTCTGTGTCAAAAGTTTGTGGTTTATCTTTACACTGATTCACCTCGATTTAAATGTGGTTGGAGCACAACATACATTTTTGAAGGAATAAAGGGATAGATTATGACTAGTAATACTGTCAAGTTTTGATTGTAGACGTGATCCAGGCCATTATGCATGTTCCTTTAACTTCGTTTCTTTTTCTTTCGTGGATGCTTCATCATACATGCTGTCTTATCAAATTGCATAGGTTTAAACATAATTGATATTTCTTGTCCGAAGTGGAATTTTGACTGTGTTACTGAATTTTATCACTGCTTCATTAATCACCAGGAGGGTGTGTCTGTCTCATATGATTATTTAAATAAAACTTTTAACCTCCCAAAATATATATATGGGAAAATAAAAAAAAAAAACTGTGCTAGAATTGAGTTATGCATCCATTTTGTCAGTGAGATATGGTACGCCGCCAAAGAAGATCACACTGCCCAAGTAAAAAGTATCACCATTTCACTGACAAAATCTGTGTAGCCTCGGCTCAGGGGTTTATCTGCTAATTCGGACTTGGTAGTTGACCCTGCACTTGTGTGTATGATGAGAAAGTGCTGGGTTCCCAAAGACCACATGTTTAGTATACACTGAAACCAAGTAAACATTAAATATTCATGGCCTTCTCCGTACTCACTGACCTCTGTTTCTTTCAATTCAACCTTGCTAGTTATCTTTTCTGCTTCCACCTGGCTGCTAATTGGATTTTTAAATGTTGTGAGTCTCTTAATTAAACTTTTTCATATTATAGGAAAACAGCACCCATAACTGTAGAAAACGTCACAAAATAAATGTAGTGAAGAATAGCTAAATGTCCCTGTGACCTCACTATCTGGAGATAACCGGTACCAATCTGTGTCCACCCTTTTGGTTCTTTCTCTTTCTTCAACTCCAGAGCGAGATCAGAGAGCACCTGCTGTCTTCATTCAACAGAGTGTTTCACAGGGTGCAGCGGCATCGATGCAGTGACCCTGTGCTTGACCATCTCAGGCAATGGGTTCTCTTCAGCTGGGAGTGGAGGCCAGGGCCTGAGCAGAGAGGAATCCAGGCCGGGGCTCTGGAAGCACTTCAGCATCAGGAGGTGTCTTTTGAGTTTCCTTACATATGTCTGGGAAAACCGCCAATGAAAAATCACACTAACCTTAGAAACTACGTTCTGAATAGAATTAAAGCATAGCCCCCCTCCCCAGTTGTATTCATTTTGGACTAGTAATGCAGTCAAGCAGATGATCACTTCTTATTTCCTCCCAGGTGACAAGAACTCAGTTTATTTTGCTATAAACAACCTTGTAAACTCTCTCTGTTAAAGAGCAACAGAAATCACACAGTAACAGAAATTCATTTGGAAATAGTCCTAGCCCAATAAAACCGATACATGAGAGAAAGTGACACACATTAGTAGTGTTCTAAATTGGGCTACTTTTCAAAATAACATTAGGCATCATTAATAAAACCTTTAAAGTAGTCACGTACTCACTTCTCGGGTAAGATTTCCAGTGAAACTAAAATTTCACAAAGATGTTTATACAAGAGGGTTCACACCATAACATTGTGTAGTACCAAAAAAAAAAAAAGGAAAAGAAAATCTCATAAAGATCCACTACTATGGAACTGAATGTAAATTGTGGTGTACTCGTAGTTTTGAATATCATGTATTCTCAAAATGTGTATATCATATAAGCAAAGTGGAGTAGCCTGATGGTAGCAGTGTTTCAGTTATAGTGTAAAGCAGAGAAGTGAGGCCTGGGCAGGGCGCCCCTTCTGCTTGTGTGGAACATAAAGGCATTTGTTTACGTTTAACTGTGTAGAGTGGATAGGCATGGAAGAGCTGGCAGTGGATGCTTAAAGAGTGAGAGATGAAAGGCAGGAAGAGGTGTATTTCATGCAATAGCTTTTTAATTTTTAAAATAGATGTATCTTCATTTCTTTCATATTTAAGGTATTTAATGAAAATCAAAAGGGCTAAACAGAGAAAAGATCTGTGATAGGTAATTCAAATTAATGATGACAATGGCTGAAGGATAGAACTGCTATGCAGAGAACATGTGCTTTCTGCTTTCTTTGTTGTTTATTGTCTGAATTATTTACAATGAACTACACTGTTTTTAGCATCAGAGGAAAGTGTTGCATTTTACCATACAACAGTATGAATGCTGATTAATAGTGCAGCCCCTTCTCTCATTATATTATTTGGTTCAAATGCTGTGAATAAAAACAGTTGTCTTGGGCCTGGGATTTAGCTCAGCGGTTCGGTGGCCTGCCTAGCAAGTGCAAGGATCCGAGTTCAATCCCTGTTCAATACCAAAAAAAAAAACAAAAAACAAAAACAACAGTTGTCTTGATTGTTATTCTAACAGTAAAAGTTCTTGAATCATCCCAGATGTTCAGTAAAAGGGAGATGTCATTGTTTCTGTTATCTGAAACCCAAAGGTGAAAAGTTTTATTTTCTGAGCACTTTCTACATAATACAGATTAAAATCATTGTCAAAAATGATTTTTTCTTTCTCATTGGTGGGATTGAGCTAAAAGACACAGGTCATATCATTAGAATGATACACACTTCTGTATCTGAAATTTTCATTGCATTAAGTTGTGGTGCTACAGCATTTTAATGTCCAGCCCTTTCCTT
Source organism: Fukomys damarensis (assembly GCF_012274545.1). Lineage (NCBI taxonomy): Eukaryota > Metazoa > Chordata > Mammalia > Rodentia > Bathyergidae > Fukomys > Fukomys damarensis. Next base: position 41,575,807 of record NW_022900915.1, read on the forward strand.
CACGTGAGCTGGCTATAATACAGTTTCTGTAAACATCATGCTCACCTGGCTCTGCTGCTTCAGCAGACAATCTAAAGTGACTTGGTAGAGAAGTTTTTTATTCACTTTGGTGGATGGCTTCACTTGAGTTTTCCAGCAATTTCCTTATAGGAGCCTTAGCACAGTGAGGTCTTCCTACCAAATTATTACTGAGGTGTGCTACTGCAAGCTTCTCCCGGTTCTATTTCTGTTGCAGGTGTTTTGTCATTTTCACACAATCATGTGTCATCTTTATATAAGAGAGCACGAACGTGAGTCTGGTGGAGGGTGTGTGTGATATCTCTTCTGCAGAAGTATGTCCAACCTGCAAGACTGGATGTTGTTCTAGCACTCACCATCCTTTGTGCCAGTACTGATTCATATACTGGAACGATTCACAACTTTCCCGAGTAAAATTGTCAGTAAATTTAATGAGATCCTTTTGCAATACTCAAACCCCAGAGAGGTATTTACTGGATAATTTAGTTAAATAATACACATATGACCAAGGAATCAATACAGCAACATAGCATATTATTGTAACTTATTCTATCTGAGCATCTTCCCAGACAGCAGAAGCCTGACTCTGGTTTTTAAGACACAGAAAGGACTGCTTCATGGAAAGCCAGAATCATTTCCATTTTAGCAAAAGGGAGATCAGCTATGCAAAGGATAGGAGGATTAATTACAGAGACCATGCTTCATGAAGGATAAGAAGAGTTAGCAATGTGCAATATTGAATAACTAATCACTAGGCAGAGAACAAAAGAACATGAAGAAGGTAGGGAACTTGAATGGGTAAAGGAGGAGGTGAGGGAGAATAGGAGGAAGAGAAACCATCCCAATGGGCAGGTTCCCATTGCAGAAGCCATGCTGCCTGTGCATGAATCCCACATTAGCCACTTCCTATTCACTACCTTGGGTAAATTGTGCAACTGTAATAAATTTCAATTCTCCATAAATAAAAGCAGGCTTATTAACAATATCAACAACTTTTCCTCATAGGGATATTATGAGGATTAAATGTGATAATACCCATAAATACTTAATAAATAAATGTGTTGCTGTAGAGCTACATAGGGCTTTGGATAGAGTTTCCCAAGGGTGTAATTTGAAGTCCTGTGCCTCGGATGATTATAAACTGCACACACCCCACCCCTTGTTTGAGAATTACTGGCAAAACTGCATAGAGAGCAATTCCACCAACGAGAAAGAAAAAATCAAAAAAGGTCAGCCAATTGCAAAGAGAAATATATTTGGTTCTGATCTCTGGGCTATAACAGCATCAAACCCTCTCTTTGTAGTCAAAGCTCCTGTAGGGATTGGGAAGCACCAAATCATCACAAAAATGAGGACAGGGGGATACAGAGGTTGAATATTAGAGGCAAGGGTTGTTCAGTGCCTTCAGGCTCTCCAAAAGTTAGCCATTTCTGAGCTTAGTTGTTTCCTTTTAGCACACTACATTCCTATTGGAGAGGCTAGAGAACTCAACCAAGTTCCACTTTGTAGGTGTTTCCCAGGTCTACTTAGTGTAAAAGCAAAGTATTCTAAGTGGATTTCCATTAAGGCATCAGGAACTCCTGAAGAAAGGGCACTTTGCTTTCCTCTTTATAGTCTGTTCCCTATAAAGAGGCAAATTAGAGGGTTATCAGCCATCACCTGACACCTGTTGGAAATAAAAAAGACACAAGATTGCTGATTTCCACTGAGTTAATTGCTCTGTTGTCTTGCCTTACTGGGAACTCTCTTACATTAGGGAAACGCTGCACATACAGCCATGAAAGCTGAATCACAACTCCATGTCTGTTAAAAGAATCAAAGAGATCATTCGTGCTAATGTTTATTAGTGAGGGGTGTCCAGTGGAACCGATTTATGTTCTGCTCCTTGAGAACCTTGTAGCTGTAGATAAAGTGATTCAAATACAGAAATATTAGAGTATATCCTGAATAAACATACACGTTTATAAGTGTTGTCTTTACACAAATATATTCCTGTAAAAGATGAAAATGAACGCATTTCCTTTATAATACTTGCTCCATATTTAAATGATTTTTAAAATTTGAATTCAATTACACAACTAGTTGTCCACTTTTGTTATTGATAATTTTGCAGGAATCTGGTTTTTGTGCTGTATTTGTTTTCTGCAACCTCCAAATACAGAAGTGTACCCAGCCAAGTGCAGTGCACATTTATAATGCCGTTCATCGGAGTGATTGGCTATTTTAAATCTGCTGGCAGTAAACAGTTGGGACTGCACTCAACAGTAAAAGATGTCTCCACAGCTCTTACATGTTGCTATCTGAATCAAGTCGTTCTACTGCTATCTTAAAGTATGGCGTTTTAAACGAGTCCAAATGAAACAGGAAGAGGCTTTACAATGTTGTTCTGTAATTTGCACATGACATAGTCTTTAGGCCTGGGAAATGATGAAACAGGTGATTAGGAATTTACAAGATGCGTTCTTCTTCCTGAGGTTTGCTATGCTTGATGAGGGACTAGTTAGGCACCTTGTATTTTCCTTGGAGTTGATTTTTATATTGCGGCCGAGCAGCTTTCCACTTAGAAAAGTCAGCATTCCTGACCTAAGAACTAAAAGCGAAGGAACAGTGAAGCAAACACCACAACAGGCCCCGGCCCTGACTTTAGTCTTCTCACAGCGCCAGACTGTTTTTGTGAAGCGGGTGTAAGTGGGTGCGTGAGGGCTGCTGATGGCGCCGAGTCCAGCTCCCGACGTCTCCTCACTTCCCCACCGCCCCCCCGGCCCAGCGCTGTCAGGCTTCTCTGCCAAGCGGAGGACAGCAGTATTCTAGGAGAAAAAAAAAAAATTAATTGTGAAAAATATGCACCGTAAAAGCAAGGAATTCAATAGGATGCTTTTCCAGAAAGCGAGGAGCAGTCACAGGTCCCTTGGGGCCCTGACCTCCGGGTGAAGCCAGGGCCCCCAGGGTGCCATGGACTGCGCAGGCGCCCTAGCCAGACACCCAGCTTCCGGGAGACGCTTGCGCAGAATTAGACGCATGCGCAGTACATGCTGCCGCTATCATTTCATCTTGCCCCTTGGTGTTCTCCAGCTCGCCTTTCTTTCTAGCCAGCCATCTTGTAATTATTGCAGGTCATGTTACCACGTAGTTTTCTGATTCCGTCGTGTTTTCAGCAGCTTGCTTCAGAAAATGCCAGATGGGAACTCCTTCAGTTTATGGCACAGCATCTACAAGCACGCAGGTAACCAGGCCCACCCTTGCTGTTACTTTCTCTCCTCCACTTCAAACTGGCTGCTTCCACAAGTGTTTTGAGATCAAAACATCAAACTCTCCTCACACTATCTAGCATTCTGCCTACTCCTTCTCTTTAAAAACATTTTTTTATTGTACCATTCATTACACTTTTGTAATTCATGAAGTTTGCATTTATCAGAAAGAATAGCTACATACACATAACACATCTTGATTCTTTTTATCTCCTTTATCCCTGGTCTTTCTTGGTAGCTGCTGCTTGTCAGTTTTCTGACATTCAGAGTACATGTCCTACCCTGTCACCCATAAACTTTTATTTCAATTTGGGTAACATTTATTGAACACTTGTTATGTGCCAAGGACTTCACTAAAACTTACAGCATGTGCAGTGACATTTGATCTTTACCAGTCGCCACTTTTCAAACAAACCAAGAGAGATTTGTAACAAAATAGCTACATTAGGAGTGGCGGGGTGGGATTTCAAGTCCAACCAGTCTAAATTTCTAATTTACAGTGGCAGGCCACATATAGTGTACTGAGGTGCTTTGTCTAACTTTGGAAAGAATTGGCAGTCGTGTTCTGGTACACTGTCCTTTTTATTCCTTGCCCAGCGGGCATAGATGCCCACCACGCCCATGAATGTACCTCCAGCAGATCACCAAGGGACATCATGTTTCCTATAACAAACCAGCCTTCTTTGGGCGCTCACTAGCCCAGGTTCTCCTTGATCAGTATGTGACACTCTCATTTATTCTGGTCTCGAATGGGAGGTGACAAACTCTCAGATGGCTTCCTGGTACACAATATTGAGTTTGGTGGCCCTTTGTTGTGTTTCCTTGGTGCTGACATTCAGTGGCAACTACCTGTGGACTTATTTGTGTCTTTTGTTAGACTTTGTGAGGAGACGGATTTATCTATAACGTGTTTGGGGAAACATGCTGTGCAATTATTAATAAAATGTCAGCTAATTAATTTATAAGGACAGTACAAGCTAATATTAAATGGGAACTATTCTATTATCTCTTGTTCAATGAGAACCTTTATTTGTGATTTGCCAATTGTAGTTTCATAGTTGTTGTTTTTTGGTTTTTTTTTTTTTCTAAATCATGGTGCACTGACAGAGAAAGTTTGACTAGAGATGGAGAGTGAGGAGAGAGAGGGGAAAAGAAGGGGATAAAAAATGAAATAAAACAATGCAACTAGAGTTTTGGCAAATGGGAAGGAGATCAAGAGTTAGAAGAAGTGGGGTAAAATGAATTAAGATGTCTTCTGTACATGAACCTGCTCCCCATGATAAGTGTAATCTTTATATACTTAAAACAGGTCCTAATAGGAGTTACTAATTAAAATTGTACTTCCATTTTTAAAGAAATGTTATCAAATAAATGCCTTCTTTTGTGTGCCTTACCCTCCACTGAAGCCTGGAAAATACAGACTATACTGCTTATATTCTTCCTTCATTCTTCTTTTCTTTCTTTCCTTCCTCGCTGTCTCTTGTTCTGTTTTATAATGTATTGAAATCTTTAGGTAAATTTCTTTTTATGTGGAGAGCTGCTCCCCACCCCACCCACAGTAATTCTGAGTACCTGGAGGAGGCACCCATCTGGCCTTGAAATGTTCCCCTTGATTCTCATATGCAGCAAAGTTTGAGAACCATTAATTTAGACTCCCTAATGTACCTTGCAGTTCTACAATTTCCATGTTCTGTTATTTTAAGGGAATCTCCAGAGTGTTTTAAAACAGAAAATATGGAACAGATTCTTATTTAAGATGTTAGAGCCCCAAATATTTTTGTCTTTATTTTTCCAGAATCCTTGACTGAAGCCTCCTTATTGTCAGATATGAAATTCAGAGAGCTGACACTCAACAGTGGTTACTGATTTTCCTTTAATATTTTAGGTTAGTATCCTCTTAGCATTTGAGAAGTTTTGTAAAGAGGGAAATGTCTTTAAAAATAGTAGGAGGCACCACTCAGCTAACAGCTGAGTGACGTCTTGCTCGGAATTAGCATTAGTGGCTTTGAGTGCGTCTGAGTCTAATGATTTCTTTGTCTGTCTGTAGATTTGATTTGAGTCTTTCATAGATGGATATGCTTATTCTGGAACTGAGGTGCAGAATTGCAAGGTTTTTCATTGCAAGGATGTTCAGTGATTGACTGGTAAATGGGCAGATCCTGCTGAGGTGGATATACTTATTCCTATAGGTAGTTTTATCTGACTTCTCTCTCTACTATTGCTAATTGCAGAACAGCATGCTGCATCATAGGATTTATTTTTAAAGCATATATAAAGCTAAGAATCAGATCACACCTTTCAAACTAATTTTCTTAATTATACATTGGCCCCAGCCATAAATTGTAGTCTGCAAGAGAATTTAAAATCAAAATCTATGCATTAAACTCATTAAAATGTACACAAAATGTCAATATACCACACTCTTGTTCCCTCGAGAGGCAACAGTATAAACTGAGAGCCTATTGTTAATTCAAAAGATGGCATTTATTTTGCTCCACAAAATTTCCTAGATGGTAAGTCAGAAAGGTGCTAACATTTTCTGTGAGTTTTGCCAGCTTGAGTATGCAAATTTCCATGAACTTTATCTCATTTTAACTGGAGTTACTGCTCACTTGTATAGCATGGCTGCCTCATTGTGCCAAGTATACTATTTATGGTTGTTTCAAAACTTGGACCTGTGAAGGTAAAGTTTTAATTTTCTTTCGGTTCTTTGATGAAATGGTATTATATCTACCAACTTCAATGGCAGACCTATAAAATACCAGTGGGGCTGCTAGACACAGGCCTGAGTTGTCACAGTTGTAGCACATGAATGTAAATGATCTGTGCGTTTCACTTCACTAAATATAAATATGTGCTATAATATCTTTCACATTTAGTTTGCAGAGACATTGTGGGAATTAAATAATCTTGTGCTTGTGCAGTAAAGTACTTGAGTGATATGCTACTTTTTTGTTTTTAATTTTACATCTGCATACACTTTTATTTGTAGAAACAGAGATCAGAAGAGATAATACACGTTCAGATGGCTGCCAGGGCTTCCAAAGGAACAGAGAGAATGAGGATGCATATACTCTTCTAAATGAATTCTCAATATATTCATATGACTCTGTAGACACATGACTGCATTAACAGTCCCATGTAAACATGTTAATGTGTAAGAAAGACACCAACTTACAAACATGTCATGATGTGAGTATGAGTGTTATTTTCAGTAGCTGTTTAATACTGACACAGAATAAGCTTAGCTGGGATGGTCTTGATTATGAACATAAAGAATCAGATGTGGGGCTTTCAGCTGCACATCAGTTTCTATGAACGTGACAGTTTCTCCTGTGTGCCCGATACACTGGTCTCCTCTCTGTTCCTTGACTTCGCCCTCTCCTTGAAAGGCACCAGGACTGTCTGCTCTCTCTTCCCTCACCACTCCTCCTGCCTTCAACATCACTGGCTCATGCTCAGCCTTCAGTTTCCAGCTCCTTCTGAGGCCCTCCTTGACTCTCTGTCTTAAGCAGCCTGTTCTTTTTACTGTCTTATCTCGCCAGCCTGCTTTCTCCCCCATTTTTTTTTTATTTCAGTGAGCCACACCTTACTTATTGATTTATGTGCTTTGCACAATTCGTTCCCTCCAGTGATATAAACCCTAAGAGAGCAGAAACCTGTGTTCACCTCAGCTGTCCTATTGGTGTCCAGGGTTGGTCCTGGCACCTAAACATGTGATGAATATGTTGGTGACTCTGATAGGTGATCTAGATGCAGACACTAACATATCAATCAGACAGCAGAACACAGAAACCATCTGAGAGCTTACATGGCAATGAAATAAATTAGCTGTCCTGTCCATCTCATTCCCACTGCGGTGCCATCGTAGTTGGGATGAGAACCTACATCTTTGTGTATACTGAAATTGTAGGAAAAGTATAACTACAATAAGAAAGTGAAGAGGTGTAGGTTATTCTGTTTGATGGCTTTGCCTTGTCCTCTGCAGTGACTCCAGATATTTCATAATTGTCTACACACTTTGCTCTCTAGAATTAAAGCTCAAAGGACAGCAACTGGATAATGCAATGAAATAAGATCATCTCTAAATCTCTTCCACTGGCAGCAAGTAACAGGTCTGTAAGAAGAAGGAAACTGGCCCTGAATACTTTCACATCCTTCCAGCCTGCTCAGGACCCTGGAGAGTAGGCAGGAAGAGCAGAAGAGTGTGTTAAATTTAGTCTGCAGTGATTTCTTGCCCCTGGGAAAAATAATTGCTTCATTCTATTGCCAAAAGGCACACCAGCATCAGCTTAATTTTCCTGAGCCTGCCATAAACTGCAGATGGAACTGTAAAACACAGAATAAAATGAAACACCCCTGTCCCAAAGCGGGTGAGCCCCGCCTGCCAAGAAACGCCAAGGTGTAGGGCCACACAGAAATTACAGTAGGCGGAAGTGTATTTGAAGACAGCGGCAGTGTCAGTATTTGAAGACTGCTGCCAGTAGGAAAAAGAACCTTGTGTTGTCTTCCCTGGCTTTACTGAGCCTGCCTTCTTGTAGTGACCACCATTGGGAGTTGTGGGTCTCTCCCAACATATTCACTAGGAAACAAACAAATAGATGCACATCGCTGACTTGAAGACTAGGAGTTTATTGCATTCTTTCCTGCTCCAATGTTGCCTTAGATTAATTCAAATCACAGGCAGTCAGAAGTCCCTATGCTGCATTTTAATTGGACCTGAAATTTTAGAAAGGGAGACTTTAACTTCTCTTAAGGTACCAACCCCTATGTGTGTCCCAATAGGATACTAACTGCACGGAGAAAATAACTGCCTAAGACGGTGGTTTTGAAGGAAGTATCCATAAAATGTGTATGAATCAGGATGATTTTGATGGCAAGGTGGTGAGGGCACCTGTGGAGTTGTGCTCCTCCAAATGCTCTTCAGGAAGAAAATGGTTTCCAGCTATGAGTAATTCAGATAGCTGAAGCCATCAAGGTCTCACTTGAACTTTGGAGTCTCACTCTGCCCGGACAGCTTCCAGCCAGTAATTATGCATGGGGAGGAAAACAGTGCCTAGTGAGCTGCCCTGGAGGGGTCTCTTCAGAGACAGCTGTGCTCTACACTCCTGCTGGACTGCTAGGATGTTGGCGAGTCTGCATTGCGGACTGGGTCTCCTGCTTCTTCTAGCCCTGTCTGCGTGTTCTGTACTTCTTTTCACTGGGAAAGACTTGCTCAGAAGATGAAAGCTTTTCCTGCGCCTTTCCTCTTCCTTATCATTTCATTTGTCACACTCATTTCTTCTTTGGAACTTTGCTTCATGCTTAGTTTCATCTTAGCATTTACTCTCTGAAGAACCCAAGTGACAAAGGATATTGCTGATAACTGTGTATGGGAAGCCAGATTCAAAGGAAGACAAATAGCAACCGAGAAATAGTGGTTGAGTTCCTGTCCTCTGTCCTCTACTTTGTCCAGAGCCACACATGGGCTTTTTGCTGGCATTATCCACTTAGCACCCTTTGGTGTTGAAGCTTCATTAATCTCAGGCGGACCTGGACAGACTGGACCCCATTTGCATCTGCTGAACGCATCTGCTGAAGAAGAGATGGTCAGAATCATCTTCTGGTTTTCCGCTCATATTTCTTAAGTGTGCCTGGTCACTCAGTTCTAGAGATATTTCCTCTTGCTGTCATCACTTCCTTTCCTCTAAAGACTCACTGACGTTGAGTATTAACATTCCTACCTGACAATTCACATTGAAGCAAATCCTCTCCAATTACCTGCCTGTGTGCTCAGCAGATTTATTAGGCACCTTGACTTTAGATGTCCTGCAGGCTTCTAAAACACGACAATTCCTTTACAATTAAACCCATTCCAGTTCTTTATGTCATTCCTTCTCAGTCATGCAGGTATAAGCTGTAGCAGTAAGTCCACACTTTTTGCTGTTCTTCAAGCCCCATATCACTTTTGTCACAATGACATCTTGATCCGTTGTATATTTAGGTAAAATCTGTTGCCTCTTTTCACCTTTTCCAAAAGGCATTTTGTAAATGATCATGACAGGGTAAAGCCACAGCATGGCGATTCATTTAGCAAAGTTTTATATTCATGAGTATATATATATACACTTCCCAACATCATGTTTTGTAGCGTAAATGCTTATAAATTTTATGTCAATTAAAAATTTAATGTTCACAAATTTTATGGTGCATTGGACCAAATGCATAGACATAGCAAAACAAGAATAAAAAGTACAAGGACAAGAGAGAAAAACAGGTCAGCTAAATGACATCTGGCTACTCTAGGACGTAATGGGAGCTGAATACACTTCCCAACATCATGTTTTGTAGCGTAAATGCTTATAAATTTTATGTCAATTAAAAATTTAATGTTCACAAATTTTATGGTGCATTGGACCAAATGCATAGACATAGCAAAACAAGAATAAAAAGTACAAGGACAAGAGAGAAAAACAGGTCAGCTAAATGACATCTGGCTACTCTAGGACGTAATGGGAGCTGAGCAGGGTTCTGTCTCCTTTTGACAAATGAAGCATTACACACCGGGTACGTGCGTGCACACACACACACACACACACACACACACAAAAACCACATACACACACTATATTTAATACTATCATCTAGAAAGGCCAGCACAGGTATCAGAAAAGATTTTTGAAGATAGCACAAAGTCTCCAGAATGTTGGGATGACCAAAAAGATAAGAAACAAGATAAGAACAAGGTCCGGGAGCCCTGAGCACGTCCGGCCTAGACTCCAACAGCAGTGAGCATCAGCTGTGGGAACTTGGCTGTGGGAGAGCCTGATCAGACTGAGAGGTTCCTGACTCCGACTAAATGCATAAATGCAAGCCCTTGTGCTACGGTGCCTCTCCAATCCTATGCAGACCTTGTCATTCAGGGATACCGCTTTTCTCTTGCCAATAAATCTGTATGCACCTGCAGCTTGCCTTATTTCTGTACCCTGCTCTTAGAGCAGATCCTGGCAATACTGAAAGTGCAGGGAAGTGTGATTAGCAATGCAACAGATGCCTGTGGGTCAGGCTCCTCCTCGGCCTGCATTTGGGAGGAGTGTGCTGTTCTCTGACCCTGAGGGTGAGTGCTGTTTTGTGCGGACCAAGAGAGACCAATAATTTGAACTGCTCATCAACTCTTCCTACGAAATCTCAACAGTAATACCTTTGCTTCTGAGTAAATTTGTTTTTGGATAACAATTTGGGAAACTTTCATGTCTCCATTCATAGCATAGTTCTCTCAACTGGGTTGTTTTCCTTGTCCATAGGCAGATCTAGAGAAGATCAAGAAAGTTCAGAGCAATTTTTTTTTTTGGAGGGGTAGAACTATTTTAAAAGATTAATACTTTGTTTTTGCTTTTTGAGACAGGGTTTCACTGTGTAGTTCAGGTTGGCCTTGAACTCACTAAGTAGCCTAGGCTGGCCTCACACTTGAAGTTTTCCTCCTGCCTCAGCCTCCTGAGATTACAAGCATATGCCATTGGGCCAGCCTTGTTATTTTGCCCTCAGTTTTGCCTGCTCCAACATAGTGTTACCTCCATAGTAATTACTGAACACACATGTGGCCGTGTGCTTTCTCATGCCTAAATTCCGTTTATGGTGTCCCAAATGCTTAAAGACAAATGCCAAAAATTGGCAGTGCATGCAGGGCTCATTTTATACGACCTTATTCTGACTCACCATTCTGCATTCCTAGCAGGCACTAGCAATTTGATAAAGTAGTGTAGGTGAATGAACCATGATCTCCTTTCTCTTTGAATATGTTATTCGCTCTGCCTAGAATCTTGCACATATTACTCGGGTCCCCTATACCTAACAGTGCTGAATTCCCTCACAAATCCCTACTGATCTCACAGGTTTGATCATGTTTAGTAATTGCCAGTCTTGTGACTAGGCGATATAATTGCAGTTGTCCTCACATTTTTTGTTTTCCCTACTAAGCTGTGTACTTTTTGAGTTTTAAAGTCTTTATTGAGGTTGGTGTGGTCAGTATTTACCTCAGCGCCTGCCATCCAGGAAGTACTCAAGGAAGAGAAGGAAAGATACATAATGGCGAACAGGGCATATAGGTATTTTGCAAATGGAAAGGGATCCAAGAAATGGAGGGAGGGGAGGGAAAAGAGACATAAAATGAACTATATGCTCTTTACGTGCACCACCTCTCTGTGAGGAATGTAATTGTTATGTACTGAAAACGTGTTAATAAAAACTGCAAAAATGGATATACCAATAGAATGATGGCGCGATATCTAGCTAGCTAGATGTATAGAGAGACAAAAGGTCTTTTTCAGTAAATACATGCCATCAACTTCCTCATTCCAAGTGTATCCTATGGAATGCCGCCATGGTTGTCCTGACGTAAAGAGCTGACCATTCCATGTTAAAATCTTTCATTCACTCATCATCATATGAATCACACTGTCATTCTTTAATCTTCCTTGATAGAGATATCTGGACTTTCTCATCCATTCTCAACCAAATAGTGCATGGCACAGCCACACTCAGTGCTTTCGTGTTCTCAAAGCATATCTGCCCATCCGTCCTTTCAGGCACACATTTTCTTATGCCCGTTTGTTCTGAGATTTGCTTCAGTGCTGAGGTACTCTTTTTGACAGTCGTCGTCGCATGGAGACTGACTTTTTATAAATATGATGAAAGTTTTAGCTGCCATTTTTTAAAACATTTTCATGTAATTAATTTGGAGAAGAGAGGAAATAACGCATGTGAAGTCTCTTACAAGGAGATGCAGTTCCTAAGAAAGACAAAGTAGTAGGACGTTGGGGCCAAGAGACTTTTCTAATTTTTTTTTTTTTTTTTTTTTTTTTTTGTGGTACCGGGCATTGAACTCCAGTCCTTGCGCTTGCAAGGCAGGCCACCGAACCACTGAGCTAAATCCCCGGCCCCTACTTTTCTAGTTTTTGAAAAGCCTCCTTTGCTTTTAGCCGGTGAGGAGGTTGCACTTTCCCTTATACTCTCTTAAACACCGAATGGGCTTTTTATGAATCCCACTGCAGTCGTCTTCCTATAATCAAGCCCAGCCCAGCTTCTGTCAAGGGCCAGCTGTGCGACCAGACATTTTCCCAGCTCCGGTGGGGGTGCCCAGGTACTGCCCTCAAGATTCCAGGTGCTCTTACTTAGCGGAGAGTGTCTACCAAGTGAGGGATCTGGAGTGATTTCCCACAGAGCTTTAGAGCCGGGTCCTTAAAGGAATATTTATGCTGCCCTCCTGTCTTTCTGGCAGAGCTCTTGCTTTCATCACTGATTAGTTGGAGAGGCTGGAGCAGAAGAGCAGGTTTCTGTCCTGACACAAGACTCCGTCCTTCTAGGATACCTGCTTCCCTTTAAACAGTCTAGCTCTTTGCTTAGATGTCTCCTCTGACAGTTCCTAATCACACGCAGGGCGTAAGAGCCAGCTGACACGTTAGTAATCTGCTTGGAAACCTCACTTCTCACATCCGAAAGTTCATCAGGTATTTTCTGTCTCTCAAGTTGCTGCGTGTGAGAGCTTCACCAGTTTTTGTCACTACACAGCACTGGTGACCATTTCTCTGGTTTCCCAGTGCCATTCTTCACTGCTGTTCTCCAGCCCATCTGCAACCGTGTGTCAAAGCCAAGCTACAAATATCAGGACTTTCTTCCCGTACCTTCTTTCTTTGTAACAGTTTCTTTCTTATCCTGGCATGTTTCTCCTCATTTCTTCCAAGCCGGCTGCCCTGGAAGTAGTTTCCTGGCAGTGGTGAAATCCCAGAGGAGGAAGTAGGAATTTTCAGTTGCTTTTTGAAACTTCTTTTGGCTGTGTAGGGCTGTTAAAAATCCTATTAGCCGAAGTGAGCCCCAAGGACAAACTTGGGTTCCAAGGATCTAGACATAAATTTCATCCCTGTAATGAGAGGAACTGCAAAATTATACAACAAATTGCTCATCTGCAGAGAGAGTATTTATTAACATAGGACATGAAACCAGTCTACCACGCATACTTAGGTTAATCTTCCTTCTTTAACAAATAAGAGCATTTTGTTTGTCTGTATTGAATGAACACCTAACTGAACCTGTAGCTCTCAGATACAGTATTTGAAGTGTGTATTTGCATTTTCACCACGGTGCGTTCCATTTTTCTTAAAAGTGTTTTCAAATGGATCTTATGTATCCTCCATGTGACTCGAAGCTGGGAGTGACCGCGCCTGGGATTCGTCCTTGGGGAATTTGCAGTTGTGGGTTTCAGTGCCAAACCCATAAAACAAAAAAACGAAACCCCTCAAATGTCCCCAGACCAACAACCCAGAAACCACACACCAACTCAGCAGCTCTGTCTTTGCTCCTCAGGTGATGCGTGTGACCCGAACCCCTGCGAGAACGGGGGCATCTGTCTGTCTGGGCTGACGGACGAGTCGTTTTCCTGTGAGTGTCCGGACGGCTTCACGGAACCCAACTGCTCTGGTGTTGTGGAGGTTGGTAAGTACCAGCTCTCAGCCTCCCGGCCGCTGCCTTCTTTCCTTCCCATGCGGGCTGGCGGGCCTCGTGGGGAGTGCCGCGGAGACCCTGTGTGACGCTGCTGCCTGGAGTCCTTGTCTGCAGTGCTCTCGAGTTTATCATCTCCAGTTTGTATTTTGCCGACCTTTTCGTTCGGGATGTTCTTAATCATTTCTTCATTTTCGGTCATTGACAGCATACTAAAAGACACTAATATGTGTGGTGCGGTGACACGTGACTGCCATCCGAGAGCTTCCAGAGGCCGAGGCAGGAGGGTCCATTACGAATTCAACCCAGCCTGGGCAATTTAGTGATTTAGCCAGACCCAGTGTCAAACAAAGTAAAAAAGGGACGAGGATGTAGCTTAGTGCAAAGGCCTGTGGTTCAATTCCCAGTCCTGGAAAAAGTTGCCGCAAATAATACTTGAATACAACAAATTCCTTACAATGTCTAACACTAATATAAATTTCAAATGTTATTTTCAAGCCAGACAAATAATGCACAAATGAATTTATTCAAGCAAAATAGTTATTGGAAGTGAAAAAAGTCTTTTGTAAGGGGCTGCTAATATATGTCAACATTTTCTAAGCTGTTCTAAATCATTACTTTTCAAAGGACATAAATATGCATTATATTTCTAAGAATATAAAGACGACAGTATTCCAACTGCAACGATGTTCAAAGTCTTTGAAAACTTTTCCCTGCAAAACCTGATTAGAGTCACTGATTACATTTCAAAATGATATTTTTAGTCTATGAAGTACTTCATTGGTATGTATAGTTATGGATTTAGGGTAACTTCCACAATTTACAAATAGCTACCCATTAAGGAAACGGCTGTACTTTAAAATGATTTAGCACTGTGTAAACTTGTGCAGAGTTTCTTGCTGATTAAAGGCAATACTATGATTAACTTTGAAAAAATTGTATTATTCACATCAGTACCAAGAAGAGTACAAGACGGACTCTTCCTATTCTGTACAGAAAAATCAAATATGTTTTTGATTAAAAATATGTCAACCACCATAACCTTTAGCAAACTTCAGTACTTCATTGTCTTATGGAAAATAGTTTTGAAGAAGAAGAGTATTTTGAGTTACAACGTTGTGTCTAATGCACCTAACCTAGTACCTTGTGCTGGGTAGAAGACCTCATAAGTATGAGTTGAACAAAGAAAGAAGAATTAAATAAACCATTTATTTACTGTCTTTGACCAGTATTTATTGGATTTGAGTGTTTATTTTAAAGTATATTTTGTATATTTTAATGTTACATTAATATGACCATATCTGAAAAATTAATTATTATTGAAAGATAATTTCTCCATTGAATTTGTGTCAAAGATAACTCCCTATTAAGGTTATTACTAGCTCAGAGATATTTTAGGTGCATTGTGTGGACACAGTGCCACAGAATTAAAAAAACGTTGTAACTACTTTGACCCCCAACTCCGTATCCTTGGAAATCATTATCCTTGGAGTAGTCCATATTTCTGAAGAAAATTACAACTCTGAATAATCCTACTGGGAATGAATGAAGAGAGTTAAATTTTACTGTTGCATTGTAAGCCCACCAACCCACAACTGGCAGTGCTTTAGTTTTGTAGTGTGTAAATGTTTCTGTCAGTACTCCAAGAATGAAAAATCTGGAATCAAAGAGTCAAATGCATTTAAATAATTAATGCACCAGTGTCTTCACAGAATTTTAAAGTAAACACTTGGATTTTCTGGGCTGTATTTTTAAACGTTAGTTTAGCATTCATCATTGTGTCAGAGAGTGATTTATGGGCAGCCACTTATTGAAAGCTAAGCAGACTTCTCTATTCCATGGGATTCATGAGACTTTGGGGAATGAGACGATCGTGTAACTAAGCTTTACTCAAATTTATTATTATTGGTGTTAAGGTTTATTCTTAGATGTCCCCACAAAGCCTCATTTGAACATGGGGAGGTGACTGGATCATGGAAACCCTACACACATGGTGGAGCAGTTCCCTGACTGTAGCCAGACTGCTGGGAGGAAATGGGGTCTGGACAGAGAGGTGGTTGTGGATGTGTTGCCTGGAAGGTTCTTGTCTCCCTTCCCAGCTTGCTTTGCTCTCTGCCTCCTGCCTGCAGTGAGGCGAGCAGTTGTGCTCCACCCAGGGCCTTCCACGTTGCCTCTGCCTTGAAGCCAGCCAACTACAGACTAATAACATGACCAGCAATGATCCTGTCCTCCTTTAAATTGCTCATGTTTGGTCTTGTGTCCCAGCGATGACACGGTGACTAAAACAATGTTATTAAAAATCTCACTAATAATCAGAAATTGGGTAGTTTATGCTACCTTAAGCGTCTTGTTCTCATCCTTTGCGTAAGGCAGGCCCTTTCCTCTGTGAGGTATATGTAGAAGTTCTTGAAAGAAAAATGTTCAGTGTGTGCATTTTCTATCATTTGGCATAGCACAGTAGTGATACCGGATCTTAACTGCTTGTGCAGGTGCTGTAGCTTTAAAATAGTAGAGAACACGTGCTGTGAAATATTAAGAAGTCCCCTGTGTCTTAAATAAACATTTTTATTTTGTAAAATATTATTTTAAAAGTTCAGAATATAAGATAAATAAAATAGTTTTTGGTTTAGATATCTCCATAGAACAGATACATTGCATCACTTATATTTCTACAACCTTTGTCAAGTCCATATTTGTTGCCTATATTAAGATAATACTGAAAATGTATTGAATAAAAATGCTTAATAGCAATGCCTTTAATATCTGCCCTACCTTAGGCCTCTTTGTATTTTTAAAACTAATTATGGAGACCACATGTTGGAAATATTTGTTTATTAAAGCCCATCATGCCTTTTGAATTGAAAAATCAACATCTTTGCTGAGACTTTTGTTGTCATTTGTGTGGGGGTTGTTCCACAGCACAAGTGCAGTAAACACAGCATCTACTGGGATTTGATTCTTAAAAGCATGAGGATTTTATCACAAAATCTTAAAAGACAAAAGAAGATTTTAGCTGTCGCCACAGCCACACTTTTACTTACACATTACTCTCCCAATGATAGAATAATATCCAATATTTCTTCTATTGTTTTTGAACTACTTACTTCATGTGCTTATAGAAAGTTCTAAATCTCCCTATTTTTAATTTCGAAAGGAGATTTTTAAAAAACTATGCATATTTATTCAGAAAAAAAATATTTTGGTCACAACTTTTAAAATCATATTATCCTACTCATTTTACAGTTAAACATGTACTCCCTTAATTGTAGCTCACCTGAAAAGAATTCAAAAGCATAAACTAAGAAAATCCTTTCATGATTTTATTCTAACTTTAACTCTTTGCAGTAGCTTTTTTAAGGGCTTGATGCTACTCATTTCAGAAGAGCTCCACCTCTAGTTGGATACTTTTTTATTCCCCATCACCAAACATCCAGGGCTGGATAACCACAAAATGCTTTACTGCTTCTGCAAACAATATTCACCTCACTTGAACTGCGTCCTGTATTGCATTCCTGCTCAGGACTATGAGCTTCAGTTATTCAACAGAGTTGCTTTTCCTTGGACCCCCACTTTTGATACTTCTGTGTATCCATCTTTTACCAAGCCTGCACACTGCCTTCTGTCTCTGTCTCCCACACCACATTCCTCACGCATGCACACCAACACCTCTCCATGTGCTCAGCTTCATTGAATGACTAAAGCCACTTCTGATATGTGAAAAGCACAATATGGAAATTTCTGTCTTAGCAAGGCAAGGGAAAGTCCCTGTCCTGCATTCTTGAGGGTGAAGACATGAGCCATTCTAGGAATGTGTGCAGATATTTGCTGGATGCTGAGGTCATCCAGGAACCTTGTATAGCAAAGACCCGAACTACTTCACAGTACCCATTCACATTCCTAGGTAAGACTGTGTAAACTGAAGCCAAATGGGGGTGTACTCATTAGTTTCTATTGCCAGTGAATACTCTAACTCCGTAAGCAGAAGTCTTTCTAACTATTCATCTGCCCAAGTTCTGTGGCGTGAGTGATTGTCCAATGTGTGCTGTCAGAGTAATTCAGTGAGCTGGTAACAAATATAAACCCAGTCAAGTCGAGTGCATAGCACTCGATGCAAAGCAAGTGAACAAAGGACAGGATTGACCTTTTATGAAAAGAAATGTTAGGAGATGAGTATGAAGCTCAGTGGTAAAGCATGTGCTCAGCAAATACAAGGTTCTAGGTTCCATAGCACTGCGAAAAATATAAGAAAATTTAGTTGGATTTGATTCTTACTTACTGAGGACTCATTACATAATAATTAGTTTAATGCTGAAGATTCATGGCATGTAGACAAAACATACATCAGAAAATATATCACCAGGATCAGTAATTGTTATTACTATTTATTATTTTTATTATTATTTTGGGGGGGTACCAGGGATTAAGCTCGGAACCTTTAGCTTGCAAGGCAGGTGGTGGAACCTATTATTATTATTTTTGAAATGGTAGGAATTGAACTCAGGGTCTTTACATTGAGCTACACCCCCAATGCTTTTTTCTCAGAGAAGATCTCACTATTTCCCTCAGGATGGGCTTGAGCTTTACCATCCTCCTGATTCAGCCTGCCAGAACATGGAATTAAGGTTACGTACCATCAGCATTCTAAGAATCTATAACAAAGCATAAGTGTCAGCAAGGAATTCTCCACCAAGGTGCACGGTCCCTTACAATAGAAGTCAAAATCAAGACATTTTTCAAATATGGAACTGTGAAGAGATATTACCGGCACACAGTCTTCTCTGAAAGATATTTTACAATAGGTTTTGGAAAATGTGAACCTATGACGCATAGAATGAAGACAGAGTGAGATGCTAAATGAAGGAAAACCCAAAAGAGCAAAATATGTTAATAATTTCAGTATTACAGGTGACAACAGTAATACTGACCAATGTTCGTTAGCAAAATATTAGGAATTACTTGCTAGGAAGAATCAGTAAGAACAATATGAAAAGCCGACTGTTTCCTAGGTGATTCAAATTTGCCAAGGGTTTTCTCTTAAATTGTTGGGGCCTGGAGACGATGATCACTAAAGCGCTTAATCAGACATAAAATTGAAAAATGACAACTGCTAGAGTAGCAGGACGACGTGCAAGCTGTCAGAGCCAGACCCAGTTATGAATCTGAAGGAACGCGGGGTGTTGGCGTCAAGAAGTAGAGCAGGAAATGAAGGAGAGAAAGAGAATAGGAGGAAAAATGGAAACAAAACCTCCGCAAACAAGGAGATGAGGAAGGGTTGAGGAGAGGGAAGGGGAATGGGAATCCAGAGAGGAATCAGGCTCTGTCACACACAGGTGTAAATTCCCTATGATGTGTGTGATCATTATGTATATCGAAAGTGAAAGAGTCAACAAGAGGAATCCCGCGGAAAACTACCCTGCACAGGCCACGCTGTACAATTAATCGGATCATGTGTGAAACTTCAATCGAATACTTCGTGTTGACCTTCCCAGCCCACCAAACACAGTGCATCCTCTCGTGTCGCATGTGACAAAAGGCCAGTGCCTCAGTCTTGTTGATGCTGCCGTGACGCTGACTTGCGTAAGAAGAGCAAGAAAGAGGTGCTGCGTTTTGGGGGAGAAGCTTGTGGCTGCAATGTGGAAAACCCAGTAGAGCAGAGCCTGGAAGGTACAGCTTGGTAGAGCCCTCGAGCCCTGGTCTGGGCCAGTATTGTAACTGAGCGGGGGAGAGGAAGAAGTGCCCAGAAGAGAGAGGTACAGTCTGCAATTATTGATTTGTTTTGACCCCCAGGGGTTTGGAAAAACGAAGAGTACAGAGGAGCGCCCTCCTCCCATGTCCTGGCCAGAGCACCTGGATGTTGTTTCCTGAACATGCTGCACACTGAGGGCACCCGGGGTCGGAAGGCAGGCAGTGAGTCCAGAATTTTACTACTGAGTTTGAGATGTTTGCTAGGCATCACCCAAGGAGCCTCGCGTAGGTTTGGAAATGATCATTAGAGAGGTGGCTGGTTACTGAAGCTCACTACGTGGAGAAGTTGCCCAGAAACAGAATATTGTCTTTGAATAATAGAGAGGCTGGAAATGTAAACTGATAAGAGCTCCGTGGATATTTCAGTGACAGGCAGAGGAAACTGAAGTTAGAAAGGTCTGAGGCCGATGGGGCGGTGAGTGGGAAACCTGGACGGTGTGTCGTACCTCTAAGTGTGAGCAGTGTTTCACAAACCAGACAGGGGGAAGCCCAGCTCGTGTTCAGAAGCTGAGTAGAGGAACGTTAATGCTGATGGATCAGTCGATGACCTTGCCGATTTAGGGGATCAGTCAGCTTTGCCCAGTTGGTGGAGGAAGAACGAGACTGTGGCACCAGGAAGAGTTAGAGGAAGATTTCAGATTACCCAAAAGAAACATTCATCAGTATAGTTACCGATTTGCTTATTCACCCACCCATCAAATATTTGAGTAACTTCTGTGCACCGGGTTCTGCTTTTGGCCCTGACAATACAGCCGCTAAACGCCATGGATTTATGGGGCTTGGAAGATGTTTGAAAGACGCAGAAGTTAAGGTTTGAACAGAGAAGAGAAGCAGGTACATCATGAGCTAGGAACTGAGATAGGTAGGGATGGGGAGCTACGGCCGGAGCTGCGGAGAATTTGAGCCCAGGAATGCTTTTCCTTTGAGATGTAAGACTGTAACATCGTTATGGTTCACAAATAAAACGTAAAACCTACTTTTGTGTTTTATTACACATAAACTATGATTACTCAGACATTTCAATAACATCTATTGTATTTCACCCAGTAAACCTACCAGTTTGAAGACAAAGGATGTACATATCAGAATTTGGTAGTCATACAAGGTCAATCATCATTTTTGGAAAACAAATAAGTATTTGTATTACTGAGATTGGTTCCGCACCAGATGAAGAAGTCAGAATACCATTTCACTTAAAAGTCTGCTTCTGTGTCCTCACGGTAGCTAACTGGCTTCTGACTAGGCATCTCATTTTCAGTAAAGAAGGAAATAAATAAACACAATAATACTTTACCCTACCCTGTTTCCCCCATCCTCCTCTGTCTTAACCCTACCATACTTGTTTTCCTTGGGTAATTGGCCTCCCTTTTCTGATGTGAACTCAGATTCTATTAAATTTGTGGCCCTCCAATCTCATCACTGCTAATCTTTTTCCCTCCTGGATTTCATTATGAATAAATGGTTATGTTTACCCCAGAAACATAAAGACTGTTGTGCAAATTAGAAAGAAAATTGCAGGTTAACTGCATATTTGACTGCCCTGTGAAGAGCCATGTTCATGTTTATCTTTTAGAAAGTGACTGGCATCTGAATTTCAAGTAATGTAACAGTCTGACTCTGTCTGAAAGGCTTCTTGTCAGTGATCATGAAATATCAGAATGTTAGCAAGCTTTAAATAAGATCGCTTGGGTGGTGAGATACTATCTTTAGACTTCTGAAGTTTGGTTACTAAATGAAGGATTGGTAAATTTCACTTAAAATTATTCATATAATAGATGAAGTTATAAGTACTTGTCAGCTGTTCTTCCTCCTTAAGATTCCTTCTTGGACTAAGGAAGGATAATGTATGATTAAATCCATCTTTCTAGAAATTATCATAATGAGAGCGATTCTACATGAGCAAAACTAATTCCTCAAAACCTGCTAGCCGAGGAAGATGCTCAGTGATTCCTCACTCAGCTAGGGTTAAATGGAATTATTTTCACAGATATATTTACTTCCTTTTCCAAAAACTAGAAAAATGAAATACAAATGATTATACAAACAGAATTGTGTAGTTAGATGAAAGATAACAATTTCATGTATAATATTTGTATTAAATGTGTGTGTACTAAAGAAAATTAATTATGTTGTATGTGTGAAAATCTCTGTAACAGCTTAGCAACTCATTAGCTTATTGATTTAAAATGTTTCTAATTTGTTATTAATTACAAGAGCACAATTTGTCAGTTTGTAATTCCAAACTCTAGTAACAATATAGTAATGTATATTAATTAAGAATCTTAGAAGTGACCTCACAGAGAAAGCTTTTCTCATTCGATTGAAGCACAGTAGCCAGTGTGTGGTACAGGTTTTATTTGTAGCAAATGTTGAAAATATTGAAAACATTTGGTGCATACCATTTATACCACTTTTCTTTGTGTCTGAGAATTTTTCTTACTGATTGGCGGCAAATTTGTATATGACACCATCATGGCTATGATCATGAAGCATTTTCTCCTTCACAAGCAGTTACAGCATTTGGGGATTTAAATACTGACTTTTTAAATCTCACAAATCTGCTCTTGGATTCCCTCTACTAATCATTTAAATTCCATGGAGCTCTTTTCAGTTTACCTTTCTGCGTTCTCTGTTATTCAAAACAATATTCTGTTTCTGGGAAACTTCTCCATGTAGTGAACTTCAATACCCAGCTGTCTAATCATCATTTCCAAAGCTGTGCTTGGCTTCTTCATTGATGCCTAGCGCAGGTCAGCCTTCCGACCCTGTCAGGAAAGATCAGCCTGATGTTCTGGCCATCTGAGGTGGGGGTTCTTCTTCACTCCTCTTTACCCAGCCCCCTTTTCTGCCAAGACATCTGTAGACCTCGGTGCTGTTACACACACACATCAGACACGATCAGCTTCGCGGGTGACTGGTGCTTCGTGGTGGATGAGGGCTTGGCTGAAATCCACCGTAGCCGTCTTCACTCCTGAGTGCCAGGAGAAGAGGCCCCTGGAGGATGAGTCTCTAAAATAAAGACCGATCAAAGAGGAAATGAACATTTAACCACTGAAAGCTTTACAGTGTTCTAGGACATCTAGATTTTGTATATGTGCTGCCCGAGCGAGCACAGGACATCTAGATTTTGGAGAGGCTTCCGGTAACCAGATAAAGAAAGCTGAAGAAAGGTAGATGAGACAGAAAGTGATAAAATGATTCCTATCTCCCTGAGGAGTGACTGAGCACGGGCTTGCCTTTCTCCAAATAGCATTAGTGAGACAGAGAATGGAATGAAGAAGATGAGAGGAAGCCGTAAGACTTCATCGACCAGAGCTATTTTGACAGATTGGAATTAATTTCTTGAAAATATTAGAAACAAGTAGCAGCGAACACAAATTCCGTTGCTTCCTTCTGTGTGGGAGAGTCACTTCGCTCGCTCTTGAGAGTTACAGTGGCGATAAAGCCCCGGCGGACAAGGATGGACCCCTCCACAGGGCCCTTAGCACAGAGGCCATTGTTGGCGGAGGTTTGTTTGGCCAGGTTCCTTGAAGCTAAAGGCCAGCCGGGTGACACTGCACGGTGACCTGTCACTCAGGGAATTTATTGTCCAGTGTTTATCGAAGTCTTCATTTGAAGACAAATTGTGTAATCCATATTCCTTAAAGTACAGTCGCAATAGCTAATTTCTAAGCAAGCCATCTAGTGAGAGATCATCGGTGCTGCATCCTTTTCAGAACATATTTAATTTTGCCCTTGAAAGTATAAAATTAATCAAACTGTCCTTAAAAATGGATAATTGATGTTTATTCTTTCTTGTTTGCTTTCTCTCTCCCTCTTATTTATTTTTCACACAGTGACTGCCTGTATAGTATTGGTAGCCCTTGAATTCTCTGTGCAGCTCAGGCTGGCCTTGCCCTTGGAGATCCTCCTGTCTCATCCTCTCAAGTGCTAGAATTACTAGCCTGGCCCACCACACTTGGTTTATTTTTTTAACTTTTATTTTAATCCAGTCTAAAAAGTAAAACAAGGAGGATCAACTTCAAGTTCTTTAGCAGAGAGAGAACCAAGATAAGGACGCCTGTTTTCTTAAGTACCGATCCATGGAAAGTATATCAAATTTCATATTAGAATTATACTTTCTTTATACAGTGTGTCAATAATGCACCACAATACCGTTTTCTGGGAAGGTCTTTATTTCAAAATTAGACCTCACGTGCTTCATCAAAACCCCAGGGAGCCATGGAGTCTAGAAATCATTACTGTTACTTATCCACGTGAGTAGCTACAGATGCATTCACACACAAGTCGAATAGCATGTGGGGTCTGACGTCTCATTGGATGGATTGCTTTGGCTCCCCCTGCAGAAGCAGTGAGTTACAGAAGAGCCGCTGGCTTCAAGGGTTTGTACTCTCCACAAGGGCCTACTGGCCTAGGACAGGCTTGCCCCACCACCAGGGACCTCACTATAAATAGAGGGAAGGGGCTGTGTCATCTTACAGTGTCACCATCACGCGAACACCTATTTCCTTCTTAATTCAACTCTTGTCTTTTTAGAGTGTACTGTTCACCAAACTCTCATCTGTACATAACTGCATACTACATATGCATCTGAAAGCCTGGACTCAACAGATGTGCTGACAGCACATTCGGCGTTAAATCAGAAAACAAGTCTGTGTTGACCTTGAGGAAGAGGCCGGGTAGATTCTTGCTGATGTAAGAAAGAGCAGGTGTTACACCTGAGCTTTGGCCCCAAACTTTCCTCTCCAAGGCAGTGCTTGTCTTTCAGATACCGTCACATAGTGTTTAACTTGAAGAAATAATAAAAATGCTCAGTCTCTTTGTTTTGCTGCTGTCCAGTGCCCAGCTGGAGTTCCACAGTGTGTAGATTTCTGCAGGACCTGGTACCTACAGGATCCTACCCTCTGAACTCTGGCACTGTGGTTACGAACTCAGGCAGAAAGGGTTCAAATCGTGGCTCCTTGTTACTCGCAGTATCTGTAGCTTCTGCATCCACAGATCTGAACAACTGCACGTTAAAGATATTTGGAAACAATGCAGAACATGTACAGGGATTCTTTTTCCTGTCATTGTTCATGAAGTAATGAGATATAATAACTATTTATGCAGTATGTATGCTCTATTTGTTACTATAAATAACTTAGAAGTGAGTTAATGTACAGGGCAGGACGTGTCTAGGATTTAGGCAAATATTGTGCCATTTTATTTGAGGATCATGGGCCTTTACAGATTTTGGTCTTTTCAGAGTCCCTAAACCTTGGATACCAAAGGACAAGTCTAGTAAAATTGAGACTGTGAGCAGGGTACTTAACCTCTGTGTCAGTTACCTCCTCTGTAAAACTGGGATAACGATATTGACTCTAGCAGGATTTCCTGAAAAAAGAATGAACATATACCAGGCTCTTAGAACAGTGCCTAGTTTATAATAAATGCCATCTAGAAGTTATTAAAGAAATATGAATACTTAGACCTCATATGCAATGCAAGAGCGACATTCAGAAATCAAGCATTGAAATCCCTACGTTTCCATCATTTCAGTCACTAATATTATTGAAATGTCCAATAAATCCCGACCTGTTATTTTTATGTCAGTTTTTTTCTGCTTTTGCTCGAATATGCAAACTGGGGATAATTTAGTTGTCAGCTTTTGATTAAAAAAAACAAAAACAAAAACTTTCCTTCAACATACAATTTGACAAATTACCTCATTTGGTATGGGAAAGAGTACCTTATGCTCTACTATTTGAAAATTATGAGTAATGTAAGTAATGCTTACATAATTAGGAATTGGCCCTTTAGGACTATTGCCTTTCTAAGCCTAGACCAAATAACTTATGAATTTATTTTTCTTTGGGAGATTGCAGAATGAGAATCCTATAAAGGCATAATAAATATCAAGTTGGGATTTAAAATATGTTAATATTAAATTCTTGGAACCGATAGATCAACAGTAAGCTCTTTGTAGTTTTGGATAAAACTGAGATCATAGGGGAAAGCAAGAATACTTGGATCTTCTGTTTACAGATGTGATCAATTGTCTCTTGATGGCTTTTCCTTTTTCTTGAATCAGTTTTATTGGTACATTTTTGACATACATAATGATCACATTCATCATAAGGAATGTGTACATGTACATTATATTTCATAATCGTAATCCTTTATTTCTCCGTTTCCTTCCCTTCTCTGGTTTTTTCTGCCCCCAGAAAGGGAATCTAACTTTTCTCACTTTCTCTGAGATGAAGAGCCTGCCCTCGGGACACTCACATGTGAGAGAAGATAAGGACGGACACATCAAGTTATTAAACACGCAGAAACTATTTATCCGAAGAGGTGAACAAAGTGCTCTAGGTATCAGGTCGAAGAAAAAATAATCACTTCCAGTTCTAGAGGTTGGATTTAATGGTTGAGGTAACTTTTGAGACGTACTGAATGCAATTATAATTCATCAGTGGAAGTAATTAGGAATATTTTGAAGAAAATATTTTTTAAAAAGCACTGATAGGAAGCGTAGGAACTTTCTTGAATAATTAATATCAGTGGTTCCTCAGATTAAGACATGCTTCTGAGAAGTCTGTGAAGAAACCACAGAAGTAGTTTTGACCTATACTGTGTAGGAGAGCATCTAGGTTTCTCCTTTTAACTATTCCCATAGTATAATTTTAATGTTCTTATTCAAGGGACGTGACTTTATAACCTTTCTTAATAATACATTATTGAAGCACACAGTCATTATAAAGACAAAACAACACAAAACGATTAACTGCACAATATTTGAGATAATTTTTAAGCATTACCTCAGGTTTTTCTTTTTCTTTTGTGGATGAAGTTGTTCAAATTGGACTTTTTTCCTCTTACATATTTATCCTGCCTCTGAGATAAATAAATCTATTTCAATCCATTAATTATTTCAATTGCTTCCTATAGGACCTTGTTCGACTAATTAGTTGATTTGACAAGGGCTGAAGGTGGCACATTGGCTGAAATTGGTAATAATTTTGAACTAGAAATTAATTATTGGAAGGACCAAGTGGGAATGTTTAATGACGGTTTCCAGGAAACTGTTTTATAACTCATAGTGTCAGTTGATGGGGAAAATCCCCAAGAATCCACTAAATAATTTTATTTCACTGAATGACCGAACACCCAGCCTTGGACACAGAGGAAGCTGTTTCACTGGGAAAAACAAATATATACTTTTTTGGTCTGCGGACTTTAGTCGACTTGTGAAATACGTGCAAACTATTCTTTGCTGGAGAGAGTGAGAGATTAAAAGTTTAAGACTTTGCCTGGGGCTGGGAATTTAGCTCAGTCTCTCTACACCTGCCCCACAAGTGAAAGGTCCTGAGCTGGAACCCTGATACCCAAAACAAAACAAACAAAAAAAGAAAGAATTTGTCTGGTTGCAAATTATCAAAATCTTCCTCCCTGCTGACATTCTTCTACCATTGCTTGCAAGCGAGACGTCGCTGTCTTTTCCCTCACTCACCCAAGCGTGACCTCTTCCCGCCTTCCTCTGCTTCTGCCCAAACAGCCCCTAGTCTTGTCCTCAGGCAGGAAGCGGGTACTGTTACTAGTAACTGGGGCAGAAGGACAGAGAGAAGGGGAATGGATCTGTTGTATTAGTGGCTAACACAATGTTGGATCGTTCCTTGCAAGGCAGTGGTCTCCACAAGACAAGTAGTAACACCGTTGTATTTTGTGCTGCCGGCGACAGGACGTATGAAGTCCTGTTTATATCTTATGACGATATTTTGAAATACCTGGGCAAATTTGAGTTTTTCAAGAATAGGTCAACAGGAATGATGTCCGGTATAAATGCTATGATGCATAAACTAAGTGGCATATATTTACTAAGTTGCATAAGTCAAATGGGGATAGTTCCTCAGTTAAGGTAAAAATTCAGACAAATCCATGGCTATTCAAAAAATTGAATATGAAACATGTCAAAGAAAGATAATATACCCCTCTTTTCCCAAGGCCAATTCTGGGAGAGTGATGTGATACAATCATTTATAAGATTAAAAGTCCTCTGAAATGGAAGTTTTGAACATTATTTACATGTTTGATTGTCATATTGTTCTACATGACCCATGAGTTTGTTTTGAAGTTTAAATTTTATTTTTAAATATTGCATATGTCCTGTTTTCTCAACAGGCTGTTTTGTACATGTGTCTTGAAGGTTTTGAAGAGTAGGCATTGATAGTATCCATTCCCAACTTGAAAAAATCATCTATTCTTTTATTTATTTGTGTTGCACACTGAAGAACAAGCCCAGGGTCATGCATGCTAAGCTCATGCTTTGCCAGTCCGGAAAACAATCTAAAAGATAGAAACAGTCGGGCCCCATCTCTCCCTGAGTAGCCCTGTGCCTTTATTCAGTTACATTGTCTTAAAGTTGGAGCCTGTTCATTTTTTTTTTTATTCAGCTGAGTTCTTTAAAGACATTCCAATTAAAGGAAAAATTTAGCCTAGGGAGATGAGCTTTGCAGATAGTGGAATTACATTGTCAATGTCATTTTGTTAACACCTGAATGTGGATACCCTATTTTCCTTTAAAGTAGACCCTAATGATTCGGAAAAAAAAAAAGAATTTAATTTTAGATTGCATTTTAATAGGCAGCGGAAAAATATCCCTCTGTTGCAATTATTAATTTACTGAAGAAGAGAGAGGCACACAGGATTACTCAGACTCCGTGTACCCAAATCGAGGTTGTGATTTATCTTTTATGATTAGCATCCTTGGCATGGGTTCAAATTACATGAAAAATAGAATTCCCCTGGACCAAAAGGAAACAGGTCCAACAGAAATATCCTTTATCTCTTCTCTCTTCAAGTTAAAGCTGTCATAAGTTTCCTTCTATTTTTTCTTCTTCATCATCCTTTGAGTCTCAAACGATATTTTAATTAGGCCAAATATGTGGAACTATATGGGGAAGTCATTATTTCGAAGCATCTTAAAATTTCTGAATTCCTCTTAAGAATATAAAAGCAAAAATAGAAATAGCATTTTGCTAAATAGCTTCAGAAATTTCGCAATAGTTGAAAGTGTGTTTGAAATAGCTATAGCACTATCAAATACTTGCTTGTTCACACACAGAGACAGGCATCTTGTACGCCAAGATTTTTCAACAAAATAGTTTCCTGCCTTCAGTTAGTTGCCATTTGTTTTTAAAAACCATTAAAACTTCACATTGTTTATATCCCAGAAGATACAGAACATTCGGCACTCAATCCTAAGCATATAGGCACTTTATATTAAGGCTTTCATGAATGAACATTGTTTGAGGCCTCTCTGAGTTCCCGTGAACATCACAGACTTCATTTTTCAGAACACGAGCTGAGAGTAGTGAGGCTCCGTGGCCACTGCTCTGCTCTTTATCCCAAGATGGCCCTGACGGGACAGAAAACCTGTTGGCCCAGGATGGTGACTTCAGAGACACACGGAAGTCGCTCCTCACTGTGTCTTAGGCTGCCCAGAAGGGTGCTTAGAAGTTGTACTTGATCTTCTTTAATGATCACTTTGGAAGTAAGCGCTTGCACAGAAAAAAGGTAGAAATGGAACACAAACGGTTTTACTACGGATAAGCTGAATGTATAAAAGTCACTTAAAAACCTCATTTACAGAAAGTGACTGTTGTATGTAACATCAGAAGCTTCTGCTTATTTTATAAAAATTTTGGTAACAAGTATATTGTTGCATATCTGCATGTGATTATTTATTCAGATATCACTTGGTAGAGAGAAGCCCTGGAACCCATCCCACTAGCATTCACTAAAGACTTAGCAGATTATATTTTGCTATGTCCATAAAGTAAAATATTATTCATTACTGTTCATATTCGCTAATGATATAGTAATATAAAAGTATGTGAAGTGTATTTTAAAAAGCACATTCTAGAACATGATATTGTACAATCCTTTTTATTTTTGTCATACATATATATATATATATATATATATATATATATATATATATTAATATATGTGTCCTGATGCTTAAATAAATTTACTTCAGAACTCTATTTCTGAGAATGTTTAGTTGGTGATTTCGCTGATTCAATGAATACACTTCTCTTTTCTAATGGAAACCTTAGTTGATTACAACATGGATATTTTTGCCAACACTCTTAATCACTAATGTCTCTTCTAGCATTAATATTTCATGTCCAATGATCCTGTGGTTTTCTTAAGTGAATGTCTTCACTGAGATTTGGGCCTATATTGCTATCACTTTTTAGTTGTTTTTTTTTTTCCTTTGGTTTTGCAAATTTGCTTTTAGATTAGCTCATTTGTCCTGACATGCAGAAATGAACAGAAGCTGAAATGAGCTGTCTCCCACACAAAAATAGAGCAATAATCCATAGAACAGAGCTTGATGTATCCACTCCCCCCTCAGGTATTGAGAAACAAAATATGACAGGTAGTGTGGCCTCCTAAACGTCACACGTGGTGAGCAGATAAGGCGTCTCATGGCTTCGCTGGCCTTAGCATTGTAGAATGATTCCTCCTTTACTATACTGTATTTTTAAAATGATTATGAATTTATTCACTCTTACTAAAAAGGGATAAATCTCAGAAATTATCTATTAAATTCTCATCTGCCATTGTATATTTCTTTTTATTTGCCCATGAATTTGTTTATGATACTTAAGGTTTGACTTCAAGGCCTTATTTTTCATGGCTAACAGTAATGTAAAAACAGTCATTAAAATTACTTACCGGACTTCATTTTCTCAACTCTAAAATCGACTGGCTTTTGAAAAATATTTACTCTATACCAATTATGTACACTACACACAATGAAAACATAGCCCTCGCCCTCCAGGAATGATTGCATCCAGCTTGGGCAATGAGGCTAGAAAATATGATGTGCTGTTTTTTATTTAGTACTGACTGTAGATTACACCGTAAAAGCCAGGGGAAGAGTGAAAGAGGTAACTGCATAAATCTAAAGACTGAAGTAAATATTAAAGAAGTGAAGGTGGTCAGATTTGGTTCAGTCTACAAAGATGAGATAAATAAGGCACAAAATGAAGTCGAGTGAATAAACACCAGATAATTGAAGGCACTCAACATATTGAATTATAACTTTCTTTGTGATGTCCAGTCACAGCTTAAAAATGGTAATCCTTACTCTACAAAGCATTTATATACTCAAATCTCTTTACTTCCATCCAGGATAGGCTATAGGAGAAGTCTTACAATCCACCTTCCCGTTACTTTGGCTTGGGTTTACAAAACTTGTGATTTCTTTCTTTTTAAATTTTTTTCATTCAGTAGGAAAAAATGAAACCAAATCATCCACTTTTTTGTCTTATTTTCCTTATCTCTATCTTTCTAAAGGAGAAAAATCACAAACACATTATTAAATGCTGTTAAAGTGATTCATTCACTGTATAAATAACGAGGAAAGTCCATGTGAGCTCAATCATTACTAAGCACAGACAGTGCATTTTGTGATTTATGTTAAGGATTCTATTTAATTAATAAATTATGGTTTAATATTTAAAATTATAGCTTTAATGTTTCATTAACAGTTGTTTCAACTATTATTCCTTTTCTCATACCCCAAGAAAGAAAATTGCAGTTAATAAATACATGTGCAATTATGTTTAGATTACCCAGTGAGACATAGATACACATGTAAGGCTTTCACTTTTAGTAAAGTTGTTTAATGAAGCAGTGGAGCTTGATTTAGTAACACAGCAGACTATGTGAATCATTAGTCTTCCCTTCACTTTTTCCAACACCGATTTCTTATGTCCCTACACTGCTTCAGGCACTGTGTTGAAAGCTATGGTTCAAATGGCCTCGTAGTCACTTTGTAGTTGCTGAGACAAACACAAAACACCCACAGCTTCCAGGAGGAAATGCTTGCTTGGCTCGCGATCATAGTGCATAGTTGGTTGGCCCCAAAGTAGCAATGGCATGGTGGAAGGGTCCTGTGGGAAAGCTCCATGTCAGAGCAGGAAGCTGAGAGAGAGAGCGAGGAGGAGCCTGAGCAGGAGAGAACCCTCCCCGGTTATGCTTGGAGTGACCTCCTTCTGATCAGCCCCAGCTCTAGGAATCCCATGATCCAGTCACCTTCCCAAAGCCCAACCTCTGAACACTTTCTGGGTCTGATGGGCACATTTTAGATTTAATCCATAATGTTTCAGTATAGGTCTAAGAAGCACACATGAAGGAAAGGTCAGCAGTATTGGCCGTTACAGTAATGCAAAGTGAAACACCAAGTTTCAGTGTTACCCCAGAAAGAATGGCTAGAATCTAGAAAAACTAAACAACATGCTGAGGAGGCTGTGCAGACAATGAAGCCCCTGGACATTGTTGGTTGGAAAGTAAACTAGTACAACCACTACAGAAATCAGTGTGGAGTTTATTGAAAAACCAAACAGAGAAGTTCCATCCAACCCAGTTAGTCCCTGTGAACACATTTTCCTAAAAATTTTAATGACAACAAGTCACAGTGATTTGTGAATACCCATGTCTATAGTAGCACAGTTCTCAACAGCTAACTGGAGCCCAGGATGTGCCGTGGAGCACACCATGGAATGCCGTTCTGCTATATAGGAGATGAACCTGTGTCATTTCTAGGAAAATGGAGGCTGTTTGATATTTAACGTTAAGTGAAGTAAATAAGACACACACTTTAATACTGCATGATTTATTTTACAAGAAAAATTCAAATTAGAAATGAAAGAGCAAAATCCAAGGTAGATAATAGGAGAAGGGAGGTAGATCTCTTGCAAATGGGGAGGGGAGCAAGTGATGGAGGGAGATGGAGAACAGGGAAGGAGATGTAAAGGGCCTTAAAACGTGCTGTGTCCGTGCATCAGCTCCTCATGGCGAATGTAGGTATTGTGTGGTGCAAACGTGCACCGCACCGATAAGTACAAAATTGGAAAAGAACGCCGTGTTTCCCCGCAGCCCCTCAAGGGCCCACGGTCATCTCTTCATGCAAAGTGTATTTAATCCATCTCTAAAA
This sequence comes from Fukomys damarensis, assembly GCF_012274545.1. Classification (NCBI taxonomy): domain Eukaryota; kingdom Metazoa; phylum Chordata; class Mammalia; order Rodentia; family Bathyergidae; genus Fukomys; species Fukomys damarensis. Next base: position 41,608,276 of record NW_022900915.1, read on the forward strand.
GTCATGAACTCTTAACAGTTTTCATATTGCTGAAAAGTGGGAGTCTAATATCTCCTCTGAGAGTCAGGGAAAACTGTCAAGGCCCCGTGAAAAGGGAAAAGGAAGTAAATGCGATGTCGCAGGACAGGTATTCCCAATCCGAAAGGGAGAAGTAGAGGAATAGAAAGAAATTAGACCAAGACAAGACTGAGAGCTATGAGGGGGAAACACTCTGTCCTGCAGCTGTGTCGAGCACCCAGGACACACTGGTGAGATGACAGCTCTGAGGATGTGAGTGGCCTCTTGCCTTGGGCACCACAGGTGCCGAACAGAGGAGATGTTCCGCCCTCAGGAAACTCCTGGTCCAGTGGAAAAGTCTGCAAGGCATTCAAACAAGTACAGACTTGCACTGCTCATATATGGGATTGTAAATTATGTGTCATGAGCTGCATTTAAATAGATGTCCTCCTCCACCTCAACACAGTAGTCAAAATGCACCTTAAACCTGATAAAATAGAATGGATTATTTGATAGTCTCAACAGGTGTGTGTGTGTGTGTGTGTGTGTGTGTGCAAGAGCAAGCACTTTAAAACCTGAGTTCATGAATTTGAAATGAATGTTTACTCTTCTTTGTCTTGGTATTACTATAGCACACAGGCGCGCACACAGCATTTAACATCTGGGTAGGCATAAATAACGGCAGAAATATCATCATCATTATTTTCACTACAATGCAGCTGAATAAAAACATTCTAAAGTATTTGTCTGAGTACAGTAACACATTTCTGTTGCTTTGTTTATGGAAATAATTACATAAATAATGGTATACTCACAAGCATAGTTGGTACATAATTAACTAAATTCATGACATTCAGCAAAATTAACAGTAAATGACTACAAATTGAATAATACAAAAATAGAATATCATATGCTAAGAAATGTGTGTTTTATATTTCATAATGTTTTCCTATTGTATGATAAGTTACCCTAGGTACAGATTATTTTCATATGTGTAGTATCCACGTTATCTAAGTGTACTTAAAGCACCCAGCCATGAAGAGCAAACTCAGAACATGTCAGAACTGTTGAGAACTGAGAGAGATGTGTCTAAAGACAACATATGTGTACCTTCATGTCAGATGCATGTCTGGTAACGTGTAGCACTTTTTTACTTCATAGTTTGTTTCTGCAGCAAAATAGGGAAAGACAGCAAGGGAGAAATGAAGGGAGATGAGACAAGTCTGCATGATACTTTTCCCTCCTCTTCCAAACACCTTTCCACCTTCTACTCTGACACACAGTGTTCAACTTCTAAATCAAAGGAATTATTTTTTTGTATCGAATTGTAGAGATGCACTCAGCTAAGAATAAAGCAGTGACCTTCCAGTTGTCCCCTGAAATCACAGCCCAAGGCCCTATGTACTTTTGGTCTCAGCTACCTCAAATAATCAATTTCTTATGCATCCTAATATGGTTTAAAGGGAGCAGGAACACTGTCTCCAGCTGTTGCAGATCACCACTTACAATACTTCCAAATAACAGAAAACCCAATTCCCACTACATACACGATAAAGGGAGCATGTTTTTCCTTCGAACTAGACATCCAGTGGGAGGGTGGAATTCACAGTTCATAGTGGTAGTGACTCTGCGATGTTATCAGCAATCGAATTTTATTCTATCAAAGCCGATTCCTATCAGGGACACAAGATGTGTGCTGCCAGTATGTGTCTCTACCTAAGAAATGAGAGGTGTTATTTCTAGACATTTTCCCAGGACAGTGAGGCTATCTTGGTTTCAGTTCCTGCCTCATCCAAACACACTAACTTTACATTAAAATACCCTGACGCCAAGGAAAGACACTCTTGAACCTCTTTTGTGTCTCTGGAGCTGACGTATGTGAATTCACTCAACTCCAGTTAGAAAATCACTATTGAGCTGAACATATACAGAATTTTTTGGTCATCATTCCTTAAACAATATTTAGCAACTATTTACATAGCATTTGAGTTGTACTAGGTGACAGAAGTAATCTGCAGATGAGTAGGAGTATACCAAAGGTCATCTGTTATATGTAAATATTACATCATTTTGTACACGAGTCTTGAGCTTACACAGACTTTGGTATCTGAGCAGGAAGCACCCTTCTTGGAAATACCAACAAATAAGTTTATATCAATACCAGACCAACAGACCAAGACAGCCCTGTGACAGGGAGCAGATTTCGTTAGCTCTGAGATACAGATCACTTTAAATCAAAGAGAGAATTGTCTTCTCCCAAAGCACTAAAACAGGTATGCAATAAAGTCTAAAGCCCCTTCAGGGGAAAGAGCGATGAAAGGTGGTTAGGCAATTGCAGAATAGTTGCAGAGGGTTTCCAATAAGCCTGCAGGTTTTCCTCCACAGCCCCAGGGACAGGACCCACGGCCTTGCCCTGTGAAATAAACTTTGGTAGGCTGTCATCCCAACCCTTCACATTTAGCCTTCATAACACTCAGCAGGACAGACTTTTACAAATACGGAAGCATCATGGGCTATCAAATACCCCAAATGCAAATTCAATATATTTGAAACATTTTAACAAACACTCAGATTCTATTATGGGTGGTTGAAGTAGTTTACTCAGTTCAGTCCTGTACCTGAGAATATTTCTTTACTGTTCTCCTATCATCAGAGTCATTTTATTAAGTCCTTCTACATGCTGAGTTGGTAGAACAAAACAGTTATTTCCTAGGTTATTTGTGTTTTACTTGGTTGGCTGTGCCGCAGTTTCTAAAATTAAAGGGGTCTGTAATGCAGACTCAGAATTTTGTTAAATCATTGATTTCATCACTTATAAGAAGCAAACAGTGAAAAATCGTTTGGTTAATACCACCAGTACCTTCTGAGATATCTTATTCACTGAAATACCGTTTTGTAGACAAGTAATGCCCACTTGATGTTTATTTTTACTGTGAAGCTCTAGTTGCCCTGTTAATACTTCCTGACATTTTATTCAGCAATTCAGTCTACAAGCAGGCTTTGTCACAGATAACTCAAACAATGAATTAAAACCATTACCAGACTTTGAGTATGTGTGCCTTTTCATGATACAAATATTGGTTAATGACATCTACATTTAAGAGGAAATTTTGCATAGAAATAGAACTCTATGCAAAATCCTATGCGGACTGACTCGTAGTGCTAACTGATTACTAAGAAGCTTTCAGGAAAGCAAGCTCAGGTATTGGTTATGGACCCACACCCTATAGGATTTTAATTTAAATCTAATTTTTATGGCTCCTGTATGCTTATAATTGTCTGTATTTTGTGCTTGCTAGGTGTGTCTTGAGAGTTCTTGTTTATGTATGCATAATGGAGTGGTAAGATCTTAGCGCTGCTGCTAATCTCTCTTCCTTTGGTATCATCAGTGTAGACATTTTAAAATCCATAGTTAAGATCTCACCTGCCTGTTTCTACCCTGTGCTAAAAGAGACGTGGGGAAGTTTCTAAAACATCATGTATTGCAAATAATAGTGATCACATTTCAATATATCTTGTCACCTTGCTTCAAGAATTCACTCAGCCCTTTATTAGACAGTAAGGATTAACAAAAAAATTCGGTTTTAAAATCAAACTGATATCAGTCACCTCCAATTCAAATGAACTTGGATCTTGCAGTTCCTCCGGATCTCTCTCACTTTTACTAATTTTCATCTCATGCTTGCTTTGTGAACTAGATGTTTCCCCACATAAAGTCATCCACAAGCACTTTTTCCATCCTGAATCTCCTTCTCCTCCAGACTTTGGTAACAACTTAGCTAACTCAGCATTTCTTCAAATCTTGTTGCCATTTTCTTGAAAGGGAAATTTCTAGAGGATACAACTTTTCTCTTTGAATATGCTACAACATATTTTGGACACGATAAAGCAGCAGACAGCTTTTTAAATATTTATGCTCCCCACGCCACGTACACCAACTGTGTTTGCTCTCTTCAGTCCTTAATGTGCCGAGGAGAGAAGCCAAACAGTGGTGAGGAAAATACATCAGGAAACAACATGGGCCTGTGTAGTGTGTTCTCTCTGCAGATGTACCCTCACTCAGGCTAACGGGGTCCCGCCATTAACAGAGAAGATGGGAACAGTGCCCATTTATGAGCAAGTCAGCTAAGTCAGTGTTTATTTTAAAACTGTGGATCAAGTGAAAGAGCACAGGCTGTTGTCATATAATTCATTGGAAATACCCTGAGTAACGTGCACTGTGCACTGAACAGACACGAGAGTGTGTTTGGAAGAGGAAAGGTGAATAGGTAAATTCTGGGCAGAATCATGAAGCTACACAGATTAGCTCTGTTTTACATTTTTCTGAACAACAGGCTTCCCTCTCACCCACACAGCAGTGGGTTTTTGCCCTAGGAGTCATGCTGCTCTCAAACATAATCTTTAAAATAGGAAGCAAAATGATTCACACCCTCATGAGTTACAGTTAGTGGGACCTGATGTTGTTATTCCTTGGTAATGTCTCAATCCTGGCTATAAACTAGTACCACTTAAAAGATTCCGACTACTTGGTTTGAGGCAAATCCCAGAAATTGACGTTCCAATGAGCATCCAGGACTGAGAACAGCTGTAGTCAACATAATTATATTTTCACATCTTGGCACCTGTTTTGTAATATCCCTGTTTATTCAACAGTGGGCTGCAGAATGCATGAGCCAAGGCCATCTAGGGTCATCCTTTAAAATGTGTATGTGTGCATTCCTGTGTACTTTCCACAAAATGGAAATCATAACTGAATCCTTGAAGGTTGCAGTGTGGGTGAGGTAATGTGTGTGTGTGTGTGTGTGTGTGTGTGTGTGTGTGTATGTGTGTGTGTGTGTGTTTGAGAGAGAGAAAGAACAGAAAAAAACAGAAGAGAATGAGAGAAGGTGTGTGTACTAGAATCTTCACATTTAACAAAAAAAAGGGATTCTGATTCACTGTGAAATTGAACAACATCAATCTTAACAAATTCTATCCCAAAGTGGAAAATTTCAACTACTAGGAGAAGCTTTAAATCCCTCCATGATAATAGAAAATTGACCCTGGGATATGTGCATGCATTTTATATTTAATTTATATTATTTATTTAACAATTTATGCAATTTAAATTTTAACATAGTTCATTATTATGGAAATTGAAGAAGACCAGCTATGTATAAAAAGAAAAGGAAATTCCAACATAGGTGGCAGAATTGTCTCATTTAAAAAGTAAACACTGAGAGCTGGGACTAGAGGTTCCATTTGACCCAGCCATCCCTCTGCTCGGTATCTCTCCAAAAGAATTAAAAGAATCATACCACAGTAATATATGCGCAGCAATGTTTATAGCGGCACAGTTTGTAATAGCTAAAACTTGGAAACAGCCCATCTGCCCATCAGTTGGAAACTGGATAAAGAAGATGAGTTTTTTCTATAAAATGGAATACAACTCAGCCATAAAGAATGAGAAATTAGATTCATTCATAGGAAAATAGATACATATTGAGGATATACTCCTAAGTGAAATAAATAAGTCATGTGTAAATACCAAATAGTTTCTCTGGTATGAAAAACTATAATAGTACTTAAGATCCTAATGATATAATTGACCATGTGAAATAGGAAGAAAAGGGCTAAAGGTGTAGGGGAAGTGGGAAGGGTAGGGGAAAGGTAAGAAGGTAAAAGAAAAAAATATGACAAAACGAAAAAATGGAAATAAAGTGTTTGTAAAAGGGGTGGGAAGGAGGGGGTGAAGGGAGGGCAGGGGTAAGGGGAAAAAAATGAGATCCAAGACCTGTCATGTAAAGGTACAAGATCCCAATGATGGATGTTATTGTACTGTATACCTAAACTGTACCAATAAACTCAATTAATAAAAAATAAAAAATAAACACCTTAAAGAATGAGAATATAATGCATTTTTACTTATTATTTTTAAATAAATGTAAATATCCATGAATCTATGACCAGATAATGAAAGAAATTAATGTATGCAAAAATTGACAAGTTAGGGCGTTACAATGATTGTAAATATGGAACTTTGATATTTTTTTTCTCTCTCTCTCCCTCTTTCCCTCCCTCCCTCCTTTTCTCTCTCCCTATACTCTGGCCCTACTTCATCCCTCTTTCTCTGAATAGCATCAGATGAAGAAGAGCCAACTTCAGCAGGTAAAAAGTTCTTATATTGTAATTATTATCTCTATTTAATTTAATGCCTTTGATGAAAGAGACTCACATTTTAATTTTTTTAAGTTTTTTGACCAAAAATCTTGCATATTTTAATATCTTAAAAAATTTTAAGTGCTATGTCAGACTAAATCATGTTGATTAACATTTTCGAATAAAAAGAGAAGCAGTAAAAATGAACAGTTACTACAGGGGAAAGCATAGTAAAAATAGCCCATCAGCACGAAAGGACAAGGAAAATTGAAAGACTAGGATACTTAGAAGAATGCAGAACTATATGTATGAGAATTACAAAACAAAAAGAATTAAAAAAGGAAAACGGCAGAATAAATTCTCATAAATATCACTTTCTATGATAGAATAATAAATTATCAAACATGTAACTATCATGAATCATAATATTCAAATTTAAGGATACAATTTTGACTCAAACGCGCTTTTAGAAGATTTAATTTTTACAGTTACAGCTGAATGATCCTGCCTCCTGGCATCATAATTCTGTTACTCATCTCCTAAGCAGTGTTTATCACACTGCTAAGGCTTGAACTCAGTCTGTGATGCAGGCAGATAGCAGAGAACACTTCCAAGTGTTACTTCCACGGTGGTTGAAAGACAGTGGGACACATAATAAATGAAATGCTAGCAGGCTGGAAACAGGCACACTTACAAGTATGTGCGTGGGAAGGGTGTTCTTTCCATTGGCAATTAATTAAAGACCCAGAGTTGCAGATCGATACACGGGAGTGGTGGAGTCTAAGGGAGAGACAGGATTCTAAAGTGAAAAGAGCAGATATTAGCCCTGGTTAGATTCCTCCTTAGTAACAGAAGGAAAGCACAGTCCTGAGAGACAAGGGGAGGGATGACTATGGCAATTAATGGGCACAAGGGGCTTGCCAGTGGGCACGGAGTAGCGTGGTCCAGCAACTAAAACTCAAAGTCAAGGTAGGGTCATTTTAACTTACAGTCTTCACATACTCCAACAGACCCGACCTCATGAATTCCACCTCTCCAGAAAAAAACCAAGCAAAGATCTTACCTATAAGAATGAAATCAAAAGATCAAAAATTCAATGGAAGAAAGCAAATGGTTTCTGTACAGGATGTTTTTTGTTTAACTCCAATGATGCCATGCAGTATGGCGCATGAATGTCACACTGCATGGCATTAATTACAGTTATAGTCCCCTAGCAATGAAGTCAGAGATGCAGATCAATTCTTAACTGATGTTTCCTTTCACCATATCTCAAGTTTATTACCTAAATGATGGGATGATGGGGAATCCTTATCACTTCCTCCTTTTTAAGCTGTTACTGTGTGACCTCATTTTAGAGGCCTCACACTCATGTGACTCAATAGCAAACGTACCCATCACCGAGTGCCTTTTGTCTCCTTTCTGACTTTATTTTGTCCTGCCTGTGAACTTTGGTGTGTGTAGAAATGCTCAAATATTTCCTTCATATAGCTTATGTATTTATTTTTATTGCTCCTATTTGTAGTATATGCGGATTACATTAATCTTGGGGAACTGCTACACATGCATTTTGTATTTTGATCATTTTTACTCTCTCTTTTCTCATTCTTAGATAGTTTTGAATCTCTCCACAAATTCTACCTCTGTTTCTTTCCTTCTATCATTTTACTCTTAAAATCATGTATACTTTGGGTTCCTCATATAAGAGAGACCATGTGATATTTGTCCTTCTGTGCTTGAGTTGTTTCTCTTAGGATTATGGTCTTAGGACCCATCCACTTTCCAACCATTCGTTAAACGTATCCTTCCTTGTGGCTGGGTAGAATTTAGTTGTGTGTAGAGGTCACGTTTTCTTTATCGATTCACATACTGATAGTCATGTGTGGCATTTCCATGACTTAGCTGTTGTGAATTGTGCTGTTATAAACATAGTTATGGTTGCAAAATTGTAATTTGATGACTAACTTTTTGGGGAAGAAACCCAAGAAAGAAATAGTTGGAGCAAGTGGAATTTCTATCTTCATACTGATTTCCATGGTGTCTGTGCTAGTTTATGTGCCCACAAAAAATGTAGAAGGTTTTATTTGTTTTCCACCACCACCCCTCCAGCACTAGTTATTTGTTGAGTCCTTGGTCATAGCCCTCTTATTGAGGTAAAAGGAAATATCAGTGTTGTTTTGATTTGTTTCTCTAAATGCCAAAGATACTGAACATTTATTCATTTACTCAGTGGCCATTTGTACTTCTGAAAAGCATCTGTACATGTTATTTGCCCACTTTTTGATTATGTTTTTTTGTTTTGGAAAGTCTAATTTTTTGAGCCTGTATTTTCTAGATATTAATCCTCTGTTCAAGGAGCAGCTGGTAAAATTTTTATTCCCATTCTAGAGGTTGTCTCTCCAACATGTTTGTTTCTTTTGCTGCCAGGAAGCTTTTCAGCTTTATATATAGTTTTATTTGTTGATTCTTGCTAGTATTTCTTGTGAGTTTTGCTCAGAAATTTCTTGCCTAGTGCTTATGTCTTCAAGAAATTTACCTATTTTATCTTCTAGAAGATTCAGTATTTCTGTTTTTGTATATAGGTCTTTGATCCATTGTGGTTTCATTTTAGTACAGAGAGATACAAATCTATATTCATTCTTCTGCAGGAGGATAACCCATGTTCCCAGCACCATTTGTTAGAAAGACTGTGTCTTCTCCACCTTATGTTTCTGGCCCCTTTGTAAAAACCAGCTTATTGGAGGTTGATGGGGTTATTTCTGTATTCTCTATTTTATTTCAGTGATCAACATGTATGTTGTGTCATTAGTATTCTGTTTTATTATTATAATTTTGTAGTGTATTTTGAAATCCATTATTCTAGTGCTTTTCACTTTGTTCTTTTTGTTCAGGATTGCTTTGATCATTCTGGGTTTCTTATGATTCTGAATGAATTTTAGGATTTTTCTTATGATTCTGTGAAGAATAGTGTTGGTATTTTGATTGGAACTGCTTTAATCTGTATATTATTTTTGGTGGTAGAGCCATTTTGACAATATTGGTTCTACCATTTTCTAATGTCCTCATCAGTCTCTTTTATCATAGTATGATGCTTTTATTGTAAAGTTCATTTATTTTCTTTTCTCAAATTTAATTGAATTTTCTCTCAGGTGTCATTTTTTTCCCCAGCACCCACATTTTTCTAGCCAAGTTCAGTCTCATCCCTTTTATGTGGGTGCCCAACACCATGCTATACTGTCTTCCAATCAATTTTGGTTCCATTGCAAAATAATTACTCTGTTTTCTCACAGGTTGAAAATAAATCATAACCTAAAGTAAACTATAATTAAATACAATGATCCAGTGGTATTTTTAATTCTAAAGTTATTTTAATAACTTCTCAGCTTGCTAAGTTGTTTTGTCAAATTTAACTGAATATCTTTATCTCCAAGTATTCACCTTTGGGCAGTGTCCTATGAACATCAAAGTGTTCAAACATTAAAATGATATTTTTTGTTGTGATTTCACATTTTTAAAGTGTAACATGTACACTAAAGAAATACAGTATTCTAACTACTTAATTTCACATATAAATGATATTAACACTGAAAAAGTGATCATTTAGTAAAACAGATTCTTTTTCATTTCTTTTGTATAAGAATGTCAGTGAAAACTAAAAATTTTGTTTTATTTTTTTTTAAAAAGTAATCAAAACATATAGGCTAATTATGTTAACACTTTTGAGAAAATATGAGATTTGTGAAGAATTGGTTATAAAACCAATTTGAGTAATTATTTAAATGAAATTGTGGTTTTTTTTAGTGGTTGATTATGATCTCTTATACAAGATTTTTCAATACTTTTCTTAACTGAATATTTATAATTCTGTTCATGAGTATTATTCCATAATATTTATCAAACATGTATCTTTTATTTAGAACTGTTATCTATATTTGCTACATGATGAACGTTATTTGTTTTATTCTCATATTACCTCCTCAGAGAATTTATGCACAACTGTTTTTATCAAACTGAGATTCATTTTGGGGGCCTCCTTTAATTTGTCTTTCTTCCATGGGATTTTTCCATTCCATTTAAATTATCAATGAAATGTAATAATAAATTAATTCAAACTTCATGCCTCCACACAATTTCTTTTAGAGGTTCATTTACTTTTCCTTAAGGTTCACTGTATAACTGGATGATAACTCTTTCTAGAAAATGATCCCAACTGAAATAGCCTCCGCAAGGGCTAAGGAGTGGATGTGGACCGCAGCCTGGCCTATACTGTCAGAATTCTCAGCAGTGTTTGGACTTCCTAGCTGTGACTGGAATCACCCATTAAGTTCTCCTTAGAGCATCATGGGGCTTCTCTACTTTGCATCTGCAAACCTTTCCAAACTTCTTTTCCAAACCTTTTTCAAAATATTCTAAACCACTTGGCCAGCTAAAGTCACAGCAAAGGCCCCCTTTTTGTTAACCACTTTTCTGTGTCAGTCAGCTTTTTCAATGCTGATACCAAATACCCAACATCCACAAATTAAACGATGAAATGTTTTATTCAGCTCACAGTTTTAGTCCATAATTGGCTGACTCCAAAGCCTACGCATTATGGAGAAAGGGTGTCCCGGCCAGGAAGTAGAGTAAGTAAACAGCACCGGAGAGAAAGGGGCCATGGGAAAGATGCAGACCTCAAGATCGTCCTTTCAGGGCCTCCTGGACATACCTACAAGTGAGCTGTGCTAATCCTCCTGCCATATTTCACACCCAGCAAGTTTTTCATGAAGCTTAACATCAGCTGAGAAGAAGGGAAGAAGGAAAGACCCAGAGAGCTAGGGGCCTAGGAGCAAATACTGTTCCCAGAATGTGCTCCCAGAATACTCTCTTGTCACCCAGGCCCCACCTCACGATTCTGTCACCTTGCATTAATTCAGTTAAAGTATGGTTGGATTTGTGTATTAATCCACTGAGGAAGTAAAAGCCCTTGTGTTTCAATCACTTCCCAAAAGTTTGTCAGTAACCAGACCTTTAATACAGTGCATTTCTTGGGAGACATCTCGGGTCTCAACCATAAAGAAATACTAAGAAAATTTACAAGATTTAAAAGAGCATTTTACTTGTGATGTAATGCTGCACAACCACATGGATGTTTGTTGTTAAAACATGTTTTATTTGCCTCATATTTTGAATTATTGTAAGGTTGACATAATTGAAAGATATTTCTTCCACTGTTTAAATACATCTCTTTTTAGGTGTAATGAATATAATAAATTTAAGAATAAAAATAGTCTTACACTTTTAAAAATTACAGTCTGTCTATCTTTTCATATATGCCTGATTTTTTGGAACCTCTAAATTGCATTGTAAACAACAAGTTCATGATTTTTTTTTTTTTTTTTTGGTACCTCGGATTGAACTCAGGACCTTGAGACTGTGAGGCAGGCTGTGCCACTGAACTAAATCCCTGGTGCAAGTGCATAATAAGTGTTTTTTTCATTGATTTATAAAGAACATGAATAATACTTTGCACCTGCATTCCAATGATGGAGGTATATCACCCTCTAGATTACAAAGCATTAATTTATGAGTCATTTTAAGTCCAGTCTAAATAGAAGGTGTTAGCTTACAGAGCCCTGTTTATAGCATCTGATTTATGACAGTAGTTTCACCCAATAGCTACTCTTATAACATTTGGAAGTCTCTTTTTATTTATCCCTGTTAAATCATATTTTCAGCTCTTTAACTATTTTATTTCATTGAGTATAAAAATGCATCTGTGATCTATACTAGACATTCCTTTAAGCTAAGTTATATTCGAAGAACTAATTACAAACTAATGAGATTCATATTTTTGAAAAAGCTATAACAGATACAGTACCTCCAAGTGAATCACCTTGAGAGGTGATATATTTAACCCAATTATATTGCTATGTCTCAAATAATTTTTGGAAATGTCCTTTGAAATTTTCTCCAGAATCTGTTCATTGGCATTGTAACATCAGTCATGCCTTTATAATCTCAGAATGGTGCTATGACATTAATCAGATATTGGTCTCAAAAGGATGCCTTCATAAACAAAGATTTAGGGCCGGGGATTTAGCTCAGTGGTGCCGCTGCCTGCCTCGCAAGTGCAAGGTCCTGAGTTCAATCCTCGGTACCAAACAAACCTCTCAGAATCTGTTCATTGGCATTGTAACATCAGTCATGCCTTTATAATCTCAGAATGGTGCTATGACATTAATCAGATATTGGTCTCAAAAGGATGCCTTCATAAACAAAGATTTAGGGCCGGGGATTTAGCTCAGTGGTGCCGCTGCCTGCCTCGCAAGTGCAAGGTCCTGAGTTCAATCCTCGGTACCAAACAAACCTCTCTCTCTCTCTCTCTCTCTCTCTCTCTCTCTCTCTCTCTCTCTCTCTCTCTCCTTCCTTTGCTCCCTCTCCCCCTCTCTCCCGTTCTATCTCTGTAAAATGCCACCCCAACTTTGAAATAGTTAACAATACTAACTTGAGTATATAATCTGTTTTAAAGTATTTACATTATAGCAAGGTTAAATTTCAATAAATAACACTCTTTAATCAAATTACATCAGTAACTGCTTTTCCCATGAAGCACAAATCTAGTTTTTATGTATTTAAATTTTGTAACAGAAAATCATCATTAACTGATTATACCAATAATTTCTTATATCCTTTAAAAAATAAAGACATGTCTGTTAGAAAATTGATAGCTGCAAGTAAAATAATCTACATAAAACATAATTTACTACCTATAAAGTTTATCAAATTAAGCTTATTCTCATAAATTTTCTTTTTGTCATGTATATATCTGGTTTATTATCTATCCTTTGGCATCTCTAGAAATAGTATTTACAGAATACTATTGAGGAAATCATTACAATATTTAAAATAAGCCCAGAAATGGAAAATGTTACTGACAAGGACCAAATTCAGAAAGACACAGCAGAGTTCTTATAGACAAACAGTAAATCAGTGATTACAATGAACTAAATCTACCTCTTATTCATACTATTTCATTTATAAATCTTCCTCATTTGTACTTTTCTTCTTTTTCTTCCTTTGCCTAAAGGGGAATTCTTACTGTTTTTTTTCCCCTTACTATCAGAAGAGGGTCTGAGTTTGGATTTATATCAAAGGTAGCTATTCACGTCAGATTCACTTGTATAACGAGGTGAAATTTCCAGTACACGTAAAGGCAAACTTTCTTCTGTTGCCTTCTTCATTGTGTATGTGTGAGGTATACAGTGTGAGGTTTAGAAATAGATCACACTGATGAATCTAACACCGCTACCATAAGCTCTGGTGCCAAGCAGGGAGAGCTCCTACCACATACAACGCACTGCTATTTACTCTGCTCTTTCTGCTATACACCGGGCTCTTAGGTTTATTTGTCCCGCAGACAACTCTGCACCCTGTGACATCTCCCCTCCCTCTCCGCTCCTCTCCTCACACCCAGTAACTGATATTCCACTCCCTGTTTCTATGGATTTACTTTTTCTTCAGTTTCACAACTGAGTAAGATCATGTAGTATGTTTTGTGTGTGTGTGTGTGTGGCTTATTTTACTTAGTATAACATCATCCAGAGTCCTGAGTGTTCTTTCACATAGTGGATCTGAGGCTTAGGAATGCTCCGTGGGCTGGAGTGTGTGTACTTCAAAGCTTGTTCTCTGCTTACTTTGGTGCACAGACTTAGGTCATGTCCCTGTCTTAGCCATTGTAGTGAGCATGGCAGTGCAGACTTCTCTGTGAGGTGCTGGTTTCATATCCTTTTCATATATGACTAGAAAAGAAATTGTGGAGTCATCTGGTGGCTGTTTTCAGTATTTTAGCAGTTGCATCCATTTACATTCCTACAAGCAAATCACAAGGGTTTCCTGGCCCTGGTCCTACCATATAAAGAATAAATTCAAAATAGATTAAAGAGGGGCAGGGGATTTAGCTCAGTGGTTCCGCCGCCTGCCTTGCAAGCACAGGGACCTGAGTTTGATCCCTGGTACCTCCCCCATCAAAAAAAAAAGATTAAAGATTGAAAAGTGAACTCTGAAACCATAAAGTTTCCAGAGGAAACCTGAGAGGAAAGCTCTTTGAAATTGGACTTCGGTGATGACTTTCTAGGTATCGTACCAAAAGCTCAGGATGCCAGTGACAAGTGGGATTATATCAGACAAAAAAACCCTGCATAACAAAGGAAGTGATACTAAGATGAAAAAGTAACTTGTAGACTGGGACAAAACATTTGTGGTCGTATATCTGCTTAGAGATTAATTCTCAAAATACATGAGAAACTCCTAAGACAGTAACAAAAAATAAATAAACCAGTTAAAAGGCATGCAAAGGACTTGCATTTCCACAATGAAGACACAGAAATGGCCAACACACATACACAAATGTGCTCAGCACCACTAATAATTTGAAAAATGGAAATCAGAACCACAATTACCCCTCAGATCTGTTAGGATGACTACTATAAATACGGTGAAATGTTTGGCAGTCACAGCCGGAGGAGCACTCAGTGAACGGAGCAGTACTGTTCTCCATATGTTTATAAAGTTAAAATTTGTACTTAAGTAGAAATTGTGCATATGACCTTGATCCCAACTGGCAGTGAGGATAGAGGTTCCAGACTGCATGCAAAGGGGGCACAGGAGGCGGTGACTGGGCACAGCTTTACTCCGTGTTCACAGGCCTTGAAAATCTCTCAGTGGTTTTAACCTTTTGGGTGACTGTTTTCTTCACTGAGGAAACACTTAAGCATACTAGTAATCTACACATATACAAAGGATAATAGACCATTGATTAGCTAGTAAAGATTTAAATCTATTATTTTACATTAGAAAATTAAAGGTCATTAATAAAACTGTACATAGTGATTAGGATGTCATTTCTAACTTTTGAAATACCCAGTGTTAGCCCTACAAAAACATGGTTTTTGTTTACACAATCACTTTTTACAGATTTTCTTAACTATGCTGCAGATTTTTTTATATCTTCCCATCTTCTTGTGGAGTTTAATTCTGCATGGCTGAATATGTTCAATTATTCTACAATTCGTGCGTTCTGAAAAGGAATGATATCTTATTATGTTCTAATGACCAGGAGTTGCTTCTGCATTCTGATCTTTGCACTTTATTTCCTTAGGGGCTAGAAGAGAGCTCCAAATCCTTATTCTTATTTGCCTTACATTCGTTACAGATTTTCTCTCTTTTTCTACAGAAATGCATTTTTTCCTTTAGTGCCTGGAGCAACTTTGCTAATTATTTTATCAAATATATTCTTGTTCATAAATAAGCAGGTTTAAATATTAAATTCTAATATATAAAACCCAAAGAGTTTATTGCTACAGTATCTAAGACCCACAAAGATTTAATTATTCCTAGATTCTCAGGGGAGTGGGGATGAAAACACTTTTAAAATATTTGCCTCGGTCAGTTTCTTAAGGCATTCTTAGGAAGAACAAATAGTGCTTACTTTTGTATAAGTCTTCTTGAGTGATAGATGCTTAAGAGTGATATTCAACTGTGGGCAGTGTAACAGTAATTTAAAACCCTTTTTGTATGTGTAGTTTATTATCATATTTTTGCCAAAATAAACTTTGTTGTAAAACAGGAATGTGGTGAGAGTTGGGAATTTGAAGGATTGGATATTCCATATCTCTCTATACACAAGGTTAAGAATTAAACCATCACTAGGGGAAAAATAAGGCTTTAATATGTACAGATCGGTGTGTATCTTTATATATATGTATATATATATATATGCATATATACATAATACATACATATATATACATATATATTTTTCTGTTATACCCTCAAATATCAAACTGGAGTAAAAAAATTCAAGTCTTATTGTCAAGTAATACAACCAAAATCCTTCATGCTACAGCTTGAATCCATCATACTTGCAGTAGTGCACCTAAGTATCTAGAAATATGTACATTAGAAAATAGCTGTTACATTCTGTATCATAGTTCTTGAACTGCAAGTAACAGAAAATTTAATTTGATCTTGTTCAAATAAAAAGGGATACTTTTGACTCACAGAATTAAGAACGGGTGGCTCAAAGATGCCAATAAAAGTCTTATTTCCCCCTTATATTTGTGTACTGTCCTCTGGGGTGTAGAATTAGTTTTCATTGTAAAAGTGATTTTCCTTGTGCTTGGGACGTATGTGCTCACAGTTACTGGAGCTGAGTGCACCTTGAGCTGTGTACCTAAACCACGGACTTAGAATCAAAATCAAGGCACTTTGTAATAATAGAAATCGGAGATGCATCATTAGGTTAAAAGTCAGTACGACTAACTGGAAAGAACAGCTGTAACACTTCTGTCACTTTAAGCATCATCAGGTCATAGCAACTGTCCAACACTTTGAATATGTTCGTATGATTTTATAAAATACTTTGAGACCCTGGAAATGTGATTATTGACACACAGATTTGGTGCATACATCAGGAATATTAAACTTTCTGTTCGTAAGTGTGGGGTTAACCATTCTGACTTTTAAAATCCCATCTGCACCACAACCTTTGTTTTCTCCTTGTGTTCATAAAACACATTTTTTGCAGTTGCCAAAACTCTCAGTAGGAATGATCAGTACTGGAGCTGATCTTTCCCTTTAGAATATTAATGAACTCTTTTAACAAGATCTACCACATTTACTTAGTCTGAGGTCTTAGGTATTATTGACTATTGCCCTGCTTTTCCACATTTCAAAAAGTGGCTCTCAGGCTAAACTGCATTGTCTAGAATAGTCCTAAAAGTATTAAATTATGTTATGAGTTTATATGGTTGTTATTACTTTATTACCTGTCTAAACACACCATCATGGATGTATAGCCAGAATGAAATAAGTTTATACTTGAGATAGTAGAGAATGGGCATTTAAATTTAGTTATATTTTCAAACCTGAAAGAAAAATAAGAGACTTAATATTTTTATATATAATGTAGAAATACAGACTCAGGAGTATAAATCTAATATCTGATTAAATCATTTCAGATATTTCATCACATGATTCCAATTATGAATACTTAGATTTTGTGCTGTTTACCTTTAAAATATTAGGGGATCGCCGGGGATTTAGCTCAGCAGTTCGGTGGCCTGCCTTGCAAGCGCAAGGACCCGAGTTCAATCCCCACTACAAAAAAAATAAATAAAAAACAAAATAAAATATTAGGGGAAAAGCTGAAATTTGAACATGTTTAATGTTATGACCAAGTAGGGCAAAAACATCAATGTTTAAAAAGTAGTAATGGACACTATTAGTAAAGTAGTAAAGGTGTGTAATAGAAAAGTTTACAAATAGAAAAATGAGAATTTGTCAGATTCTTCCAGAGAAACAGTATCAAATTAGGTATGTGTGTGCATATTCAAGCATATTTATTTATAATATATGTAATAAAAAGTTATATTAATTAACTCACATGATTGTGACAGCAGGTAGCTCTGAAATCTCCAGATCAGAGAAGCAGGAAGCTCAGGCTGGATTTCTGCATTATGGTCCTGAAATATCGATTCTCCTCTCCTCTCCAAAATCTTTAACATTTGCTCTTAGGACTTCGAGCTGGTGGGATGAGGCCCACCTCTATTCCCAAATGCAATCTGCTTTCCTCAAAGTCAGCTTTCTGCAAATGTTAGTCATGTTAAGAAGGTCCTTCTGGAGGTTCTCGACTAGTGTTTGACCAAGCAATGGGCACCATATTTTAGCCATGTTGATATAAAATTTAATTAACTACCACAGGGACCCAGGAAAAGAAGATAAGCAAAAAATATGATTTCTAGAAAATTATTTTTAAAAATGTGAGCATTATTTCCCATGGTGAATAACAACAAATGTTGTTCCGATCACCATGTGGGCTAAGCCTTAGGGGCTCTCCAGTAGTCCCTGTACTGGCCGGGTCCATCTGTAAGATCAGCTCCAAATGTGTGGCTCACATTTCTTGCTGATCTGAGCTTTACCCTGAAGCTAAATCTAATAAAACTGTGAAGATGTATGAACTTTAATATTCCGGGGATCTGATGGCTCAGAGAAGGCATTAAACTTTCTAGGTCATGATGGGTTTGATAAAACCTTACGGATCTGCAGGTCTGAAGCTTTGTCTTTAGGTGTCTTCATCTTCTAATAAAGAGCTGTCCACTTCCTATAAAGTACTTTCCTTGATCAGTTTAATTTTGCTCATTTGTAAATTGGCATAATAATACTTCCAAACATAAAGCCTTCCTCTAAGTACCACACATGATGATTAATGTAGAAAGCTGATCACAGTCATACTCATAAGTACATGGAATCTAAATTTTCATGAAATTTAAATTCCATGGTATCAGAAAATTTGACTTTCATTGTTATCAGCACTGTTTTATTATTATTAATGTTATCATCATGATTTGATTATGGCATTTAATTAGTCAAGATGCTGAGTCCTCCATATGCAGTATTTTATTTGATTTTCACAACTAATAAGTAGATCTATATGTAAACATGTGATTATATATGTCTATATATGTATGAAAAATTAAGAGGAAAACACTTTTAAAACCAAGAAATATGTTGAGGGTGAAGTATTCAATAAGTAAAAGGATCACAATTCAAATTCAATTTCTCTGTAAAAATTTGTGCTCATTCTCCTACAGCACTCTTTTCATTATAAAAGTCTGTAGCATTATGCGAGTTCTATGCATGTATTATAGATTGTACCTAATGACATGTACAAAATGATATGTATTGCCTTCAGAGCCTGTCTGATTCCCATTGTGTTGGTGGACCTCATGGAAAAGAATAAGATAGGAAAGGAAAATCCCATTGACTGCCACGTCCTTGGTGCACACTTGCATTGTTGTAGACCCTGTCGTGTTTGAGTTCCGATGTCTTCTCCCTGTAGTGGCTCAAGCTTCTGATGACATCTTCCATGTGTAGTCCTCACCAGGCCCTCTTAGCCCACCTGCACAGTAGGTCCAGCATCTCCGTCTTTCTTGCCATCCTGTCCTCTGTGCCCACACTCGTTCAGGTACCATCTTCTTGCATATGCGTGATTAGTCAAGAGCTGAACCTGTGATCTCCTCTGTATTCTTGTCTCAACGAGGCAGGAAATGCGACTGTTTTACCTGGCTGTGAGAGCTCCTCATCCTCCAGCCTCTAACCCTGCAGTACCTCCCATTTGACTCTCCAGCACATTTAAGCACAAGCTCTGTAATTTGCACCCTTTCCATTCCCCTTTTGTCTTCCTCTCCTTCCAACCCCACTGAGCCCTTTCTTTTGTGTGAAGCAAACACAGACCCAAGGGCTGGCCATGTTCGTGCCTTAGGCAGTGTTCGGCACACGCTGGTCTCTTGCCTGGTGGGTTTCTGCCTGACTCCCCAAGACAAATGATTCATGACTCTCCCTGACCTCTGTCCCCCACTTTTCCGTGGTCTCATGCTCTGCTGTATTTTTTAATATTTTGGTTTTTCATGTCTGCCCACTCTGCTTATGTAGTTTGTTATTTCTTTCCAGCCTGCACATAAACTCCCGGTGGCTGGGATTTTTCATTTGTTTTATTTACTACTGAATCCCCACTTGCTAGAAAAAGTGTTGTGTGCCTGGTGAATGCTTCATAAATATGTGATGCATGATTAATTTAATGAATAAATTAGGTCCCGCTGATTTTATGCTCATTTAAAAACATTGCCAACCCTGATGAACCTACCAGGTTTCCTTCTAAGAGAGTAATATGAAGCAAAAAATAATGATAAGTATATCTTCCGATAGAAGAAATAAAGGGATGACACTGATTATTTGATAAGAATCTCAGTGATGCTTTAAATTATTATTTAGATTCCTACAAAGAAAAAAGGCCTTTATATTGATCTTTGTTTTTCTGCCTCTGTTCCAGTAGAATAAAACACTGAGTTCAGTAACTCTTTCAACTTACAGTGCCAGCAATTTAGCCGTCATTAGCCTGCAGTAACCCATTAAGGAGCCTCCAACATGAACACAACCACTGTCTCTGCTGGGTGTGGGTGGGATAGGGAGGACCCAGGGAAGGAGGCAGCTCACAGCTTAGCGCTGGCCACAGAGGGCCTGGTGGGAGGGGCTGGGTCTGCTTCCTGAGTTCGGGTCCAAGAAGACTAAGAAAAGATCTGAGACATTTTAAACACAAATTTTTGATACCCTGAAGTTACTGCATTGTTTCATTAAGTTCACAGATATCTTCAAGTAATGGTATTTTCAAGATTATATGGGTAGAGTTTTAAGTCATTACATAATATATCTAAACCATGCCCAGTTACAGTATTGTTGGGAAATAACCTTTTAAAAGAAGGTATTTATTTATTTATTCATAACAAATTTTCAAATGCTAGAATTTATCAAGTTTTACGATAAATTCTATATCTTCCAGTAATTTTCTGCATCTCTAGACTTACCTTTTACATGAGCAAATATCTAACCTTTTCATCGAGGTAAAAATATTTGCTGCATTATTGTTTTAAAACCTTAGTAGAGTCTCTTGAAAAAGAATGAACAAGATCGTTCCAAAAAACCAAAACCAAAAATAAAAACCATGGTGCATGTTAGCCAATGGTTTGTGCCAGTGTGCGAGAGGTTCTTCAGACATCAGAATTTCTGTTTGAGACCGAAGCCCTCTGGGACATTTGTCTCATTAATCAGTGTTTAAACGTGTTGGAAGGAGTAGTGTAAATACTCAGCTGCTAAGAAGAGCAAAGCTAATATGAGCTATTACATAGTGAAGGGGTTAAGATTTGTTTTTGCAGCAATACTTTAACACGCTACATCTTTGTCTACGCAAACACGGCAAGTTTAATAATATTTTATTTATAAGATTGTCAGGAAACCACTGAAAATTCTGATCCATGCTGAATTCCTAAAACATGATAATCCCTAGTCTGATAGTGGTAACCAGAATGGCCAAACAAGTTGTCAGACTTCTCAGATTTCTAAGAATTTAGAGAGCTGTGTGAGAGAGAGATTAGCATATTAATAAGTACCTTGGATTTCCAGGCTGCAGTTTTTCAGCCTCTTTTTGTTTGTATCACCCAGGGATCACATGGACCCTGATGCTTGGGTAGCGGGTGGGAGGATGAGAGATAGAACTATTGAATCCGTTTAATTGTATTCTCATTCTGGAAAGGAGTGGAGCAACACACCCAGTCCCTTAGTGCACTGAATCTTTCTGCTCCACGGAGCCAGTGCCTGGTTTTAATGACCCTGCAGTCTCACTCCTCCTGCCAGAAGGAGCCTCCTCCTCCTCAATTCCAGGTGCTACAAGCTGGGCTCCTGGCTTCACAGCTTGCATTCATGATTGTCTAGAATATGCAGAATCTGTGCATCCTGCCTCTCTCCTTTCATATCTTCCCTCTCCTGCCTACTGTAATCCACACCGATTTCTTCTTTTTAAAATCTCCACTTGTGTCTCTGTTAAGAATATATTCAGCAGTAGGTTATTAAGATTAGAATTACCTGGGGAAGGTGCTTGTTCTCTGTGAGATCACAGGGTCTGCGCTACTGTTTTCCAAATAAATTGTGTTTCTGTGTGCTTGAAAGAAAAGATAGGATCTGGGGTGGCAGACACAATCATTTGTATTCTGCAAGGGATTTGGGTTCCTTTATTCCATACAGTGTGATTGGAATTGTTTCTCCACCAGGCCTGGGAATTTTTGCCTGACTGTGGCCCATTCTTCCTTTGAATCCCTAGAAATGCTGAAGACAGATTCAGGCTTCAGTGTCTGTTTCATGATCAATAATTTAATACACATGAAGCAAAATTATCTCTTGAGATCATGAGATAAGAGAATGAGGGAACCGTTATTTTCAAATAGGCAGCTATGTAAACTGTGCTGTAAGTCCCTTCTGTAGCTACTATGCCTCTTGGATTTGAGCAGACTATCATCTTGTCTGTCACATCTCTTGATGTGTATCTTCCCCTAGTCATGTTCACTGTCTGTTGCTGTGTTAGGTTCCTGAGACCACCACAACAAATTATAATAGCTCTGCTTTATTCCTGGGATACACACAGATGTCTGAAACCATGGAGGGTACAAATTCTAAATAAAGTATTCTTTCTTATACTTATATTCAAAAAATGAATGGCTTTTCCACCTAACTAAGCACTTAAAACACACTGTTGCTGTCACTTTTGCAGTTTTTAGGTGCCACCGCAAAATTGGCAGTAATTTTTTCCTTCCTCACAACTTTATGAACAGAAGGTCTGCTCTTACTGTAGAAGTTGGCAACCATGGCACACAGTATTTTTTGTTTTGTTTTTCTTAATAAGTCAACGTTTTCAAATTCTCATTTAAAGGAAAGACATTATGGCTTCATTTTGGCATATCCAAGTTGCTGGCATCTCTACTTTTACACGTTGGGTTCATTACAAGTAAAATAAGGTTTACTCAAGTGCAAAGCACTATGATATGGAGTCATTTAATCCAGTATACAATGTGATCAAAGTGAGGGATGGGCAGATAGCTTATGCAAGCATGGGTAAACATTGACCAAGAGGATTATTCACACCCCAGGGTGATGGAGGACAGTGTAAGATTTCATTATGTTCCTCAAAATGTGTAAAATTATAACTGTGTGTGTAATTAGTTTCAAGAATTTCCTATTTAATAGATTTGAACTAAAGCTGACTGAAGGCACCTGAAACCACAGAAAGCAAAACTGCAGTTAGGTGAGAACTACTGTACCATACCCCCCTTCACATTTTAGAGCAATACAAATTTATTCTCTTACTCTTCTTATACTTGTCCAGAGCTCTGAAATCAAGGTGGTGTCGACAGGACCCTCTTCTTCTGTGGCACTGTTAGAGTTCCCTTGCCTCTTTCAGTCTGCGGTGGCCATTGGCTTTCCTTGACTTCATTGACTTGGAGCCAGTGGCTTTCACTTTACCTTGTTCTGATTTGGCTGTGTCTCTTCTCCCAAATGGACGCTTGTCACTTGATTCAGTGCTCCTCTGGGTAATTCTATCATGACTCCATCTCAACATTTTTCATAACACAGAGAAAAAACTTTTTCAAATAACAGAACAGTCACAGGTTCCTGGAATGTGGATATGAGCACATCTTTTGAGGTGCTACCCGTCAGCCTACAACAATAGATACCATAGATGTGCCAAAAAAGTACATAATGAAGTTGACGTCGTTTCCTGATTGTGGTACTTTTAAGTAAATAATCATGTCATTGTACAATGAAATATTCATGGTGATGGGTGGAATATTTATTCTTGCATTTCTTGCAGTTTGTATTCCCTGGTAAAAAATCACTTATAAAATTATAATGATGAGACTAATGGCTTATTCAGTGAAGCATTATAGATAACCACCTACAAAGCCTACACATAAGGCAAAATTTTTCAAAATTAAAAAATGATAAAGCAAAAAAAGTAAAACACAGTTTATAGAAAACAAAAGATCCTCCCTTATTTCAGAAACAATTGTATATCTTTTAGAGGGTGAAAATTAGGAAGAAACTGTAATGTTTGTATTACTCTACACATACATGTTTACTAAACATCTGGAGAGGAAGACACAGAGACAAGCAATATTTTAAGCATAGCATAAAGTAGATCAGTATAGAAATTGCAGTTGAGTAGTTCTTTTCCATTTTGAAGAAACAAAGGTGAGAATAAATTTATTGTCAAATATTTTAACAAATTTGTAATTATTTCATGTTATATAGGTGCTTCACCTCTAATGTTAGAGTTATCATTTATAAAAGCAATAAAAACCACAGAGCCAGATCATAGAAAGTTAAAATTCATTTATTTTATCCAGTCATCTTAGTTACAGTGACAAAGAATTACAAAACGTAAAATTAAACTGCACCATACTTCCATTTGACTATGACCCTTGGCAGATAAAGTCAGCTCAGCATAGTTTCCCATTTTTGAACGATAAACAAATGCACACCATGTTAAATAAGAGCATCTTCATCCAGATCCATCTTAAAAACCAGACAGCCAAGTTCGATCTTACTCTATATAATGTACACACAGGCTATTAAACTGTTGCTGCTATAAATGCTATTTTTAACATGAGAAACATTAATCCAATATATTCTTACACTTGGAAAATTTCCTTTAAAGAGAATGGCCATACACGGTGTATCATAATGTGTTTAGACACAAGCCTGAGCTCTCCCCAGACTCACGTAACAGGAGCCAAGTGTCTCTGTATAATGCCGGTTTGGCTCCTGGGAAATCATCATGGTGAGTAACTTGAGGGATAGAGCAGAAAATACCAATAGATTGCTGTGAAAAATGTGTCAAGACAACATTTTAATGGAATTTCTTCCACTTTATTTATCAGTGAACTGGATACTCAATAAATACCTGTATTTCCATTGCTTGGTGTGCAATGCTGCCAGCTTCTCCACCGTGATGGATAGAAGTGCAGAATAGCCTGACTGGCCACCATCTGTCACTACAGTTTAGGTCCTCAAATGCACACAGCTCAGTCATACAATGTTAAGTACTGGGCTATTACCAATTTATATTACCTCTGTGAAAGAGAGAGTCTTTTATAATAACATCTGATTTTATTGTTTTTCTTGCTCTTTTTGGGATCACTGGCTATCCTTATTTTTAGGGGTTTAATCTAGTGTTTCTAGATAATATGTGAAATAGTGGGAACTACCTAAAATTCTTTCTGAAAAGCAAAAATGTGTGGCACAGATGGGTCCCAACCTAGGTGCGTACGTGTGTAGACAGTTGCTGGTTTAATGACAAGCCTGCTTATAGGACAAATTGCATTTGAAAATAATACAAAAGTAACATTTCCCTTTCATTCATGCAAATGTTTTTGATGATGAGCATTGGGCCAATTAATTTATGCTCATAAATAGGCAGAATAGCAAAGGGTATTTTTAGAACTATTTCGAGCTCACTGATATGTCACTTCAAAGAACAGCAGAAGCATCTTTGAAGGTCGATGACGGGCAGTTGAAAGGGGCCGACAGAATTTCCAAGTTAATTGGAACATCAGAAGATGAGGACAGGGTGGGTTGTATGTAGACCAAGAGACGGGAAATAATTGGATAATGACTAAAGTCTGCGAGATTGATCAAGATGCATGGAAATTTTAAAATAGAACTGAAGAAAGGAGAACTTTTAATTAAATAAAGAGTGGGTTTAATATCAAAGACATGGAACTTGATTGTAAAATTATGTTATTTCCCATGCTTCTCTAAATTCAGTTTTACTTTGCCTGAATTTTAGCGAAAATAAAAAATAATTTTAATACAAAATATAAGCATAGTCGGTGGTGTTCAAGTATTTAGTTTTAAAATTGGTTGTGCTCTGTAATTGTAATTTCAAGAGATGTACACTGGGTCCTATTCCAGGAAGTAGACAAAAATGAACTTGGGTATCAGGTTATATAATGAATAATTTTTGTTTTGAAAATCAATTAATTATTTTCTAATGAAATCTTTTAAGTAAATTTTAATGTTGATTATTTATTTGGTTCGTCCAGTGGGTGTCCGATAAATTCTTTTCATCAAAGTCAGGTTGTGTCGGAAGTGTTACTTTTGGTAGCTTTTCTTTTAGAAAGAAAGATGTGTTTTTCTTTTAAATAAAATGGAGAACTACTCAGCCATAAAGAACGAGAAACTAGAGACATTTACAGGCAAATGAATGCACACTGAGGCCACTCTCTTAAGTGAAATAAATAGGACACACGTGTGTAGATACAGAACGCTATTCATGATGTGAGGAATGAAAAGCATAAATAAGGATCAAAATGTATAATTGATAATGTGAAATAAGAAGAAAAGGTCTAAATGAGGTAGGGGAAGTGGGAGGGGTAGGGAAAGGAAAAAATATGAGAAAAGGGAAAAATGGAAACAAAGTGGAGGGAGGGCAGGGGAATGGGAAAAAAATAACCAAGACAACATGTAAAGGTACAGGATCCCGATGATGCACGTACCTGTACTGTACACCTAAAACGAACGAATAAACTTAATGAAAAAAGAGAAAGGTAATGCAAAAACAAAGCAACAAAATGGGAGAAATCTGTGAAGCAATCATGCAGCAAAGCCGCTTTATATCCTTCTAATGCTAGAATTAGTGCCTGTAAGTTTTGTTGGTCATATCTAAGAACGGCATATAACACAAACCAAATTAAAAAGTAGTAGCCCATATTAAGTGTGTGAACTGAGTAGTAAGCTTGAATGAGTAAGCTCATATTAAGGGCTAGTGTGAAAGTGCACCTGAAAGGCCTCGCAAGGCTTCTGCAAGGTGACTGAATTATGCTGATAAGACTGGCTTGCTGTGAGGTGGTGGGGCCAGGTCTGCAGAAGCGGGTTCCTGGAGGAGGAACTGTCTTCTGAGGGGGTCTCCCTCCCTCCCCGGCTCCTCTCTCTCTCCCACCCCTCTCTCCCTCCTGGCCACCACGGTGTGAGCAGCTTTTCACCTCCTCCGCCTTGCCTTTCCTTTCTTGGAGCCCAATGATTGTGAGCTGAAAAGATGATCCAAAATAACCCTCACTTTCCTTTAAATTGCGGTTGTTGGGTGTATTCTCTCAGCAGACAGAGAGGTGACAAGAACATCTGTGCACCCTTCTTACTGAGAATCTTGCCTTTTCTCTAAGATAGTTTATGTGAAAAATGATAATATTGTCTCTTGCATTATTTATAAGGAATAATATTTTGCTTTCTTGGAGAAATGGTGGCACTATTTTTAAGGCAAAACTTATGATCTTACACATTGTAAGTACAGAAATGACATGAGTCCTTGACATAAACTTAACGGCCACTTCTGAATATAGGGCTTCCATCTCCTTGTAGATTTTATAATAGCCATTCACCTATGTGATTTTCCAATTAGATTATTGGAGTGCATTCTAATTCAGGATCTCCCTGATGATCACTTGAAATATCCATCCAATTCACAGGTTCCCCTGCATCTCATCAAGCATTATGATTCGCCAGGAACATGTGTTGCTGGCTTGCCAGAGTCTGCACAGAGGCAGAGTGCTTTGGAGAGCAATTTGGGGAATTAATTTACCTACAGGATTTACTCCTGTTAAGGGGTTCATTTAACATCTGTTGGGTCATCCTTGCTAGAAAATTTTTATCTGAAGAAATAAAAATTCCTTTTGGCAATATTTATTTAATTCCCTAGATTTTAATTTAGTCAAAGAGGAGATGTAATGTTCATAAAACACCACATCTTTGAGATTTCTCCAGCCCAGTATTCTGGAAAATATTAATATGTTGAAAAGCTGAGTCCTTTTCTGCTTTTGCCTCTCACAAGTTAACCATTCAGGGGGAAAATCCAGAAATTGGAAGATGAGGGCTCTACCAAGTTTTCTAAGCAGCATTTACCATGAGCAGTAGCCTGTAACTTCTTGACATTTTCCTCCTCGGTTTTAGCAGCCCTGTACTCTATCACTTGGCCTTAAAGGTACCTTTTCCACTGTGTATTCCACTTCCTTTGTCTGCTTCTTGAATATCCTCTTTACTGTCTCCTCGCCTCTCCTTTCTGTAATTTCTCCTCGCTTTCCTTTTGTTCCTTGGTGAGGAGCACTCCCAAATCTGGGTAGCTAAGCCTTTTAGTGACTCAGCTCT
Organism: Fukomys damarensis; assembly: GCF_012274545.1. Classification (NCBI taxonomy): domain Eukaryota; kingdom Metazoa; phylum Chordata; class Mammalia; order Rodentia; family Bathyergidae; genus Fukomys; species Fukomys damarensis. The sequence continues at coordinate 41,635,969 of NW_022900915.1, forward strand.
TTCAATGAACCGGTAAAGTTGCAGTGCTTCTGGAGACGGTGTATGTAAAAGACCTGTGAGAATAGCCAGCTCATAGTATGCATAGGACAGTTTTCTCTTCTCTCTTTCCTATTGTCAGTAGCTTTTGTCTTGACTTCCACATTTCCATCAGCTACATGTATCTAATGGGTTGTGTGGAAAATTGCTACACTCGACTGCTGTCCTCTGCTTTCTTCTATTTCCTTTCTCAGTGCATAACATAACCAGATGCTGTGTCAAGCATAACATATGCAGATCACCTCCAACTCCTGTTTCTTCTTCAGCACTCCCTTCGACACTCAGTTGGTCCTCGTCTCCAGCACTATCAAGTCCATTAGCCACTACATACCCCTGACTGACACCTGTTGTACTAGTACTTCATGTTTCCATAAAGTCTCTTTAGCCCTTGATAGTTTAAAAGTGCCTTGAGATGAATAATTCTGACTCTTATTATCCCTTTCTTGCTTAATCAGAGAGGATGAACTTTACCATGTTTCAAATAAGCTCTCTAGAGATCTCAGTCTCTTACACACACACGCACACAGGTTTTAGAGTACCCATCCATCCAGCTGGGGTCAGCATAGGACTCAGCTCAGTGTAGACGCTTTGGCCCTTGCCATCCCAGTGGAGCTGCCACAGTGGACAAAGAGTGGGAATATTACATGGTTAATCACTCCTGGCTCCAAAACTTCTGTCAAAAATGACCCACTTATGAATCACTTTACTTGCTCCCACGTTTTTGGCTGAAGAAATTGACACAGATACTACTGTCTAGGAAAGCTATGGAGAAGTGTTTTGTAGGAACTAGAACATTTTTGAATCCTTTCTGACTTTAATATGGAATTTGTTGAGAATTTAATAGTTTTTTTCATTGCCAAAGTTAAACTTCCTCAAACTTTATAGCATAGTACTCCATCTGAATTCTGTTCTAAGAACTTATTTATGTCTTCAGTTTATCAGTCTGTATACCACATTTTACTTAATTATACCATGAAATGAGCTTTTTCTGGTATAAGGTATTCTAATAAGATATTTGCATATTGTTATCTAGATTTTATGACAGTTTTCATAGATCTATGTCTGTGTAGGTTTGCTTGCCATAAATAACCCTCAGCCAGAGATATCCTAATAAAAGCTTTATAGATAAGGATTCTGCTCCTATCAAATATTTGCCAGCAGGCTTGTTAATCAGCATCTTTACAAAAATTGCCTTTTGTTCTTTCCCTTGTATCATGCCTTGACAACCTGAGAGAAATAGATGATGATCCATTTGAATATTGTGCTTTCCAAAACATTCAAATGGTATAGTTAGTAATTGTATTCCAGATTATTTGAGACTTGACACGAGACATTAAATTTCAGTATTTTCCAAACAAATTTATTCTATTAAAATATATTAAACCACTTCCTGCCCAAGAAACATTAGCATATTTATATTACTATGAAAATAAGTATGTTTACCTATGTTCAATTTTTTTGTGAAATTATTTCTTTAGGACTTGCCAAAATTTTAGTATATATCACATAAATTTAAAAATGTATTACTTCATACAATTTTTCGTTATAAAATTCCATATCAGTTTGAGACACTTCTAGATTTTTCCCAGTATGCCAATTCTTTCAAAGGGAATTGTTTTCTTACTATCTATGTCTGCATAATTACTACTGCCTGAATATTACTAGCTTGCTCTTGTTATGCTAAATTATGTTATTTATTCCATTTTAAAATAAGTTTCAGTTTTATTTGAATAAGTATGTAATTAATTAGTATGGTTTTGTTAAGGCACGTGAATTACAGGACAAAACTAAGAAATATGATTTGTATGTGGCATATAAAATACACTCCACTTCCAAACTGTTTTTTATTTTTACCAGTACATGTTTGTAGTATATAATGTTTACATCCCTTGTGTGTCGTTGGTACAAGTACGTAAGACATCTTCATTCCTTTGTTCATCTCCTTTTCTCCTGTCTCCTCCTCCATCTCTTGATCACCTTCTCATTTAAGAAAGATCTACCTCCTTCCTTCCTATTATGTATCTTTTAGTTTGCTCTTTATTTCTAAGACAAGCCATGCAATATCTAAGCATTGTCATGTGTCTAATTTAATTTACTTAACATGATGGTCTCACGGTGCAAATGTAAAATTTCATCAAATGCCAGCAATGAGAATATATATTAAATTTAAATGGTATTTACTTATCGTTATACATAGTTATTTATGATTCTTAAATTTGAAACTTACAGTGTTTTTTGTTTTTTTTTTTTGGACTGGAGATTGAGCTCGGGTCCTTGCGCTTGCAAGGCAGGCCACCGAACCACTGAGCTAAATCCCTGGCCCCTTACAGTGTTATTTTAAATGGAGTAAAAATGCTATGTTTATTTTGTTTAATACTCATAAATATTATTTTCATAAATTGTTTGCATATGCTTCATTGCTATGTGTGCTTAAAATGTTCACGTGTAGTAACAGTTAATCCCTGAGAAATTTAAACTCATCAGCTCCAGTAGAGAGTAATTTCTATTTTGTTCAGAATGACTTTACATAGGTATTTTTAATTAATATCTACATTATATAGTATGTGTAATTCTCATTCCATATAAATTCACTTAACATTTCTGAAAATAATCCTGGTTGCTAGGTTTCTCTCATCTGTCAGCCTTGTGAATCTTATACCAATGCACTATTAGAGATTTAAAAATCGATAGACCTTTTACAAGTGGGAAAGGAAGGAAGAGATGGGATGGAAATGGAGAAGGGGAGAAGGAGCAGTAAAGAGAACTAAGATGTGTGATGGACATGCAAAATATGTAAGTCTTAACACACTGGACAGTTTCATCATCTCCCCACCAGAAAGACTCCTTCAGAAGCAAAATCAATTAATGTTGCAATTTGCTTTTTTAAGCACAGAAGTCTGACTCTCGCATTGAACAAGATACTGCTGGGAATTAATTATTCTTGGAATCTCATGAACAGGCCATCACATTCCGTCTTAGAATCCTTCATGTCTATGGAAATTACTAAGAAATGTAGAAGCTTTTCTGGGTGGTGATCTTTGTGTATAACATTTCACAGTTCTGCTTGTTGAGGTTAGAACCACCTTTCCACTGCTCATCTCGTTTTGCATGTGAGAGCCTCCTCTCATTTCCACACCAGCTCCATGCATCTCTTCTCCTCTGCTCTCTCCCTAAGGGTACATTGTTCTGAGAAGTACAGTCCTCGCTAGTTGGCTGCTGCTAGGTGACTTCAGGTGATGGACAAACACGGTGTCATAACCTTGACAGTGAGAATTTTACTTTCTTGCTAATTCTCCTTTACTCAATCTGATCATGTCAAGAAAAAATATCTCAATATGTTTTTAATCATATCACCTTTCTAACATCACGTATTGCTAAATGCGTAACCTATGCATGTGATTAACGTTGCTTCATCACTGTGCTAATTTTTTTACTGATTCTGATCTCATTGAAAGTCTTAGTGTACACTTGTCCTTTGATCTCAGACCTCACCTTGTGTCCTTCCACCCTTCTGTTGTACTGCTTGGCCAAGACTACAAGATTATGCTCAAAACCACACTCTTAACCCATTCTCATTTTCTTTGCCTTAAGTTACCTATGACTAGAAAACACCTAAGCTTGCTTTGGTGGCATTCTCCTCTGCTAAGCAAAGCAGAAGAAATGTCACCCCACACCAAGATTGGTAGCACTAAGGTTGGACAAACATGAGTATTTCCACAAGTCCTTATTCATAGTTGCTTGCTGAAGGGTGTCTACTTGCCTTGCTATCATGCTACCTCTTGCCACCCTTCCTACTGTTGAGCTTTCTAGAGGAAACAGACACTACCGGTAATTTCATCAAGTAGCCAACCCCTCCCACCTGGCTTCTGTGTCTCTGACCAGCCATTCCCAGCTCACAAGTCTTAAGTGATTTCTGTAACCCACAGGGTAAGTTGTAATCTCATTTGTGAAGCCTGCAAACTCACACTCCACTGATCTCTCTTGTTTTCTCTACTACTCCTTCCCTTCCTGAATTCCAAGTTGCGCTCCTGGTGCATTTGTTTCAGTTTAATGAATTAATGGTGTTTTAAGGACTTCAAATCTGCAGGCATGCTGTCCATTCTCAACCGGGAAGACTTCTTTAACCCACTTTTCCACTCATCCTGTGGGCCGCCTCTGGAAAAAAGGGTCAGGGATGTTATAGTCAGGTTCCCTGGAAACTCTCTGTATGTGCTGTGGTTTAGCACTTTTTAAATTTTGTCCAAGTTGCCTGGCTGTTTGTCTTTTATCTTCACTGGCATGAGACATGCTTGATGCAGCTAGTTGTATTTTGATCTTGCTCTCTACCCAAGCCTGACACACAGCAGGTTCTTAAGGCATTTCTGATGCCCAAATGATGCTGTGGGATTAATCTGTTGTCAGAGTAAACTAGACCTATTTATGCTAGGCGACCCTGCTCTTGGTCTGAAGTTCAGAAATACTACTCCACCTCTGATTAACATAGTTCCATGAAAGTAAACAAAGCAGAGCTTTTTTTATTCTCTCATATCTATTGTTTAGATCAGTGGGAAAACACCAAATTAGAACCCTAGAAAAGCATTTCCATATTTGTCAAACGATCCCGTATGAATGGCTATCTGGTGTTCCGGCGTAAGGCAGGGTTAAATCTAGCTTTTGATCAATAGTGTGTCCTCATGGAAATTCCATTAGAGCAGGAGGAGAAGAAGATAAACAACTCAGAAAACAGAAAAAAATAGATTGTATATGATGTTAAAAGGTAGTAAATGCTACCGAGAAGGAGACAGTAAAAGTATTGGGCTTCGGGTATGTCTTACAATTTTAAGTAGAAAGTTTCAGGACAGACACTGTTGAGATGCTTTTGAGCAAAGATTTGACGGAGATGAACGTGTTAGAGGAAGCTCTTTTTGGGTAGAGGGAACCGCCTGAAACGGAAGTCTGATTGGTGTGTTCTACACAATAGCGAGGGCTATTATTCTGATGGTGTTTCTGCACTGTGATCCCGGTAAGTTAAGCATAGGGGGCATGCGCGTGCACTCTCACCGGGGGCCATGCAGGTCTGGCCAGCAGCATTTCCTGTTGAGTGACTGCAGGGTAAACACGTACACATGATCATGCTCCATAGGGCAGCAGAGGAAGAGGACAAACGCAGCTCTCTTACGAAAGGTGAGAGACCTGAGCAGCACAGGTGTCTGAATCAAACACTGAGCTTGCTTGTCCACAGGTGGAAGGAGGTGGCCCAACTAGAAAGAGCTAAGTTTAACCTTGAGATTTCCCTGGTTCCCCTCCAGATAGAGATCAAAGAGAATTTGGAGCCCTCACGCTTGGTGACACGCAGCATGGTTAAAATTATTTCTTACTGAAAAATATTAAAGCAAGTGGAATGGAATAGAAGTGTGCCTCATTTTGAACTGAGAAAATATTTAGTCTTGAGCAGTGTGTTTATTCTTGATAGCCCTAATTAAAATGTTTCTGCTGCTTTCAACTCTTCCTTTGGAATTCAAAATGTCCATGGAACCTACCATGGTATCTTGAAACCATGGAAGGACATTGTTTAGTTGCTTCTTTAGTAATTGCCATGTCTGTACATTTATACTGATTATTTTAACACAAAATGAGCAGTTATAAATCTCTTTGTTCCATTGTTTGTGACTTACCTCAAATAGACCCATACATTATTTTTAAAAGCTTTTGCTGGAAAAAAAATCACATTAAATACCATATTTTATTGACCAAATGGAAGACACACATTCTACCACTTGTAATAAATTATTGGCTGCTCTGAAAATCTTTTATTCTTGCTCCACTGATCTTAAAGTATGACAGTTTAGAACTACTAAATTTAAATAGCATGATGGAAATAACTTGCCTAACTAATTACTTAAGGTACTCAACAGTTATTGGAAAGTAGAAAGGAAAATGCACAGAAATAAGCCAAGGCATTGTGCACTGAAGGTGTGAACTCAGCTTTTCTTATCCACCCCATTGCTGATATCCTGATCATTTTAATCAGCACATTTTATGTAGACTGTGAACACACTGTAAATATTAATCATGGAGCAGTCCAATCTGGATTATTGCCACCTCTTTTAATGATTCTATGGGTGTATTCTATGTAGAATTAAGTACAGTGTTCGTTATGTAGAATTAAACACAGAATCCAGAGATACTTATACTAAAGTATAGTGTTTAATTATTTTATCAACTTGATCAAACAAACCGTGGGGTAAATGTCCAGTCATTTCTGTACAAGGAACCTTGCCATTTTGTGACCCGCAGTCAATCTTTAACAATTTTCATCTCAAAATTATTGGCAGAAATTATTTCTTTTATAGGAAATACAGTAGTAATTAGTAGAGCTCTGTCTAATCTTTCCCATTTATATTCATGTGATTAATGTGATGTGAAGATTACACATTTAAATTAATAAAACTAGAAAAGTGGAAATAAATATTTTTATAGAAATGCAAACTGGCTGTATACATTTAATATTTTCAAAGGTGCGAACGTGAAATGTGTTTAATAGGTCAACGTATTTCATGGGGTTTGCAAAGGTAATTGTTACACACAGTTTTAAGTGGATTTCCTGACTTCTCAAATATTTAACGAACTACTTCATTTCCATACTTTCTAGCAAGCATACAGAGAAGGACTAAAGTACTTGCATAAAGTCTGCCACTTTTATTTCTAAGTGTTTCTTGTTCTTTTACATCCACATCTCTTATTCTTGTGGGTTAGGCTGTGTAGAAGTTTTCTCCCCTTTGTGCTGCCATGCTGACTGGCTTCTGTAGTCTTGGTGATCTCTCTGGGACCAGCTATAAATGTACTGTGAAACTAAAGGACTTCAGGTCATAAAACAAGAGGCCAACATTGAGCCCTAACAAGACCGAGCACAGAAAAATAAAAACAAACATGACTACAAAAGACTCTGGGTAAATCCAAAAGCATGTATCATTTCTCACTGTGTTCTTTACTGTAGTTCTTTAATTTTGGTTAAATATCACTTATGCATTTCCCCGTGTTTTTACTTTTCCACCTATAAGTCAAATAGGCCTTCTTTTGAAGCAGTAAATACTAGTGGATTCTCCAAGGAGTCATTTTATTTGTCATGTAAAAATGGTAAATAGATTAGCAAAAACATCAATCAGAATGTCCTTCTCCTACAAAATAATGTCACATAAAGAGGACATTTGCTTAACATACATTGTCAGTGTGCTCAGCCCATGCACAACTGAACTTTGTTCATCTATTCAGCAAGTGAGAATCTAGAATGGGTGTGTTAAAAATAAACAGCAGAAATTCCACATTTCTAGTGGCCTTTCTTCTAAGTGGCAAGATGTTCATGCGTTAAATGCTTAATAGTGCAATGAGGATACCATGTACCTTCTTATTTTTTCCCACCTCTCTAGTTGGCATCTTTACTAAATTTTCTATGGCTGTTAAGCAGTGGCTTCCCTGGAACTTGGTCCTGGACTATATTTTCTCTAAACTTTAAGTGGGCGAATACATCCATACTCAACAGTTGCCACCCTAACCCAGGAACCACCAACGTGTATATGTGCAGGCCACACATTCCTCTGCCTAAAGATTACTCTTGGAAAATATGTCTAGAAGGGTTGCGTGTGATCATCCCTTCCAACGTAGATTCTCTTCTGGAACTGTTGCACCAGAAAGTAGCAGCGATTCTCATCCGTGGGGTGAGACAGCTATTCGTCCTGAAGCCTTCCCTCTCAGATCTGTCCACTTCTCGCCTTCCCTCCCAGTCCCCCACTCTCATCCAGGCCACTTCGCCTGCTTGACCGTGATTATCATGAATAGCATGAACTACGCTCCCTTCATCTACACTGGTCCCTTTAGAGTATTCTCTGGATAGCACAGAGTTTCCTTCCAAGTTGCATTCCAGGCTTGTTACCCTATTGTTTAAATGTGAATGTATCCCATAGAGTGATTTCTATGTATGTGGCCTTTGTAACTTAATCCCTATCTGTTTACCCATGCTCTGACCACTCCAGTAACATGGCTCCTCTTACCTGTGAATATTTTGCAATTGCTTCTCCTTCCAAAGCCCTAAATAAAAGTCTTCTAAGTTACTACACCTCTTATTTGGCATATGGTTCCAGGTTATGCTCTGTGGTGTGTCTAGAGCACAGTGTGACTTTCCTTCATGAGATCATAAATAACTACATTTCCTTATGTGATTAGCTGACCGGTGTCGCTCCTTCCACATCTCCTGAGTCCCAGGAGATGAGAAAGCGCACCTACTCTTCACCTTGATAATCTAGTCTAAAGAATCGTGTCCAGAACACAGTAGGAACTCTACATATGAGCCAATTTGTTAGTGAATGAATGAGTGAACTAATAAATAAAAGTGTAACCGAATGTAACACAAACTTTGTTGAAGAAAAGAACAAATGATAGGGAAGAGTTGGTGGAAGGTATGAAGTGTGGTGTAGTCTTGGAAGGAAAGATTTGGAAGAGAGGATAAAGGCACTGTGAGTTGGGGAACTACTTCAGGGGATCCTACCAGTGGGAATGGGATTTAGAATGGAGGAACTTAAAGTGACTTAAGTGGTGAACCATCTGGGTTCATTTTTGTCAACAGTGTAGCTATCATTGCCAGTATAAGATAAGTCCCAATGTAAGGGCTTCTATATAGCAGAAACTGTAAGTCGACAGAATAGTTTGATTAGCAATATATGAGAAGGATATCAGCTAGGAAATATGCCAGTAATACAGTTTACTGGATGCATCATTAAGTCTTCATTCAGGGGATAATAAAGTTTATGGTGTTGTAGTTGTGGTGTGTATGAGGGAAATTTTCCTCCTCAGAAAAGGAACCTGCAGTTGATCTTTTAAAATGCAGCAGGACAGAATGTATTCTGCCTAATCAGTGAATACTTGCTCTTTTCTTGGGGAATTATTCAGGAAAGCCGAGTATGATTGTAAATGCTTTTAATTCAGCCAGGATAATAAACTCTGCCGTATGTCTTCTTACTTTAAAAGTATTCCTTTGCTTGTTGACAGACATTGACACGTGGGCAAGGGGATAATGAAACTGTGGTTATTTTTACCTAGCTTTTTCATACCCCATTCATCCTCTTGCATTTGATGCAGAGTCAAAATAATCCAAGGTAAAAATGCAAATGAACTTAGTTGTTGCTCTTTTTCATCTATTTCACTGTTCACTTTTGTGTCTTTTTAAAGTCTTAGTTGGCCTTGATGACCTTTTCTGAGTGTGGGCAAGCATTCCCTAAGCTTTCATGCATTGATTAAAAAGCAGTCATTATGTCCCCTGTTTGACATGGTCATTACTTAATGCTCACTTAACAAAATTCAACAAGACCAAATTATCACATTTGGTGAAGGAACAGATGGCCAGCTGGCCAGAGTCCACGCCTACCTTGTTTTTTGCCTTCTCAAGTCTGCCGCAGAGAAGCTGCCTAGAGCCTTGAGGACACAATCTGACTGTCACTGGGCTGTCTGGCTGCGCCTCTGAAGTCCTCAGCCCGAGTCTGGGCAGGTGTCGTTCCCATCCTGGTGCAGCTGGAATAGCTCCTGCAGGACTCCTCTGCCTCATGCTTAGTATAGCAGAGGACAGATTCTAAGAGGAGAACGGAGACTCTTTCCCCCACCTCCTGCTCTTCACTTCAAGATCAAAATCACTGTGCCTGATTTCAAGGCAAAGAGCTCTGATATCATAGCAACAGTGCAACTAATTTAAACCATCTACTTGTTTAAAAATAAAGATTAATCTCAGGAAATAGCTTATAATTGCTCCAGCATTGGACAAACAAAATTTGGCTGGGATCCAGGATTCAAATTGGGTTGTTGAAACCTGCCAGTGGGGATCAAAAGGGCTGTAGGGAGATGGGTACCCAATATCAAAACTTTAGGATTGTGTTATGGAGTATGATTAAGTGTGTGTGTGTGTGTGTGTATGTGTGTGTGGGTAGGTGTGCTATAAGCTACAATTCCTAAAATGACCATTAATTCTCAGCCAATCGGCATATTATACATAAGTGAAGCAATATCAAAGTATGTACCATTGTATTTGGGTCTCCAGGGGCGCAGGATACCAGGAATTGTTTTGCACAGGTGGTCTATAATCAAGTCGTGGAGTTAACAGAGATTCCTGGAATAATTAAAAGATGCAGCAGTGCACAGTGAAATGCTAATCATGTATAGGCAGCGAGTTGAGTAGGGGACAGAAAAAGGTGAAGAGTTGTCAGTCGAAGACCGATGAAGAATATAAAAATTTTGCAGTTGCTTAGAAACACAGTATGATGCAATGAGTCTGGTTGGTGCTTGGCTCTCTGGTTAAAGTAAAACATAGAGAAAGGGGTGGTCTCTGATTTTCATCTGTGCTCTGTCCTGGTGTCATGCAGACCATGAAGGAAACCTAGGTCTCGAGAGAAGCCCGATGATTTCCTGGCACTTGGTACCACCTGCCCGTGTGTGTCCTTAAGCTGCCAGTGTATTTTGCTACAAACAGCTTTCAGGTTCTGACACGCATACCTCTTCAACATCTGATTTGATGAGCTTTGTTTCAAAATAGCTCCTGATTGAAGACAGCTTTTCGAGGAATGTTCCTAGACTGATTAAAAATTATGGAGTGCCTGGCTTATCAGTTAACATGGATTGCACTTACAATTTCTAAAATTTTCACCGCAGTGTTTGTGTAGAAAAACAATCTCCATGTACACGGCCACTCTTATTCAACTAGCCATTAGAAAAAATAAAATCATCAATTGTCATGTTAGTCCATAGTTTTGCCACTCTTGTTTTCCTTACATCTTAAGGGTTTTAGTTCACGAATTAGTGGTGACTTCAGTGCCTTATGTTTACTAAATTTAATAATGATACAATTTAACTCGATATAGCATATGTTAATTTACAAAAGGTTTGTATATCGTGGGTTTTCTATGCAGAGGCATATAATGTCTAATCTAGACTTCTTAATTTTTTTAAAGAAAACCCAGTCACAACAGTGTTTTTGTCCTGAGTTTAATACACACCACTCTGTAAATGGTGTCAGCACACATTCAATCCATCAGCCAGTAGTGTTGGTTGGCTAAAATGTGCCCAAAAAGAGACAGCATGTTTGGAGAGGGAGGAAGGACATGGCTTCAGAGCAAGGTGTGGTTATCACTTTGTAAAACAACAGATCCTTTTCCTGTCATCTGTTGTTCATTTTGTAACTGCTATACTAATGCTTCATAAGGTATTTATTTCTGGAGGGTAAAAGAGATAGCAATACCTGTGCTCCAGTTACTCCATGTGCTCACAGAATTAGCACATACAGTTATTTTCTCGGGAGGTTGGTGACTTGCCGTGGGCCGCCTCACTCTGAACAGAAGTGTAAATGGATAAAGATCAGCCCAGGGAAAGCTCTGTTCCTTCCTAGGTGCCTGGCAGTGCTAGGTCCTCCCTGAGCCCTAGGCAGTCATTCTGGATTCTCCCCAGTCCTCGTTCCTAGTTTCACCTGCCTTCTTCACCTCCGTCACCATCAAACCTTTCCTGCCACTCTTCTGTGACAGAAACCAAGTAGAGTGAACTTTAATACGTTAGAGTTGATAGATGTGAGCATTTTATCAGCCATTTCTAATAGCGACAGCACTGTGGTTTGCTTTGTCGAATGCTGTGATATCGCGAAACAACTACTCACAGATTGTCGTGGGTTACATCCCTCCATTTATGCACAGAAGCAACTTCTGTATGACTTTCCTAGATAATAGTGTCGGTATTAGTTTGCTTGGGTTTCCGTAACAAAATACCACGACTCAGGTGGCTTCATCAGCAGGAACTTACCTTCTGACCCTCCAGAGGCTGGGGCCCGGGGCCAGCGTGTGGACAGGTCTGGCTTCTGCGGCTCTCTGCTGGGCTGGCAGATGGCCTCCTTCATGTCCTCGATTGGCTCGCTCTGGTGACAGACTCTCTTTTGCTTCCAACTTCCTCTTCCCCTCAGGACATCAGAGAGGTTTAGGGCCTCCCACGTAGCCTCACTTGGCCATCAATTACTTTATTAGATGTCCTATTCCGAAAGGCAGGCACATTCGGACATATTAAAGATTAGAAAATCTACATAAGAATTTTTCTAGGACAGATTTCAGCCATTCACAGGAATTTTGTGGATATGAGTTGTTAGGAATCTTGACACGAACTCACACTGGACTGAGAGAGAGCTAAATACAGTGACTGCTGTCCTGCTGAGAAGAAGCAAAGACACCAGGAAACAAAGGACAAAGGCAAGCGAGGAGAGGCAGAGATCGGCATGGTCATGCCATCAACCAAGGGCTGGCAGGGCCACCATGCATGGGAAGGAAAGAAGATCCGTCCGTAGACCCTGTGAAGAGAGTGTGGCCCTGTTCAGTGGTTGACCCCAGATTTGCGACTTCCAGGACTACAGGGAAATAAATTTCTGCTCTTTTAAGCAGCCGGGTGATTTGTTTCAGCAACCCTAGAAAACAAGGCAAGTTCTCTGAGGAGCCTTTGTGACCGCTGGTCCTCTCTGGCCCTTCCTGGGGACAGCTGGCAAGAGGAAGAGAGCCCGGAGTCCTCTGCCTCACGAAGGTTGGTGGACGTGTGGCCAGAAGTATCTGCTTAGCCCCCAATTTTAATGCTCATAATCTTCCCGTTGATTCTAGGATTTAAAGCAAAACGCCGTGGCTAACTCTTCATGGTGGGGTAGTCTAGGTTTTACCTCTCTGTATAAATGCAGGAATGCGTTCCCACAAAAGGTGAAATTTTTTACACTTACGTTTATCGAATAAGAGCACAAGAAAAAGGAAAAGGCAAATAGTGTGAAAAGAATAGTTGAAAGCATCAATCATGTGAATGTGCCCAGAATAATTTCTTCTTTTCAATGAGTTTTAAAATACAGTGGCAGTGGCTCATGCTGGCAAGACCAAAACGTCCAAAACTTCCAGGCAATACCCAAGATAACTGCAGGGCATTTTGAAGATGAAAATTTGGAGGAAACTTTGGAGTCACAGTTATATTTTACTTACTACTAGAACGGCTAGTAAAATTGTTTTGCAGTTGTCCTCGTTGGGGTTTCTTTATCACATAGTCTAAAGGATACATTCACTTTTAATATCCAGCTGCAAATGATTTGGAGGCAAATTTTCTAAAAACTGTCCATCTCTTAATATCCATTGTCACAAGAGAGGGAGAAGTGCTTTAACATGGTGCTTTAACATGGTTTGGAACATACACCCAAAATTTGTGACACGCTAACTGTGCTGCACATATAGAAACAACTTTAATACTACTATTAGTATTGTGAGGAAGTCAATGGAGAAAAATAGCAAATCATATAGATCTGTAGCTTTGGCGAGCAATTAATCTTGTTGACATACTTGGATGAGTGTACATAAAAATTCCCGGAAAGCACGCTGTTGAGTTCATTTCTTCATTAATATGGATCATGTGCTGTCCCTGTTGTATTAGGAGCTACTTAAAGCTTACCTACAAAAGTATTACAGCAGTATAGATTTTAAGACCCCTGGAGCCTCTTGTACTTTGGAAGTGCATTTATGCTTTCATTGTTAAGAGTGCTACTACCAGACCTCATTGTCTATTCAGGTTGTTTGGGATTGTATGGATGCTGAGAATGCTAGTCAGAACTAAAGCTCTTGGACACCAATCTGTATAATTTCTCCATATACCTATAATGCAAAAGAGGCAAACAACTTTAAGGAAACTTTAGTGAAAAGAAATTGAGATCACACTTTATTGTCTTCTTTTTGCTTTCCCAATGCTTAGGCATTGAGTGATGCTAAGTTGTTTGCAAACTTGGCTTTCCCACAAAAACATTTTCTAACTATCTATAAGTTATTTATAGTAGGGCTGACATGTTACAGAAAGGTTATGAGATACCTCAACTACATCAGATTTATGGCTGCTCAAATTAAGGACATAGTCGATTAAAGACATCTATTAATACAATGCCACTGGGAAATCCTAAAATGAAGTTTTCAGAGTGCTTACATAAATAGGGAAATAAATGAATGAACATCAAACATATTATACTCACAGCAAGGGAAAGCTATAAAAATTACCTTGAGAATGAGGTGTGTGACCAGAGTAACCACATGACACCTCACAGTGTGAGCTTACTTTTCAGGCTGCTGGCAACTTTAGTTCCATTCAAAGCGTTCCTAACCGATCACTAGCAGAGTACCCAGTACATAATGGATGATTAGTGAATAAATGACATTTAACATAAAACTGTGGGGACCTTCTATTCCAGGCCAAATCCATTTCTGTCCAATCCTTGCAGTACACACAACATTGCCTACTGTAGACAAGTAGTAGTATTCATCCGTGGAACAAGAATTTAAAGTAGTACTCACTTTCAGTATCAAAAAACAACAGATTATCAGATAGGGGAAAATCACAAAGACAAGAGCTTTCTAAGCTCTCTAGTTTTGATATGTGTTGCTCCTTCAGCACATGCCACGCAATACACGGCAACTCGCTAAGTTTTATTTGTTGCTATTGAATATCAGACACACCCATTTGACCACCTAGCAAGCCTTGTGAGTTGAGACATCACCCATCATTTGTAAATGTGTGTGCTAACTTTAATGATCATTTGCTTTTGTTCTTGCTTACAGTGAATATCTCTTTACAGGAATTGTTAAATTAGGACACTGAAACACTTTTACTAAGATTGTACAAAGTCATGTTTTCTTGATCCCATATTTGCCAAAGAATTAAGAAAAACACTCATTACACAAAGTACACATTCAAATAATTTGTTATTTATAGTTCAGTTTAAATTTGCCCTGATTTAACCCACATCAGGACAAAAATATGGAATGTAATTATAAATTTAAATGGCTTATAGCAGGAAAGGTATAGAAAAGTATGTGCATTAATTACTGCATGAACTGCCAAGTAATATTGCTGTCTTACAAATTTAAAATAAGAGTAGGGTTTAGGCAATCCGTATAACTGTGACTACTCAGTACTGTTACACATATGTGTATTTAAAATATATCATATATTGGGCCAGGGATTTAGCTTAGTGGTTCCGCTGCCTGTCTTGCAAGCACAAGGGCCTGAGTTCAATCCCTGTTACCAAAATAAACAAACAAATAAATAAAATATATCATACTACTACTGCATGAAAACCAGGTCTGATCCCAGTGGAATTTATGGTTTAGCAGGGGGAAAGTGACAACCAGCTCCTCATTTCAGCAGACTCGATGGCTACAAAAGAGTAAGGTCAAGATGTGTAGCATTGTATCGGTCTCACATGTAATTCCGAGAAATGGTACTGGGGAAATGCCATGTTTGATTGTTGATTTTAATCAACCGAAATGAAGTGGAGCCTTCCTAGTATAGCAGGGCCTGTCTGGATTCGTAGTCTCTAGTACACCCTGACCCGGCTGCTGCAGGTATTCTGATAGGCTTCCATTGGAGAGGTGTGTAGAGTCATAGGATTGCTTAGCGAGTTCATGGCTGATCTGCTCCAATCTACCACATCTCACGTAATAATGCGCAGGTATTCAGCTTGGAGTGGGGGTGCCTTGATGAGTGTGGAGCCTGTAGTCCTACTGAGTGTGGGAAATCTTGGCATTTATGGTTAAATATGTCACTTTATCTTTCTGAGCCTGTTTTCTTGCCTGGAAAAGAAGAAATCTTAGAAAGCAGACTGAGTGAAATATGCATACTTCCTGTTGCTCTGCACATAAGGGACTTGGGAAGATGAAATCTTCATGTCCTTTGCTTTCCTTTGTCCTCATCCTTTAAAAGACAGGGGTTTCTCAGAGTGAGAGAAATAACAACCTCACTCTGTCATGATAATTTTTTCCTGAAACGCAGACCCCAGCCCAGGTTGTAATAAAATTAATGTAGACTCATCCTGTGGGGATCTCTGAAACTGTACCAAGGCTGCTGGACAGGAAGTGCCTGGGTGTGTGTCTGCAACACCCTCAGTGCTATCTTTGGGTTCCCGCATCTCATCCTGAGGCTCTCGGGTGTCCTGTGGCTCAGCAAGTCTCTCCTCTGCCAGGATGAGCCCGGTGACTAGCATTCCCTCTGACGTCCCCAGACACAGCACAAGGATTGTGTGGTTAACAGTCTCGAGTGTAGGGCTAAGTACTCCTGTGAAGATAACGCGTATGGTGTCTGCGCATTCAGCATACGCTTGAATTTCTGTCATCACCATTTCTTACTGGCTACTGACCCCACATATTACACTGTCCCAGTATGTTTTGGTGACCTCTGTCCCCGAAGACTTTACTTTCAGTTTTCCCTTTGAGATCTCATCCTCTTGATCTTCCTCATCCCTTTTCCCATCCCTCTGTTACATGGGTCCATTTAACTTCTCCACGCTCACCTGCCAGCCCAGTCTACTTTTCCCCGGGTGGTAGGCAGTTTGGCTCAAGTCATTGGGCCACCTTGTCTGGGTTGGTATTTTTACCCCCTGTCCTCAGGGTGACTCCCACCAACCCCCATTCTGGGAATTGCTGTTTGAGTGCCTCCCAAGGACTGGCAGAGCTTTCACTGTTCCAGCTTTTTCTGTCCACTTCAGAGCTAAGAGGAAAAGACCATGGAAAAGGTTTCCTGGCTTTCCGATTTAAATTACTAAGCTCCTTGAGAGGGAAAGAGTAGCTTTGTCACTTTTGGTTTTAATAACTAATTTTCCCCTAGGTGTAATTCCTTAAACACACTTTTCTTAATAAGAGATATTTTTAGAAATATCACTGAATTCTTACCAGGGTTTGCTTTCTTATTTCCAAAAATGAGAGATTGGATTGGCTGATGTTCTGGGTTCTTTAGTTGTTCAAAAGCACATAATTGTTTAAATCAATTCATATTAAATTTTGTCTTTAAAAATGCTATGTATGGCTATCAGTTATCAGTTCATAAAATATCTAAGTCATCCTTTATGACTTTGAAATGAACTGATGAGTTAAAACCTAAGATCGGTTTAATTTCATTCTTCCCTTCTAGAACCATTGATTCTTACTTGGAGGAGTAAATGTGTCACTGGGAAACCAATTGGAAAACTATTGTCTAAATTTTCTTTCAATACTTTTAAAACTGTAAAAATAATTAAAATAATGACAACCTCACAGAATGGCTCTTGGGAATAACTGGCATTATTTTTGCAAAATGACTTTGTAACTTATAAGACACTACCAAATATTTTCTAATTTATTAGGAGAAAAGAAGTAGACTTAAGAAAAATGGTAAAGAGTTCTGGGTTCTGTAGCATCATTTTCATCTTTTAGCAATGGAAGAAAGGGATTCACATGGTTCCTAAACTGGTCATTCATCTTAAACTTTCTCCCCTGTATCTAATATTGGTAACAGTTCACTCCATGGGCAGGTATTAGATTACTAGATAATTTAATTGATATGGACTGCTTGGCACAAAAGCTCCACTTAACTGTGAATACTGATTTAAATATAAATTTGATTGTGCATTGTAGAGGTTTTCAGTAGGCTGTTTAGTGCCGTGGACTTCGAGGGCTTGCCACATGAGATAGACTATCTGTTGTTTCAACAGTTACTCTTCTTGCAGCAAGAGCAGCTAATATGTATTTATTTTTTAAAATTCCTAATGCAATACAATTTTAATAATCGTAACTCTTGTCAGTCACACTAGCTCTTTAGACTCTTTGTTTCTTTTTAATCCATGTGCAGATATCTGGGGGTGAAGAGCACAACTTCCTGATTTCCTTTCTTTGAAGAGCCAGCCCTGTCAGTACAGACACCCTGCTGGTTCTTGTCCCATTTATACTTTTGTTAGACTCTGGAGACATTGAGTTTTGTCCAAGTTTAAACTGAGATGGGCCGGCAGAGGCACTTTCACCTTCCTGGCTGCTGGGGAATGGAGCAGAATCCTAAAATCTCCCTGAGCCTCCCGCCTGTGGCTGAGCCCTCCTCCTTTGCCGGTGCTTCAGGCCAATCCCCTCTTCTCCACACGCTGTGCTGCTCTGACCACAGGTGGCAGCCATGCCCCATGCTCCTCGAATCGCCTCACCTCGAAGAGTCTCCCCTGGTTGCCTCAAATCTTGTGTCTAAACCTCTGCCTTCATCTTTGGCCCAGAAGAAATCCTGTGCTCTTCTTAACTCATCTTCCCCCCAACTCAGATTTACTCAGCAAAGACAGCCAGACACTTAGCTTTATTAATTTTATTTTTCTTGTCTAAAAATGTACATTTTAACTTCTTCAGGGCTCTTTTCTCACTTATGAATGTGTTCTAGTCTTTGCAGGTAAAAAAAAAGACAGATTTGTATTCCTTTTGCTTGGCCTGTCTTTCACTCCTGAGGACAGCTGTTCACTCCTGAACAGGACCCTTTCCTGTTTGCCATTTCCAGACTGAGTTCTGTCCTGATTCGGGGGTTCATCCTCCTGGAAGCAGGATGAAGTGCAAAATAAGACCTGGAAAACAATTATCAGAGGAACGTCCAGGAGAAAAGGGAAGAGGGCCCAAGCTTGGGTAGAATAAGTGTTTGAATTACAGCACAAACATTGTCTTTTGTGACGGAAGAAAAATTATGAAAGACAATTGCATAGAGAAAGCTCAGACTATTAGGGCTTTTAGGAAAACCCCAGCCACACAAGGGTGCAGGGTGCATTCGGGGCTTCCAGTCAGGCCACTGGTCAGCTTGGACCAGTGAGGAGCGTCAGCGGGCTGGGTCACTGCCTGGGGAGCCCGCTCTGGAATGGGCCAGAATGCTGGCAGGTCCTGCCCCCCAGCAGTGGATGCTCCCGGAGAGATCTGCACACACAGCCCCCTCGACGGTGCAGGCCCAGTCCCTGTTCACTTACTTTCTCACAGCCCCTCCTCCAAACATGCAGATTTGATGATCTCTTCCTTTTAGGCTGGCAAAAACTTGTGTTTCTTCAGAGGAAGGAGCTACCTCAAGTTCATAAAGACTCCATGAAATGACTGCAACCAGCTCTCTGCTTTGTTTCGGCTTTGGTCACATTCCTAGACAACTGACACCCGGAGGGGATAAAGCATTTCAGCATTTCATGGCCTCAAAAATTTGTCACTAGTATTAATTTTTAAATATGCAAGAGATATTCGATATCAAAAAGAGATTTTGATATCAAACCTTTGATAATAATGATTAATTTAGTACTATTACTTTGAGAGTTTCTATACATCTTCTGAGATATATATATATATATATATATATGAATATATAGAGAGATAATTATTATTTCACATTGTTATTTATCTTGTAGCAAGAGCAGCTAATATATAATTGTTAAAGTCATGCACATATTTATATGCATTTATAAAAGACAGATCCACATCTTTTCATCTATAACGTGGTCCTTTGAAGTACATTTTTTCCTGTTTACCAACAGGGTAAACTAAATCAGTAAATTCATTAAGTACCCATGATCGTGCCACTCAAAAAGTACAGAAACCAACATTCAAACCTAGGCCCTTGGTCTTCAGAGCCAGTCCAGCCAGTACATTCCTTGTCCATTTAATACCCACAGTGCTTTTTCTAAACAGTTGTTGATCACAAGGTGTGGACCTGGTATCTACTGCTAAGCACTTGTGTCTCACAGCCTTGCTTTTCCTCTGTCCTTCAGGTCCCTGCGTCCCGAATCCATGCCATAATGGGGGAACCTGTGAGATCAGCGCAGCTTACCGAGGGGACACCTTCATTGGCTATGTGTGTAAATGTCCCCGAGGATTCAATGGGATTCACTGTCAGCACAGTAAGTCATCCCTGCCGTCGTGCTCTTAGGATTATGGGTCTGCAGCGCGCGTGTCGTTATCATCCCAGTGTGCAGTGGAATCGGCGACTCTTTCAGCAGCAAGGAGCCCTGGCATTTGATGAATGCTGCTCCTCTCCCACTGAATGCACCGTGTCATTTGCTGAGGGATTTTAGACTGTGTTTCAATCCTCCCAGTGGTACGCCGAGCTCCTAATCTACCACTTAGCCTTTTTCCGTAATACTCAGCTGTATTTGCAAAATATTGCTCTTCATGTTAAATTGGATTTGTCTCTCTCTTTTCTATTCCTCCTAGAGCTACATTCTCCAAGCTTCCCGGGAAGTGTTCTGTTGATTAGTTTCAGAGATAATACCCCCCAGAAAAGAATGCTATCCACACTTCCTCTCTGGGAGCCAGTTTCCTCCTGCTTACTTGCTGGCATTTGAATGTGAATATCTGAAAGCTCAGCAAGCCTGTCATCTGTACTTCTCTCTTGTATCCCCGTTCCTGTTTATCCTTCACATTTAAATAAATAAGTCCTGTTGTGATAGGTTTTGCACAGAAGCCCAGCTGAGCATGTAGACCAGATGCTATGTGGTGTGTTAGTGTCACTCAGCTTTTCTTCACCAGGACAGAATCCCTAAGATGCACAACTCAAAGGAGGAATGATTCATTTTGCCTCAGGACATCAGTTGGTGGTTTCTTGGCCCTGTCCCTCTGGCCTGTGGGGAGGCAGAACATCATGGTGGAAGGGTTTGGGGTAGGAGGCTAGGGAGCGGGGAGAGAGAAAGGGAAATGGGCAGGGGACTTCTCTAGGAGACCCAAGGATCCACTTTCTCCAGCTAGGCTCCACTTCCCAAGAGCCCAGTGAGCTGTGAATCCACCAGTGCATTCATCTCCTAATGGGGTAGAGCCTTCCTGGTCCAGTCCTCTCCCTCTAAGCCTGTCTCTGAACACAGTTGCATGGGGGAGCAGCCTCCAATCTCAGAGTTTTAGGGTGACATTCCAGACCCAAACTGTGATGCGTGGTGTGGGATCCAGCAGGCTGGAAGGCTACCATGATGGCCAGGGTCTCGTAAGGTCCTTGCTGGGGTCGCTGGGTGCTGAGGTTGATCAGAGGGAGGGAGACAGTGTGTGGTAGGAAGACGGGAGGAAACGTGTGAGACAAATACTACAGTGAAACTTCAGACAGCGGTATTATGGATGCATCAGGCAGAACTGGATTTGTCGCTGGAGTCAGTGTCAGTGTCTCCTGGCACTGAGGCTTTAGGAGCAGCCTAGGTGTTCAGGGAGAGCATGCGGAGTTCCTGACAAAGCCTTGAGCACTTGTGCTCCTTGCACTCCGCACCCCAACTGCTTGGGATTGTCTGTAACAGCTCAGATCACCAAACGAAGGAGAAGCGACTGGTTTTTCCAGGCAGGGTCCAGAGTTCCCAGGGTAGGTTCTTCAGCTCTGCCCAGCCTTTGCTTCAGAGCACCTCAGAGCAGCTCTGGGAAGACCTGAAGTCCCAGATGCCAAGCCAGTTTGTAACCCTCGGAAGAGAATATCTCCAGCCCTGCTTCCTGGTGGAGGCCTGGGAAGAGGGCGCAGAGGCAGCACCCAGAGGGAGGAAGTCCAGTCTCTGCACAAGTCATCTCTGAGCTGCTTGTAAACAACACACACACACACACACACACACACACACACACGCACACCTCTTGAAAAAAGAAGCAAAGTTTCTTGATGAGCTGTTCTTCAGTGCTCGGAGACAGGCATTGTGCCCAAGGTGAATTCAGTTTAACTTCATCTTTCCTGTATTGCAGAACTCCCAAGTGGAAGAGACTATGCTAAAGTTACAAGAGGGGATAGAAGGATAATATGGAAGGAAGGTGTAGGCCCCTAAATGTTAAATATTGCACATCAGCAAGCCCCCACCCGAATTACTCCTCGTCAGTATGAAGTTGGGCCTCCCTTAAACAGGAAATCGGAAACTCCCAAACCTAGTTCCAAAGAATAACATCTATATCATGACACAAAATCCTTTGTACATTTGTGGGCATTTTTTTCCAACTGTGAAGGGCAGTTTACTTTCAGTTGTCTGTAATAGTTAGAAGTCCCACTGAAAGTGGCAAGTTTCCCTTTGACCCAGTGTATGTGAGGCTTCCCTGCAAAGTCATTGCAGGGTGATGTCCTCCTGCTTGACTCCCACATGTGGTTGTCCGGGAACTCTTTCAAGAGAACCACCAGGGGTAGTTTGCCATGGTGGATCGTGCAAGTGATTGCTCTTACTCCTACTTCATATCAGCATAAGCTCATAGGTTCACAGGGCTTTGCTGAATTTCAAGGCTCGTTTTGATCCACAGAACCTCCTGCATCTTAATTCACCTATTCAACCACAGGGCCTTCAGCCTTAAGGATTACAGTGGCAAGTCTGGGTCTGAAATTCAATGCAGAGCTCCGCTTCTGGGTCCTGAACCACTGGTCTCTGTTCTCCGGAGTACAGCACTATCAGTAGCAAGAGAGAGATGAGGTCAACGGGTAGATTTGGAGGAAATTTGGATTTGAGCCCCAACCTTTACAGTATTGGATACATGACCTTGAGTCTGTCACTTGAGCTTTCTTCAGTTGAAGAGTTATAAGTCGAGGACCTGAGCAAGAAATGAACCAGATCTTTCTACACATGAGGCAGGAGAGCATTAGCACTCAATGGGCAGTGTACTCACTGTGCAAAGGTTACCAACCCTTCCACTTTATAGATGAGATGGAGAGGATTATATTTGGGGAAAGCAGATTTCCATGCACTGTTATCCTGGAAGCTTCTTCATGCAGGAGAAACAGGAAAACCAGCTCTTTCATCCTTCCTAAGGGTTGCTAGATATTTAGGCTTGTTTTTCATGCAGGTGACAGTTCTGTGTTCCAAAGATGCTCTGGAATCTGGGCTGCTCAATGTGTGCTTGTGCAGCAGCGTTGCCTCCAAGCTGTTTAGAACTGCATGTTATCAAGCATTGCTTCAGATGGAGAGAGTTAGAAATTAAATTTCAGAATGATCCCAGCTGACTCGTACACACTGAAGTTTGAAAACATACCGTGGAATACATTCGATAACTAGATGTGATTATTTCAGAAACTAAGAAGACAAATTCTGCATTGAGTTACCTAACTATAAAGGTCAGGAAAAATATTTGTGAAAGTTTTTTAAAATTAAAATGATATTGAAAGTTCATAAAGATGAGAAATGTAATGATGCATCAGAATATTTCATTTGGAAAAAGAATAGGAGAGGTCCTGTAGGCAGCCTGCTGATGTAGCTAGGCATGCTTTGATATATAGCTAGGCAGATAAAGAACTTCATATTCCACAGTACAGGAGGGACACCTGTGTGGATGCTAGGTTCCTTCTAATAACTACTTTATCAATATGCTGCAAATTAGAGAAACTGCTTCCAGGGCCAGCACCAGTATCACCTGTGCATGCTTCTGGATTTTTCTTAAGCACACAAACTTTCTTTTCAGAAGAGCTTTGAACTTAAAGAGGACTTAAGCAGAAGACCAAGAGAAGGCCCATGTTCCACTGCCCTATTGTGCAGTTTTTCTGCGGTGGCTCCTAGCACTAGTGGGTGCACGGGTTACCGCTCTGAACAAGAGTGATGCAGTTTTATTAATTACAGTCTGACGTTTATATGAGGCTCACTCCTTTTGTAGTCACAGAGAATTTGAAACACCCACCCTTTCCTTCTCCTCCCCTGTCCTTGACAACCGCAGATTTTTCCCATTGTCTCTGTAGCTTTGCCTCTTCCCGGATGTTGTGTAAATGGAACCATACAGTTCGTAACCTTTGCAGAATTAGTATTTGCACTTAGCGATATACATTTAAGGTTACTCTGTGTCTTTTTAGACTTCAGTCTAATATTATTTACAACTAAATAATATTCCATTGCATAGTTATACAACAGCCTGTTTTGTTTTGTTTTGTTTACCTGTCAATGTTTGCTTCTCATTTTGGTCATATGAATACAGCTGCTGTGAACTTTGTGTGCAGTGTTTCTGTGGCCATAGCTTTCATTTCATCTGATTAAATAACTAGGAGTCCAGTTGTTGGGTTGCATGGTCAAAGAACTTTTGTTTCTGCAGACAACTTCCTTTCTACCTGCCTTCCGTGGTCACTGTGCCATTCTGCATCCTCCCAGCTGGGAATGAGCTGCTGTTCCCATTCTCAGCA
Organism: Fukomys damarensis; assembly: GCF_012274545.1. Lineage (NCBI taxonomy): Eukaryota > Metazoa > Chordata > Mammalia > Rodentia > Bathyergidae > Fukomys > Fukomys damarensis. The sequence goes on from NW_022900915.1 coordinate 41,659,903, forward strand.
GTGTGCATTGTCAGTGCTTGGAATTTTACCCATCACGTGCTTTTTAGTATAATGAAAAGAGGATGAACTTTTAACATTAGTAGTATTTTATAATGATTGGTATTAGATTTTACACAAAATTGCCAAATTATACTTGTTTTGGAAAGGAATAGTGTGGAATACACAACCACATGTGCATGTGTGTACACATTGAGAGATAAACATTATAGGGAAAACTAAGCACCAAAATAGCCCAAAGGTTAGATTTTTTGAAAGACATTTTTAAGCAGGCTTTTTTTTTTTCCTTGCCGGAAGCTGTATTCGGGGCATTCTAATCATATTTTATTTGTTGCCTAGTAACAAATCCAATCCCTTAGAAAGGTCTGTTTCTTCTTGTCAAGGACTCTGCCCATCTTCCTCCTAAAGGCTTTCTGTGCCTAGCCTCACAGCCTTCGATTCCTTTAAGAGAAATTGTTATTTCCTGCTCCTTGAGGAAGAAAGGCTGACCTAAGAGTCCAACAAACTCTGAAACAAAGAGGATTCATTGAAAGAAATTGTCTGTGTCACCTGATTAGCTTGTTAGTGTGGCTGCTAGCCTTTTTTCTCATTGCAAAGGATAGCTGCTTTATATATTCTGCTAACTACTGTAAACAAGTTTGTTCTAAACTTTGTTAGTAATTAATGGATTGATGCATTCAACAAATACTAATCAGGATGTGTGTCCTTCCACTTTTGTAAACTATGTATTTCAGTTTTCCTAGAGTTCACAGTGATACTCAGTGCTTCAATATTCCTTGTTAAGGATATTAATTACATATTTGGCAGTTACATGCTTTCTCTAGCAGATTGTCCTCGCTGAACTTGCAGACTTCTGGTCTACCTTAGTTATACTGAATCAGAATCTTTGGTCAGTGCACTGGAGTCAATGCTTTGGGATTGAAAAGTTCCCAAATAGTCTTCAGGTATATCAAATGTAAGAGCTACTGCCTCAGTGATTGACCGTGTACCATAAATCTCTAAACTATACTGGGGGAAGAATTCACTTAGTGGAAGAGTTCTGGATTAGATCTTTGGATTTGGTTGAGCCATTCTTGTATCAGTTGTTGAAGGGTCAGTTGGCACTTAACTGCTCTGTGCTTCTGGGTTTTCATCCAGCAATTCAATTCAGCAAACACTGAGAATTTTACTGTGTTATGTGCTGTAAATAATGTGTCTACAAACTGTGGAATAAATAACTTAGTAGCTTTTGCCTAAAAAGGATGTTTGTCAGAATTAAATGAGCTACTTCCGGCCACACTTAACAATTTTCAAAGAGTTATACATGTCTAATGGTCTGATGTTTTAAAATACAACTGAAATGCCTACTGACTGATAAATTTTTCCTGTCTTTAAATTCACTTTAGTTGTATTTTCAGAAAAAAAAGTTTGTGTGGAGGCAAGGAGAGGCTTGGTATGGAGACCTATGCTTATCTGTATTAATTCTCCTCCCAACATCCTTATTGTAAATTATTCTTAGTATTTTAAGTCACTCTTTATAATTTTAGTTTATGGTTTCTTTTAGTGTTTCCACTACAGAGTCAATTTGTCCTAATAAGGAATTCAGTTCAAACCTCTGTGTAAGCCTTTACCTGAGTTATTACTGACACCTGCAAGCCATGTACTTTTCCTTGGTTAAATAAAGACCTCTAAGTAGACTTTTGAACAAATTTGCATCTAACCTCAAAAGCAGGGGTTGAGATTCCAGATTTTCCTGCTCACTGTTAAGGTTGCAGCTCTACATGAAGCAACTGAAGTCTATACACTGGAGGTTCTGTACCTTGGTGAGCATATAAACCATGCAGTTGTCCAAATGAGTACACTGATACTTTTGCTCATCCACAGAGATTCCAGTGTAGTAGATTTAGTTTCCGACCCAGGTCTGACTATGTAACAAACACTGTGGTGGAAGTGACACAAATGGTCCCCAAACTCTGGTTCCCAGCAGTGGCTGCACATTAGAACCACCTGGGGACCTACAAAAATACCGATGGTGGCTCACACCATCGAGATGCAGATTTAATTGGCTCGGGGTGTGCTGTGGGCATTGGGAGTTTTAAAACCTCCCTAGATGATTCTAATGTGCAGCCATAGCTGGAAATTAGTGTTCTAGAACCATAGTGTAAGGAATTACAATTCCTTAAAGGAATGAAGTGGAGACAGTCACAGAGAAACTGAACATCGGGTCCCTAATTCTATGCCCATAGTAAACATGCAGTCTCAGAACCTCATTGAATCATGTCATTCTCCTTTGTGTAGGAGAATAGAAGTGATTTTGAGGCAAGAAGATTGAAGGGATATGGGAAGAGGCTGCTATTGGTTTACTCCTAGTAAACTTTGCTATCCCTAAATCTATCTGTGAAAACCAGAGTGCTAAGACTTTTATTTTCTGCTTTTACTTGATTGGCTGGAGACCAATAAAGACCATTGTCCTGGCAAACATAGCTACCAGGTGTTTGCACAGAGAGCCTGGGTAAATATGGACAGAGGTTTTCTGTTTTTTGCTATGAAATATTTTGAGTTTACAGAACTCAAAGTATTTGAAAATCTCTATTTTAGATAAAAGTAGAACCCTCATTTTTATCTTGTTACTTGTTAAAAGCAATTTGGTTGCTAGCAAAATAGTAAACTCTGAACATAAATATGTTAAATAAATTTTGCCCCGCATTATACTCATGAAGGTGATGCATTTGTACTAATAAGCCTGAGCTTCTGTATATCTGATTCATTCTTACAAAGAATTTCTCAAGGAATAGAGATGGCATCTCAAATACAGGGTTTTAAATTTTACTTTATTGCATATACTCAAATCCCTAGGTATACCCGCCTTTGGCGATACTAACATGGATTTTCAGGTTACTGTTAAATACGTTCTGTCTTCTCCCATACGAATAGTTCACGCAGGACCTCATTCCCCTAATGCGTTCCTCAGCCATATCAGAAAATGCTTTACTGGGCAGGTGTTTATTGAGAGCCCCTTACCACTTGGCCAGGGTGACACATTGCTTGGAAGGAAGTACTGCAGCTCCCTAGCTCTACTCCTGGGCCCACCTGGACAGACTGCTCCATGGAACACTCTCTGTGCCCCGCTCTTGTCACCCAGGCCCCTGAAAGTGCCATGAGATGCAGACAGAGCAGGCCTTTCTGGCCCTGACCAGGGCCTGTCCTGTTCCCTGGAGGCGGAAAGTCTCCTTCCAGAAACCCATGGTGAACATAGTCGGTTTCCCAGCCTCCCTGCCTCGTACTCATTGCTCAGGTCCTCAGGGTACAACGGGTCCTTCTGGCTGGCTGGGGGCGGCCCAGGGCCACAGCCGGTCTTCCCAACTCTGTCTAAGACTCACTTCCTGCACACACTTCTGTGTTCTAAAAGCAGCAGCATCTTTGCTCCTGAGCAAAACCCTCCCTAAGCATCTGAAGCCCACTCAACAACTGCTGTGTGCCAAGCCATGCTCTGGACGCTGGGCCACAGTGCTGTTCCAGAATATGCAATCCACTGCTGTCGCGAGCCTGCCATCCTAATGGGGAAATGAAAATAAAATGCAACTCTTGCATCACCATACAGCAAGCAACTGCAATTTTAGCCATCTATCTCAGAGAAATAAAGACTGCAGTGCAAGCCTGGCATGGCCATGCAAACCTATTATCTCAGCACCTGAAAGGCTGAGGCAGGAGGGTCACAAGTTTGCGCCCACAGTGGGCAACTTAGTGACGTGTTGACACCCTGTCTCTCAAGGCAGGTGGGAGCTTGGAACAGCGCAGTGTGAAGCCCTGGCTTCAGTCCCCAGTGCAGCCCTCACAAGGAAAAGAACTGAGACACAAAATTCACACAAAAACTGATACATCAGTATCTAAAATCTGTGCTTGCTAAGATGTCCTTCAATGGGTGAATGATGAATTCAGAGCACTGTGGCACAAGCGTATCTGGAACTACTCAGCAATTAAAAAAAAAAGGAACTGTTGATATGCACAAAGGTTTAGATCTTCAGAAAATTCAAAACAAAACAAAAAAGAAACAGTTGCAAGAGGGTCTCTGCCTCTGTCTCTGTCTCTGCAGAACACTTCAAGCGACAAAGTCTTATCACGGATGAATTAAGAGTCTTCCAGAAGTCTGCTGGAGGTGGATGAGGGTAATTGCAGAAGGGCATCCTGAGGAATCTCCTCAGAATGCTGGAACTACTCATCCTGTAAACCACAAGGATGGATGCACAGAGATACCCACCTGATGAATTTGTATAAAGCTAATCACATAGACCCACAAGTAACAAGCAAGGCTAGTAACATCTGAAAGACATTGGGATGGTATATAATGTCAATGACATTTTGGTTGTTTTATTCTGTACACTTGCAAAAGGTTAACTATTGAATGAGGCTCTACCATGTACATGGGATCTTTTTCTTTAGTTCTTTCAAGGGGATAGGAATCTCCAGTTGTATCAGTGGACACTGCAATAAAAATAATGACCTAATACAAAGTGCCCATCAGTGCTGTGTGTTAATAAGGACAGGGACTATGGAGGCCTGGGATCTGCGTGCTATTTTAGGAACATCGTGAAGACGTTTTCTCCCCTCAGTTGTCGTTGGATGGAGAGGGAAGAAGTCAGAGTGTCCGCGGTGCATCAGAGTGAGAGGCAAGGCTGGGACTCTGATGCCTGGGATGTGATTGGGACGCAGAGGATGACAAAGAAGGGCCAGCCACCGCAGAGAGGGTTTTCCACTCACTGCAATTGTGGAAGAAACCTCTGGAGAGCAGTGGGCAGGATAGCTCGTGAAAAATTTCCAATGTGGTGGTGAAAAGCAGGTTCTGTTGGAGGTGAGAGGGGAGCCCTGAACACCACCTTGGAAATGGAGATAGTCTGGAGAAAAGCAAGCGTGAGGACTTGGGGAGAAGGGAACAGCGCACAGATTTGGAAAACAGTTAGACATAGATTACACTGCACTCTTAGATATTTGTTTTTCACTAATGAATTTCAGTAGCACTATAATTATTTCTTTTATACTTAGCTTTTATCATAGAATCGGACGGTGTATTCTTATACTTCCAATATGACTTGTGCTTTCAACACCCTAATTAATATATAATGTAGAGTTTTATGAGTATACACATATGTGTGCACATGTGTACACATCCATATGTCAGCACTAACATAAACATGCATAAAACTATTCAGAATATAGAATGTTAATGTACCTTTTTAAAGGACCTATAAAATCACTTGTCTTTAGATATAGTGTGTGTCATCTTGTCTTTAGTATTAGCTGAGTCATATTATGTAGCGCAGTATATTTCAAAATAAAACATTATAATAGAAGTATGCGAATCAAGACTAATAGAATAACACTAAAATACAAAAATAATTTTGAAAAGTGGGCATCGTTTGCAACTTAACAGGAAATCTGGAGCTCATAATTGTCCTGAGGGAGTATTTGCCAGTATCAAGCTTTGTAGTGTAACTTGATCGATTCTGTTCTCACTATACCTGAATGGATTTACAATCACCATAGATTATAAGTTCAGGGAAATTTAAGGCACCGTTTGCTTTAGAAATAAATTAGCCTTAGATACTCAGGAGGTTTCATTCCTTTTGCAGGATACCCTTTAAACTTGAACAATTCTAAGTTTAAAAAACTTCCCCCATGACCACCTGAAAAATTATCTTTCAGTGTTAAGTAAAAGAACTGCTTCTGGTTTTCTCTAGATAATATAAGCACAGTTTATTTGGAAATAAAGAAAGGAGTGATTAAGAGAGTTGAAAACAGAAAGGTACATTTGATAAGGTCTGCAGGTTACATGAATTGTTCTACTGCTGAGCCTTTCAATTCTTACCTTTAAAATAGAAAAACAGGTTCATTTGCCTACTTGTACACTGTGCTTGATTATATTCAGGAATTTTCTTTATGTCAGTGATTTGTACAATTAGAAATTCTGTGCAGTGATAAAGTATCATGACTTTTCTGTGTTTGATTCTTGAAGATACGTTTTCTTCCATCAGAGTGAAATATATTGGTATGAAAATAAGTACTTGTTATCTGAATTGATTGCATAGTAGAGAGCATGGGAAGACTACATGTCTCAATTCAGAAAGTGAGATCTAAATAAGAACGATCTCCTTCTCCACAGCTGGAATGAGAGGTAGGAGAGAGAAAGGAGGAGGAGGAGTTGGACTTGTCCAGTACACACCTGTGCACATGCGCATGCACGTGCACACACACACATACACACACACACACAGGAAGGGAATCCCATACATGCTGCTGCTCACATTCTCTCCTGAGAGCAGGTGTCTGTCTCGGTGTCTCCCAGATGCTCCGAGATTACACCTATGTGCAGATTCTGACGGTGTCCAGATCCATCCTCTCTCCACTGTCCCCAAGCCCCCAATGCCGCCTCTGGCATAAGTCCAGTGTCACAGTGTCTATAGACCTTTCCCTACTCTGCTCTCACGTCAGCAGCCAGAGTGATGCTCTTAACACATACATTCTATCAGGGTCATGTGTGTTAAACCCCGCCCTGGTTTCCCTATGTCCTTGAAGTAGAATCCAGTCTTTATAAGGAGCAAAATGCTTGACCTTCTCTTTCCTGTGCGGCTCTGCTGCCCCTTTCCCTGCCGACTCCCCTGCGGTCCCCACTCTCCTTGCCACCCTTGGACTTGCCCTGCCTGCCCACCTTGGTGTTCACTTGCCCGCCTACTTCTCCCAGACACAGTGCCCCCTCCTTTCTACCTTGGCCCATGACAAATGTCTGGAGCATCTTGTCCCAACTGCCTTTGCTGAAATTAAATTCTGTAGCACCTTCCTCTACTATCTCTTCCCTTTCCTTCCTTTTGCGAAAACATTTCTAGTACTCCTCACCACCTCCCATATTATATCTTTAGGTTTGCTTCAAAGTTTATTCTTCAGAGAAAAGGTGTGATTGGTTTATAGTTTGTGCCATTCCCTGTGTGTAAAAGGGCCTGGTTGTTTGTTCACCAATAAACCCATCAGTGAATCCCTAGTAATCCTCTGTATTCCACAACGTTGAACTGTGAGAAAGGCAACAACAGCAAAAGTACTTTATGAAAGAATACGGCCAGGGATTTAGCCGAGTGGTTCTGTCACCTGCCTCACAAGCGGAAGGTCCCAAGTTCTATCCCCGGTACCTAAAAGAAAGAATAGATACCTTTGGCAACCATCACATTCACGTGAAATAAAATATTTGAGCCTCTGAAAAGGCTTTTTGGGTTCTAAGTAAGGAATTGCTCTTCCTGGGTCTAACAGGACTCTGATTCTTCCCATACCTTTGGGATCACTACACGTATTCTACGCTCTGGGGAATGTCAGGGTGCTTTTTAGTGCATTGGTGCTTCTGAGGCACACTACAGTCTGTAAAGAACAACAGATAAGTCATTGTTAGATAGTTTTCCAAACTGCTTAATATTCTTTGACTCAGCTATGTGGCACAGAGAGGGGTGGGTGGAACAGGGGGATCTCAGAGCGAGCAATTGGTCATTGTGCCGAGGGAGAAGGAGAACCCGCGGCAGACTGCTGTGTAGCCCCTGCGGGTCGATGCAGGCCTCCTCACATTTCCACCTCTTGCTTCCGCTGGGAAGAAGAGCCACCCACACATGGACGGCTACGAGCTTGTCTTCGGTGCGGTGCTCCCAGGGGCCCGCACTCGTGACTACACGAAGGCCGCCCTGTGGAAGCGAGGAGAACGCGTCCCATCAGGGTTGACTGGAGAGCCCAGTCGGCGCCTCTGCTGCCCACCTCTGTGCCATTGTTTGTGGCTCGTGCTCAGCACCCTTATTCTTGTTCCTTATGTTCCTTCCCTCTGCCTTCAGCGGTCTTTCCCAGTTGTGTGCACTTCTGCCCTGGAGTGAACGGAGCACTTGCTGAATGATATGCTTGCAATCAAGGCAGTGGGTCCTTCTAGAGCATGATTGGAAGGCAGGGACTAGGTCAGGTAGGAGAGCCTGCAGCCCAGGGCGGACCCTCAGTCACATATAACAGGGAGACAACCAACTTGGCTCTTCTGCCGATGATGGCTCTCCACAGAAGTACTGGGTAAGCAGTTGCTTTGTTTATAGAAATCCTGTGCCATCTGGAAGGAGAAAGTTGTGCGGCAACAAGGAATGCAGAGATCTTCCATTTGTCGGAACGTGTACACTGAAGACTCTGATGTTGTATCCCGATTCATCTTCGATCCCTGGTCCCAACCTAGAATGGTGCAGGGTACACAGCGATTTCTCAAAATATATTTGAGAAATGAATGAGTAGTCAGGGATTGGTAAACAGCTGCTTAATTTTTTTTAACTACCAAAACGAATCTAAAGATAACCCCGGTGAGTCACCATGGAGATCATTGCAATAATTGTGTCTCTTGCACTAGCGCTCTTGGGGTGACTTGCCACTAAGTAACAGGGACACTTGGTTCTTTTCCACATATCTTTATTGTTTATATCTAACAAGGTACCCGTCATTTGTTGATATCAATATGTATTGAATAATTCAATGTAAGATGTATGTTATCAGTGAATTACTTTTCACTTTTCTTAAATCTAAAGTAGGACATATTCCTCAACTCTCAGGCACAAGGTTGCTCCATATTATCAAGACATGAGAATTATAAAAGTCATTTTGTCTGTCACAGACAACATTTAATGTTAAGGTCCAGTAAGCATCTGTATGAGTCCTCTGTCCCTGTGACAAAATATCTGACATTAACAATTTAAAGGAAGAACGATTGTTTTTTGGCCCACAGTTTCAGGGGTTTTGGTCCATACACTGTGGCATCATCGTCTTCAGGTGGTGGGGGAGGTAGAAACACAATGGTGGAAAGGTGAGATGAAGGAAGGCTGTGCACCTCATGGCAACCAGAAAGCCGAAGAGGAAGAGTTTGTGGAAGAGATGTAGACCCCTGAGGCCATGCTGCTGCCGTGCCACCGTCCCTTCTACTAGGTCCCACCTCTGTTTCCATCAGCCATCTTCCAGCAGTGCCATCAAATTACGATCGCAGTAGAGTTTTCGCAATCCCATCACTTCCCCCAAAGCCCATCTGCAGCCCACCCTTGAACACTGTGAACTTTTGTGGGGAATTTTGGATCCAAACCTTAACAATTTCTTAGCCTAGGTTTCAATAGTCCAACTCCGCTATATGGTTGTATACTTATTTTATTTTTAACTATATTTATGTGTACGTGTTTCACCACAGTATGAAAGGTTTGTCCCTCCTGGCCAGCTGTACAAGCCCAGTTGACCTTCTAAGAGCCGAGTATATTTATTCACTTTATTTGAGAAGAATAAGCAATTATTTCCAGTTAGAAGTTAATAAGACATCATTTTGAAGAGAGTGTGTGCCACATTTCTCAATACGTACAGTCATTTTCTGCGCCCATCTAAATAACAAGTCTACATACATGGGTAACTTTAGCTAAAACTTGACAGGTACATTTTTGTATAAATAATGACAGCAAACCCATGATAATCCATTAATACCAGTTTTACCCTATATTGTATGGACGAGTTCACTTGGGATGGCTAATGTTCTTAAAAGTTACACTGGTTAATCTTATTGTCTACTGAAATAGGCTCCTAGACTACCAATGACATTTTTATTTGCAAAGTCAGATAAGAAATCTAGTAGACATTTTCATTGCTGGTCTTATATATTAAGTTTAAAATCTAGGAGATTTACAAAGCAAATTGCCTTTCTCCCAAGTTTTGTTTGTTTGTTTGTTTGTTTTGTTTGTTTGTTTTTTGAGACAGGGTCTCACTATGTAGTTGGGACTGACTTGGAACTCACTATGTAGCCCAGGCTGGTCTAGAACTCACAGTGATCCTCCTGCCTCAGTCTTCCGAGTGCTGGGATTACAGGCTTGAGCTACCATGCCCAGCTCCAAAGTATTTTTTGAAGAAAAGCACGATAGGGGACAGAAGACTGGGAATCAGAAAGAGATGAAGCTCCCAGTCTCCCTCTTAATGTTTATTGTGATTTTTAGTTTGTTACACGCGGGCGGGTGATTTAACACCTGCCTGGGAAGGTCCCGTGCAAGAGGCCGTGGCCGAAGCAGCCAAACACAGTGGACAGGCAGAGAAGTCCGAGGGAGGGCAAGGACCATGGTTCCAGATCATGACAGGCGAGCGATGTGGCCGGTTTCTGCGTGCCACGTGGCGCTCGCTCTGCACACCGAGCAGCTGAGCCCTATGAAGGGGGACTGGGGCCCGAAAGGCCAGTCCAGCCGGCTGCCCCCCTCCGTGTTCCGGCCTGGGAAGCCGGAGGCTGACTCAGTACAGCGGCCACCAGCAAGGGCGACCAGGGACGCCAAGGAAAGCCCAGCGGTGACGTGTCATCGGAGAACCCTGGGACTGCAAGCCTCCCCGGCCAGCCAGCAGTAGGGCTTTCAAGCCGTCTACTCGGCTGATCAGGAGAAGCAAAACGCAGTTGGTCCTGAGGAGGAGCAGCTGACGGAGAAGAGGGGACCTTCCTGTGTCCTCCGGGCAGAGCTCTGGCGTGGGGAGTGACCCCTGTGCGTGGAAAGCCATTTCCTGCACAGCCTTCACTTTTTTATGGAACTCTGAGAGGTCTGCATATGGACCTAGATTTCCATGCTTTTCAGAAAGATGTTCGACATGTGTTTTAAACAGTGTATTAACCCTTTTTTAATAACTTTTAACTGTTTTGACCAGGAAGGGTGCAGCCTTTTCAGGGTGCACCCTGCAAACGTCAGCAAAGCACCTGCTTCCTGCCTCCCGGAAAGTTGAGCAGGACTGAGCTGGGAAGAACCGTTCCACCTGGGGTATCATCGGGGATCTTTATAGCTGATGAGACTGGACCTATGTAATTAGTGTGAGCTACAGGTGGCTGTTAGGTAACTGCGAGTGAGGTAAGGGCATCTTTACCACCTGTAAGTAACCAGAGCAACCTTGGAGGTTGCTTCAAGACTTAATCCAGTATCAGAAAGAAGCACCCAGTATTAAATCCGTCACGAATTTACAAAGCATTATCACCCTGAACCAATACTGTGAGGAACCCTTTACTCAATTTAAAAGAATTAAAATGTAAAAAAGCACTCTACCAATCAGGGGTTATTATCCAGAAGTTATAAATAATTGAGCATGGGTTTATGATTAAAAGCAAAACAGAACATATGTTAAATCCTCACATCCACTTTTCTAGACGAGCCTTTTCTTTTAGAGCCTTTGTTTCCTTGCTTGGCTGCCTGCTCTCGAGCCTTCCGAGGTGGGAGGAGAGCCAGAGGATGGACTTCCATGGTGAACCACTGGTGACAGTGGCATGGATGGAGGGCACAGGCTTTCCCACGTGGGCCCCTCACTGTCTTGTCTGTCAGAAAGACAAGAGGGCGAACATACTGAGAAAGAAGTAGGAGTCATGAACCACAGCTCACTTTCAGCTCATTGTGGCTGTTACAGTAACTGTCTATATTTAAATTTACTCTCATCAGTTCCATAAATGGCCTAAAAAATCCCCTACACTGCTGTAATGAAGAAAATACAAGTAATGAAAAGACATTAGCAGCCTGCATTTCTTCTCTTGTTACGAACAAAACTTGAAGTTTGTGAGATAACGCGTGTCAAACTAATCATATGTAACAGGAGGCTGGTTTCCAAAATGCAATTGTTAGTGTGGTACAGACCAGGGGTGGTGAACCTTTCGGAGCTTGCAGTGATACCAATGGCCTGCTGTGCCTCATGTGCTGGACGTTCGCCACCACTGACACAGACTGTGTGCTTAGATTCACTGCTATTTATGATGAACTCTTCCAGGGTGAGTATTGTGCTTTATACTGGGCTGTATTAGGTAATGGTAATATGAAGCCAGCCTAGGAAGATGCTTTAAAATGTTTATGGTAACTTTATCATAGGATTTAAAAATGGTGTTTTCTACACACATTGTATAATTGACAAAATATATTCACTTAGGGATGCTTCCAAAATATTTATTACTATTTAACTATATTTATTGGAAGTGCATACAACAATGAGAATTTGCTCATCAGTTAACAGATATATGATTGACTGTACTAGTATAATGAGTAGGAAATACAAAGCATTTAGATTTTTGAAAGAAAAAACATATTAGCAGCATATGAGGCCATGTAATCTTGAAATTGTAGGAGTCACCAATAAGTGGATGTTTTGTTACGTTTATGTTGATCATTTCTTCTGTTTGTTGCTAATTCTGACCATATTATTTTCTACCTGGGAATCTGGAGTCTGCTTACGATTATTGAAGCAATATAAGAACTCAGATCAAGGGGATCTTTGAAGCCTTAGGAGAAATACCTATAATTATGCCCTGTACTTCGTACAGTAGTTGAAGATGGGCTACCTCATGAATTCAGTATTTATTTATAACAGTTGTCTAGTTGCCTTCTAACTTTTTTGTTAATGGAAGTTTTTACAATTAATTTGTATTGCAGAGTGGCAGAAAGTGCCCGTGGCAAAAATGTTTTCACTTGGTTGTTCTTGTAGAGGCAATGGGGATATCATTAAAATATAATAAAAATGTACATTGTTTCTTTTTATTGTTCTGTTTGTTCTTTTGTTATAGGCACCACAGGGGATGGTTTTATGGCTCTTATAATAAATGAGTTGGTTGGTTGTGAAATTATTGTAGATATCTGAAGTACAGCACGATCATTAGATCAATACTGCATAGGCTGGCACTGACATTTGGAAGCATGCAACTATAGAATTGAATACCCTGACCTGAAGGTGCAAAAATTAAGGCAAATGAGACAATTTATTACAAATACCTTTTAAGTGACAGTTTTGTTCTAAACATCTTAAAGTGAATGGTTTCAAGACAAAAAAAACAACAACAAAGATTTTTACACTTATGTTGCCTATTGTCATCTGTGCAACTCTTGCGTGTAATAGAGAGCTAAACAAGGACATGCATAGCTTACGTAATAAGTTAGTAGCAAGTGCTGCATACCTGGGGAATGTAAACGTATCACCTGCATGCGGGAAGCACTTCACATTTATGCTGTAGTAATCAGTGTGTTTCTGTGTCGATGTCCCGAGTGCTCTTTCATTTCCCAGTACTCTATTCTGTAGCAGAATTCAGGGATTTTCTCTGAAAAGCAGCTGACATGTTTGGATACGTAGGAAAGGCAGGCGTGGCTTTGTATGTTTTGCTAGTGGGAACTGTATACCTTATTTCTCTAGTATCCACTTTAATTTCTCACAGTGAAGATACTTTCTTAAAATTTCAGAGTAGTGTTCACTTTCAGAGTTGGGAAGTAAATTGCTAAGACCCTTACGGGTACCTCTTCTTGTGCTGCTAGATAATATTGGAAAAATCAGAAAGCCAAAATACTATTTGACTCTCTCCAGTATAATTGATAGATTTATAAACCAGTCAGAATCCAATTTACTTTAATTTCTGTCACTAGGACATCTGGTTTTACAAATGTGTTTGGTTTTTCTTTTTTTTTTTTTAATCTTTTCTCAGTGTAATGAAGCTTGTTATGCCTAACAGTTTTGTCTGTACACTATTTTTATACTTTAATTATATGCAGTCTGCTGCTTTGTTATAGCAACACTTCTTTGTTCCATAATTTATTCTAGCTATCATTGTCTAGAAAGTTTCAGAACATTCCCTTTTATTGGAACCAAAATATATAATATTCTAAGACAGAAGTATTATTTTATTTTTGTTGTCTCTTCTGAATAGTTATGCATTGTGTAAATTATGCATTTAGCTTTCTATATGCTCTTGTTTTTAAATTCATAGTGCAGCTGTATAAGAAGTAATTACAAGGCAAAAACAAATTTGGCAATAAGAATTCGAAAGCTTAGAAAAACTCATCACTTTCTTTTGCACCGTTTTCCCCACCAGCTTCTTGCATAGACCAGGTAGGTCAGCAGGTTCGCCACTGTTAGGAGGACCGAGTTATAGGCTAGGATGGGAAATTCCCATCGAATGGGGAATAGCCAGGAAATTGATTCTGTAGAAATATAAAATGAGAATTCATATTTATAAAGCATATGCTGATATTCGGATTGAGACAGTAATTACAGAAAATTTGTGTGCACAAACATATACAGATGTGAACATATTTTTTGTAAATTGGAAAAGGTTAGGTTTTCTATTCCCCATGAAACTCAACCATTTTCTTCATTGTTTTCCTTTATGACAGTGTAAATATTTAGTAGACTCCTTATTCATGTCTAGAATGTATGTAAAACTTTTTCGGAGTCAATTATGTGATTAAATCCCTTTTACTTTTAAAGAGCCGATAACTTATAGGGCAATTCTTGTTACTCTTGAACATTTCATGAAATCAAAATATGAAATATTTTCTGAGCTTTATTATAAAACCTCTTATTTTTCATATATTTACAAGATTCATAGAAAATATATGAATCGTTATTATTTTTTGATTTTAAAAAATTTTCTGAAAAAGGCACTGGAGCAAAGAAATTCAACCATACTGACCTCCTTTCTCTTCATTTCTGAATCTGTAATGTGTGCTGCTGTTACTCTAACCTGCACTTAAAATGAATATATGTCGGAGGGACATGTTTATCTGATGGATGCCAGATTCTTTAAAAAGTAACTGTTCACGAAGCTTTCCTAAATAGTATCTGGGACTAAGATTGTGAATCTCACAGGAAATGTACCCTGCTGAACACTCAAAAGAAATGTGTTTGTGTGTGTGAGAGAGAGACAGCTGCACTTGTCAGACACTAGGGCAGGAGTTGATTTTGAAGTGTTGAAAATCAGCCCCTTAATTAACATCCAGGGAATAAATACTGATAATTTTAGTTTCACTGTTTGAAAATAAGATATACAGTGGGCTGTCTCCTTCTCTCTCTCTCTCTCTAGATATAGATCATTTTAATATGGCAGATTGAATATACATAATAAACCATCCTTTTCTCAAACTTCATTGAGCAGTGAAGATTGTGGAGAACAAATAATAAATATTTAATTGTTGACGCAGTGACAGAGGAGACCTTGTTAATAGAAAGGAACCCTGTGCCTGCATCCCTGACCTAGAAAATAGGGTCTCAGCTTAATTAAGTATTCCGCTTTGTTGCCCACCTCTTCCTCTGCCTCTCCCTCCTACAAGCAAAGCATAATTTCCAAGGCTAAAACTGGAAGATTTCTGACTGAAAAATTGAGGCGTTTCCTAGGAGTGAGGTAGAGTCCCTCATATGGAAGGCTATGAACTCTGGATTTAAAAGTGGTAGTCAGTACTTTTAAAAGTACTGAAGACACTACATCCGTCAGGTATATTTGCTAATGTAATCTTCTGTTTGTGTTAGTAGATAACCAGATTTACCAGATGTTGGAGGTAGAACGTGCAAATTGAAGATCCAGAATGAACACATCAAACATGCAAGAGAACTTTCCAAAACGTCTTATTTAGGAACATAGAGAAAATATGATATTTATAAATCAAAAACATGTCACTTACAAAAAAGCTCATGAATACAACATGTAGGATTGGAGGAATTTTTAATTCAGTAAAAATTTAAATTCAAATAATTCTTATACATGTGAGTGAAAATATTAAGAAAAAATTTGAGATACATCCTTAAAGTATGTGGGGAATTGATGTAAGAAATCCAATGTCGGCCTAATAGTTACAGAGAAAGCAAATTAAGTCTATAACTTAATTTTCTGGATATACATTACTTTTAATTTATATTTCTGTTTCCACACAAACTTCAAACATGGTGACTTTTTTTAATACAAAGGCTCACAACATTTATCTATTATTTTTCATGAAAATTACTTGAAGAAGTTCCATAGCAAATGAACAAGAGGATACAAGAGAAGAAGAAACACAGGATGAAAGAGTGGAGTAAACCCAGGAGAAAGGAGAAAGGTTAGCTCCGCACAGAGCAGGCGGGATAGGTGTTTCCAGGAAAATGTCTTCAAGAAGCATAGACACACATTTTCTTCAGAGTACAGAAGGGCTGTGAGGATATGGCAGATACCCTCCTGCTTCTCACAACAAGAAAAATAGCTCTTCCAGAAAAAAACAATAGAACTCTATAAAAGTGAAATATCTACCTGTTATAATCTTAATTGATTGACAGCATACATGGAATGAAAGTGCATTTGACTGGGATGATAGAATAGCCTCCAGCGTGTGGCAGATTTTTGGTGAAGTTCAAGGGCATTTTGCTACTTACATCTACATTTTATAATATTTATGTGATGAGGGTAAGATACTCTTCCAGTTTTGCCATCAATTATAAATTAGAATTTGAACATTTTATTTACCCGGATCTTCCCACTTTGTCATAGGACTTTGGAATCATCCTATGAACAAGGAGTGTATGTTTCTTACCTGTGGATCTGGGTTTGGAGATAGGGTTTGGTTTGGCTACTGAATGAAGTGGGAGGACAGGAAGTCCCAAGTGAGCCTGACCTGAGGAGGCTGGGCGCCTCTGCTGTTGCCATAGCAGCGATAGGATGCTCACTGCCTCTGTACCTCAGCCAGGACTGCACTCAGCAGGAAACAGGAAGCAGATGGGAAGCTAAGGAGAGTCCTCGGCCGGAGCCCACCCTACACTCTCAGGTGTCCCAGGCATCACTGCATGTGTGCTGTTGTCAGGCACCTGGTTTTGTGGGTGCTCCTTACACGGGAGATCTGCAGCTGTGGTTGACTCACACACAACTGTAGAACAGAATGTGTCGTAAAAATGCAAAAAAAAAAATTGTGATAGGGCTTTAGCTCGAGGAAAACGATGATGAAGGATGAGTTATCAGGCTTGATGTTTAAAGCAGATAAAACTAGGATTAAATGTATCACAGTAAATTCAGGGAAAGAAATAAAATAATTATATAGCTAACAATCCAGAAAGGGATAGAGAGGAGTTGTTTTGGGGGATTCTTTTCTCAGTTTTATAAATGAGTTATATATTGATATTGAATAGATTGAATATATTAATATCAATATATATTGATAATGAATAGAATAGATTGAAACCCATGGGCTACATAATTTCATAATAGCTGAATATATATATACATATATATATGTATATATATACACACACACACAAATATATATGTCCCACAGATAAAATAAGGCATCATTTACACTAAAATATGCATAATTACAACGAACTATTTCTATAACTTGAATTTAGTACAGTTTAGTAATAGTATCTGCATTGTTCTGCAAGTTGCAGAAATATACTTGTATGTGCAGTGAAATTAATTCCTCAGAACGTCTTAGTCTTCCTGCCTCTATGTATCAGCCAAAACCCTTTCAGTACTGTCGCACATGGTGGAAAGATATTAATACCAACTTTAAGTGCAGCTCCGAGCTCATCTAACTGAGATGATACAAGCTTTCCTCTATCCTATGAAGCTCAGCTTGGGGAGATTTAATAAGTGTAGGGAAATAAGTTGCTGCATAACCTCACACCATTATTCTACAGGTCGGAGCAGACCATCAGAGAAAGTGGATGGGGCTACACTTATGCTGGCTGCTTGCTGCTATTTGGTGCAATTCACAACTCACTGAATTTTATTAAAAGGAACCACCCTTTAGTTTTTTTTTAATTCATCTTACACTAGCATACGCTAGCAAAACAGTTTCTAGTAAGACACATTTTTCTCTCACAGAAGTAGGACCATTTGTCAAAGCACTTCCTATGGATATAGCCAATTATTTTAATCAGGTTAATTGAATATGATGGAAATTATTGCCCTAAAGGCTTACTTTTCCAGTTGGAAATTACATGGTAATTAATTAACAGAATTGAGATGTCCACCTTAGTGTTCATTAAAATATATTAATACTATCTCCTCTTATGTGTATGCATATTTTTAAAAGTCCTACTTGCCACAGGAACAAAGAGACCTAGAAAAAATTAATTCGTAGCTCACATGTGAAAGCTATAATGTCTTGAATAGATCATAAAATTATTTAAAAATTACAGATCGATGTACTTTATGAACTTTCAAAAAAATCTGGATTCTAAGAATTATCAGACAAGGTGCGAGTAACCACAGATATACTTTCATATGTGTAGATTTCTGATAGTAAGCCATAGCACAAATTCAATGGGAAACAAAATAAAAGAGCAGTAAAAAATTTAAAATTTATGTTCCTTTCTTCCTTATTTAAATGTTCCTGGAAAGCCTTTCTTGAATGATGGAAATAAACTGCTATGCAGGAGGTGACTTGCCTTGGAAAAATAGTATTTTTGTCATTTTTATGAATGCGGCTTCTCCTATTAGTGTGTTTTATTAAACTATTCAGTCATTCTAATAAGGCCTACCTTACTTCTTGTAGGTTGCAGGATTCTCCCTTTGAATCAAAACCTACTGGGGGAAGGGAGCTCTCAGGTGTGAATTGAGGACCCGATATTCCCTTCTTGTTACTTGCGTGGACTGGTTACTTGCTGCAGTCTCTGCGGTGTGTCTGGCCCTTTCTTTGCCTGTGTAGTTCTGTGTTCACAGACAGTAAATACGTGAATGATTAAAAACTTTCACTGGTTTTGTTGGGATATGACCAAAATAGAATACAGTGCATATACTGAAAATGTACAGTGCAATGCGTTTTGACACTTGCATGCACCTGTAAAAACATTATCTGGAAATTTCCAGTAGAAATAAAAGCATTTCCGATTGTTCAGAATTCTGCTGTTATTCTTTCCTCCTGTCTCCATTACCTCATCCCAGAGATCACTGATCTGTTTTCTCTCACTGTAGATCAGTTGCATTTCTAGAAATTCATAATACATTCAGATAACATATCCTCTTTTTATTTGGTTTCTTTCACTCGGCATTATTTTGAGATCCTTTCATGTGGTTGCTTGTTTCAGTAGTTCATTCTTGTTTATTGATACACAACTGTATGAATGTGCTACAGTTTCTTTAGTCACTTACTAATAAATGGATATCAAGTTTCTGGTTATTTATAGTAAAAGTATTATGAGCATCCAGACACATCTGTGTGGACATACTCTTTCACTTTTCTTGAGTAAAACCCTGGGTCATATAAGATACCTGGATCATATAAAAGACCTGGGTTATATAAGAGTTTAGGTGCTTGATAAATTCAAATTGTTCCCTAGCTGATTGTGTTATTTACATCAGAACAGCAGTGTATGAAAGCTGAAATCCTCTGCATTCTCACCAGTCCTTGGTGGCCAGTCTTCTCTTCAATTTTAGCCATTATAATAGTTGCATAATGATTTCATACTTTGGCTTCAATTTGTATTTCTCTCATGACATATGACACTGAATTTCTATTATTATATTGTCACTCATGAATATATGCCATTGGGATGTGCCGATTCGAATATTTTGCTCAATTTTTATTGAATAATTTGTTCTCTTATTGAGTTGTAATACTTCTTTATACATTGCAAATGCAAAGTACTTTATCAGATATTTGATTTGGAAATATATCCTGCCAATGGGTCCCTTGGCTCTTAATTCACTTAAAACTGATATTAAAGAGTGGAGGATTACACTCTTGGAAAAAGATAATTGATCAGTGTTTGATGATTAATACTTTGGATTCCAGACCTAAGACTTTTTTTCTAAACCCAGTCCAAATAGATTTTCTCTTATAATTTTTCTACATTTTTTTCAAATCAAGTTAAATTTTTCTTTATGGTCTCCAGTTTGTTTTGAGTGAGATCTTACATAAGAGGTGAATTATGGCTCTTAAGTGTTTTGCTTTTTTCTTTTTGCATACAGATAACCATTACTGACTGAAATAACTATTTGCAGAATTACTGTGATATCTTTTGCAACTGTCATGTTCCTTTGTGTACTTTTCTTCATATTGTTCATGTGTTTAGGTTTTGGTGAGCTCCTTGGAACAGCAAGTATAGTTTTCTTCCTATTTGAACACAGTTTAGACGTTATCTAAATGTTCTTCTGCTTCTCCTTTTCACAGCTTAGAGTCATCTGTTTTAGGCTACATTTATGTATCACACAACACATTGCCCAAGTGTTTCTCACTCTGCGTGGTATTTGTGTATTTTCTATGGGCATGTCTTACAGATGCACTTATTTTGTTCCCTGCAGTCTCTAATCTGATCTATTTTAATCGCACACACTGCAATGGTCATATCTAGAAGTTTAATTGGCTCTCTTCTCTATGTGTCTAGCTAATGTTTTCAATCACTAGAACACAGTTTTAGTAACTGTTTCAATAACACTTCTTGTGCGAGTTCTAATGTACAGGTTTTCTTCTGCTTTTTTATATACCTGTTGGATTCCAGACATGAATTTTGAGTGCTGCTATTTTGCAGTCCCCCTAAAATGACTTGTCCTTCATAGTTTTCTTCCTTGTACACAGCTTGATCCTTCTGAATCTTGCTTAAAAGATTTGCTAGTCATTCTGATTCAGGTGTGTGGTCCAGGATTAATTATCCCCAAGTATTCCTCTATCCAGTACTCCATGAGTTAATTGTTTTCTTGCCTTAATGGTGTATGCTGTCAGTTTTTCTGGCCTTGTTTGAGCTCCAAACATTTCTCCTGCTTTTATTCTCTCACCAGTAGCTTACTCAAAAGCAAGTCCTAGAAGTGCTCTGCTAAATTTGCCATAGGACTCCCTCCCTCAGGAAGTGGCCTCTGGGCCACTGTCTCTGTGCTACTCTCTCCTTTCAGGCCTTATGTCCCCTAAACTCTAAACTTCTGGGCTTCTCCAGACTCATAACAATCAATCAACCTGTCTCTCTGTCTCTCTGTTGCTGTCTCTTACTCTGTCTCTCTGTCTCCCTATCTGTCTGTCTTTCTCTTTCTCTGTCTCCCTCCCTCATTTAAATTTATTTTGAGGGCTAAGGATGTGCAAGGACCTGGGGGCAAATCAACATACCACAAAAAAGATCTGTAACTGATACATAAGAACATAAAATATCTCTATAGAGTTCCCCATGCCTGCTGTTTCAAAACATACATTGTGTGATGCTAACATCAAGGTAAGCATGCCTGTCTCTTCCCTCACCATTTCTCTATAGTGTAATCATTCAGAAGCCCTTCTAAACTCTAAAAATATCCAGTATGTAACTGCTATCTTAGTACCTCCTGTGGCAGTGCAGAACTTCTTACTCCTATCTGCTGATTGCTATCGCCCAACCCTATTCGCTGATCCGCTGTCCCCAGCCTTGGTGAACACCACACCCTCTCTGGGCCCAGCAGTTTGATTCCCCCTGAGGGAGGCCATAGTGCTCTTCTGTGCCTGGCTCACCTCACTGCATATGATGATTTGCAGTTCCACCACCCATGCTGTCCCAAGTCACAAGAGTCCATTCTGTCAATAGTATTTCATTTTATGTCGCATTTTCTTTGCCGATTAATTGGTTGATGGACCCTAAATTAATTCCATTTCTTAGTTTTTGTGAATAATGCTCCAGTGAACATGGGAATAAAAATGTCTCTTCAATGTACTGATTTCCTTTTCCTTTTCTTTTTTTCTTTGTGATACTGGAGGTTGAACCCAGGGATCTCACCCTGAATTATATCATCAGCCCTTTTTCTGTAAACTTTTAAACATTTTTGAGGGTCTCAATAACTCTTAAATTGCCCAAATTGGGTTTGAACTGTTACCCTCCTGTCTTAGCATCCCAAGGCTCTTGGGTTACAGGTATGTGCTTGGCATATCTAGCTCTGATTTGATTTGCTATGAGTATTTATGCAGCAGCAGGGTTTCTGGTCATATAATAGTTCTGGTAGTAATTTCCTGAGGAAATTACTGTCCTCACAACAACTGTACAAATTTATATCCACGATAGTCTTGCTTTACTTCTGCAAGTTGGCCAAGCTTTGCCCAGATTGTTCCTCTTTATTCCATAGCCCGGACGCCTTCTCTACACAGTAAATCTACACTGTGGGAGGCTTTCCCTGGGTTAGTGTCCTTAGCATTTTCTCATGTCCAGAATCTCCAGCATTGCTCTCTCTCTCTCTCTCTCTCTCTCTCTCTCTCTCTCTCTCTCTTTTTTTTTGTACCAGGGATCGAACTCCGGCCCTTGTGCTTGCAAGGCAGGAGGCAAAACCACTGAGCTAAATCCCTGGCCCTATCATTGCTATCTCTTGAACATTGTTTTCCAGATCAGAACCGATTACTGTTACTAACAGTAATCACTATTATCACTGTTACTAACAGTAATCACTATTATCACTGTTGTCGCTATTATCTTGGCCAGAAGAACAGCTCCCTGAAATCCCATTATTACTTTTAATGCCACAAATATGCTAGTGTGACAGTTTAACAATAACTGCAAGAGAAAGGCTGAACTGTAAACAGTAACAGCTTTGTAGATGTGTTGGCCCTTTGTATGGTTGGCCCTGAGTGTTGAGTGGCTTCTTCAAGTGGATTCCTCCATTGTGGCCTTGAGTGTGGCTGTGGTTTCATTGCCTCCAGGTCTGCCAGGACCCCAGAAGCCACCCTATAATTCCATGGATGAGATTCTGGGATGAGGCAAGCCTACCTGCCCAACCCTTTCACCTGGGTGGGGATCAGAATTCCCAAGACTTTAAAAGGGAGCCTTTTCTATGTTTGATCGCCATAATTTTATTCATTAGCTATACCTCTCAGACATCTGTTGATCAGAATTCATGGAGCTTGTTGCTAAACAATTGAATGTCACTATTTTGGAAATGAATATATTAAACGTATTTACTGAAATATCCTGTCCAGTGGGATGAAACTTCTATGTGCCTTGCAGTTTTGTTCATTTGTACTATCTTTCGTGCCACTCTCAGGGAGGCCTACTCATCTGTGCAGCATTTATGAAGATTCTGCATATTGATTTGCCCTGGCCATAAGCCCAGAAGAAGTTTCTGTGTACAAAAAGCATCCTCAGAAATTTACCTACCTTTTTCTTCAGTGACATAACCAAGATACAGTCCATAGAATAGTGTGAATTAAATGTATTTTGTGCTATGGCTGATTCTTTTTGCTAATCTTTAAAGTTTACAAGATATTTTGCACTATAAATTACCTCCTTTAATTCTCACAGTAACTCTAGAAATATTATATAATCCATATCCTGAGACAGCATTTTTATAATTAGGCCTATAGTATAAAAATTGTAAGATATCAAAATGTAGAAGCAGGAAATGCTCTTATTACATTATTGGAGTCTTCATGTATCTACGTATGAGCATTGACTCACAGAGTTCTTTTTAATGAATTAATTTAAGGGGTAAGTGACATTTTTTTAGTATATAAAATATAAATGTGTATCATTAGTGCTGTTCCCTTAGCAGAACACTACTTATAAGCTTATCACTTCTTTTGGTTCACTATTTTTAGTATAAGCTACCATCTATGCTTTTTAAAGGTCAAGGCCCTTAAAGAAAAATATAACCTAGCTTGGTGAATGGTGTGTTCGAATTCCTTCCCCTGAAAGCCCCTCTTGAAGGAATTGTCTTTAAAGATGTCTCGGTGCTCACCCAGTCTACTTCCAACCTCTTGTAAAGTGAAGTGTAGTGGTTACTTGAAAGTATCATGCAGTCCCTGGCTTTACAAATACTATGAATTAAACTGCAGATAGGAGGCACATTCATACAAGCACTTTAAAGACCGGTTGCCATTGGCTGTTAGAATTGGATATATGCATCTTAAGGGCTCAGGCATTCCACTCCCCACATACTCAGAAGAATTCAGCACTGTTACGCATCGAGGCATTTACAAGTGCGTTCGCTGACGCTTTTATTTCCAGCAATACAAAGGCCATTAACAACAGAAGGGGAAAGCACCTGCGTGTACTGTACAGGGACACACTCTACAACCATGGGGACAGACTGGGGGCAGGAGAATGCAGCAGGGGTCTGGGAGGAGCGCGTGCTGCATCTGGGTCTTCAACCGCATGGTTCAAATGTGGGCCGAGCAAGACGACGCTGCCAGAAGCTGTGTGGCAGGGGCAAAACTGCAGGCAACACCAGGAGCAAGACCATGGTTTCCATAAGGAGAGAAGCGCTGGCTGCCTGTGACACGTCTGCGGGCGGGGCCGAAGTGGAAGGAGAAGAAGGCCTTGCTGGTGCCACGGAGATTCTGGAGCTTGAGGTGGTAGTTATTACGCAGCTCTTTAGAGTCACTCATTAAAATTACTGTTTTTATACTGATCAGTGTGTATGCTTTGTTTCATAGAAAGGTTTTAGAATCCTGAGGATTGCCAGAAAAAAGAACTATTTTAACTACAGAGGAATAAAATGCATCTGTGTCATCTATGATGAAAGGAAACTGAAAAACAAGTCTGCTCCTTTCATTTGAATATAAAACTAAAAAGCATGTAAAATATATATATGTAAGGTACAAGTCAGAGCTCAGCCTGAGAAAACTATAACTTACTGAGAACTTGTCTCAGATTTAAAACTAAAACTAAAAACCGCTGGAACTGGAGCCCTGGGATGAAGACACAGAGTTCAATCTCCAGTCCTGGGGGTGGGGGGAAAGAATGTAAGAACCAAAGAGATTCTTTTCCACATAGACAAACAGTTGTAGTTTCGAGAGGTAAAATTAGGAAAAAAAAGTTCACTAAAGGGCCTGGAATTAAGCTCAGTGGTTTTGCCGCCTGCCTCACAAGAGCAAGGTCCAGAGTTTGATCCCGGGTAACATTAAAAAAAAAAAAAAAAAAAAAAAAAAAAGCCCACTAAACCCAGACCATTAATGACTGAGAAAACTACTAAGAGACATAAAATCATTGGAGGTACAAATGCATTCCACACTATTTTTAAGATGGTAGTCTTTGATTTGGAGGGAAAATGTTACACTATTCGTTGTTAAAAACAGTTTGAGATCGGGAACGGTGCATTATCCTGTGCATTTCTTCCTGAGCACATAAAACAGAAAGTAAACGTGGCGTGGCATGTAACGGGGAGTCCTCATGTTTCCTGGTAATGATAAAGTGTGCTGTTGAGTACCGCAGATACTCAAGACAAATTACCGGAGTATTAATCTCGGTTTTACTACTCAGGTGGCTCTGAAAAAGTTAGCTCAGTTTCAGCCTCTGTGCTGCCTGTTCTTTCATCTCTTAAACAAGCACAGTCGTATTACCTAGTTCACAGCAGGTACATTGGAACAGTGACGTGCATGCAGCTAAGAATCTACAACCAGGAGATGTGCAAGTTGTTATCCAATCCACTGTTACACGGAGGCCTGTTTGCCCCTACACGTTCTATTAAAGTTTTCGCAGAGGTGAACTCTTAAAGATTACGAACTGCTTTACAGAATGCAAGAGACAAATTTTAGTCTGTGCAAGAGCCTAAGGAAAACTATTTGTCAATAATGATTTCCCGCTGGAGTTAGTTTTCCTGAGGGTGGGCTGAATACACAAAATGAAAAGCATGACCATATGCTGAAACTTAAAATGCTTACCAGAAACGATAGAGAGTATGAACAAATCTTTTTCTGGTTGACCATTGAAGTAAAATTTCTGAACAAAATACCAGATGACCGGGTGAGTTTGTATTTCATGTAAACAGTATTTCATACCCACATGGCAGACAGTTCATAGATGTCCTGTATTTTTATTTGCTTGATGTGACAAGCTTAAATATGAGGAAGTCTGTATACAGTGCAAACCAAGCAAAATGTTCAAGGACACTTGGACATAGCAGGTGCTATGTTGTCAAGTGATGTGACTTCAGAACACTTCCCTTATGACTTTGTAAATCATCTTTTCAAAATATCATCAGCAGTGCAGCTTTAGAGTATGTGGATGAGCTGTCTAAAGCACATCCCTCTTCAGTCTCATTTCCTCTTCCAAATTTCTTGAATTGTCTAACTCTCTCATTTCCAAAGGCAGAAGCTCCGGCTCCTTGACTTGATTCACGAGGTCATCAGAACCTGCTCCCGGTCTATTCAGTAAGCACTACACAGTGCAGCTCCTCACACACGGTCCTGGTGCGTGCTCCAGACATGTAAGGTCCTCGCTCCTCTCTGAAACCATTGTGCCCTTCTATGTTTTGTACCAATTTAATGCTTCTGTAAAATCTTCTGCTGATACTTTAAGCGCCAGCCCAAGGCATTACCTCTTTTGAGCAATCACTCACAACACTGCTAGGTAAAACCACTGTTTCTGGTACCAACACAGGACATTTTGTACATAATGCTATGAGGCATGGGTTACACTGTACTGCGCTGTATTTCTCTCTGGTGTAACAGAGGAGAAGATGAGATCTCAGAGCAGGACCAATCTCTGCTCACTTATGCATCCAATCATTTTGGTGCCTGGTTCACAGGAGGAGCTCATTAGGGATTCATGAATGAATAGGTGATCAAGTGGAGGGAGGTAAATGGGATGACTCACAGCTGTGCTCCCAATGCAAATGCCGGGGCTGAATTTTGATAACTCACCGTGGAAAAACATCCATACAATGCATTATCAAATTCGACTGCTATAAGTAGAAAGAACTGCAAAGGAACTGTCAGAATATTATGATTAATTTTAGGTAAAGAATTAGAATATGCAAAAATATATAAATAATAAACCACAATAAAAATAAGAAACTAGAAAGTCTGTCTTATGCACTTGGAGCAAATAACTTTGTGACAGTATGACAGTGAGAAGTCACTCTTAGGTAAATAAGAAACAAATCAAAGCCAATCCATACAACTCAGAAGCATTTTGCCTCATTGGCTCGACTCTTCTGAAAGTCCACTTTCTCAGTCTGCGAGACCAGTTTAGCTTCCAGTGAGAATTGCGTTTTCCAGGATAGGCCTTGTCATTTCACACGGCTGCCAATTACTTATTTCCTTGTCTGTGTACTCTGCTGCAAAAGGTTTGACAAATGTGATGAACCAGACATATTAACCTTTGCGTTTTTTACAGAACCAAAGATGGGTGGGTGGATGCTTTGATGGATGGATGATTAGGTAACGTGTATAAGGAGAGGGATTTTCATTTGTTATCTCGGTGTTCACCAACCCTGTGTGCCGTTCAAATTACCTTTCCAAACAATATAATTGCATTCATCCCACTCAAGGCAATTTAAATTAGAGTCTTTGGGTAGAGAATTTTTGCACTGATATGTTTGGAAAGCTCTGACTTTTTAAATTTTTTTTGTACCTGGGACGGAACTCAGGACCTTGTGCTTGCGAGGCAGGTGGCAGAACCACTGAGCTAAATCCCCGTCCTGAAAGCTCCAATTTTTAAGAGAAGCATTGGGCTAGAGTTATACCTCAGTGGTAGAACATTTGCTTAGCATGAGAAAGCCTTAGGTTTGATCTACAGCCCCTCTCCCAGAAAAAGAGAGAGAAAAGGGAAAGATAGGAGGATTAGGAGGAAGGGGAGGAAACAGTAAAGAAAAACAAGAGGAATTGCACAATCCACAATTTATCTTAATAGAATCCATTTCTATTACCTGGCTCAATCTCGGGAATCTATTATAGAACATAGTTGATGATTCCCTGAGTCTCTGTTATTCCAAGTTCTTTTTTACCAGCCATGAAATATTTACTGCAGAACAAGCTCTTGTACTTCATATCACTCAGTTAACATCCTTTGAGATGGTTTGCTCTTTTGTGAAAATTTTCATCTATGAAGGCACCTGTTATTGGATGTTTTCCTTGTCATCAAATGCTAGATTATAAAGACATAGCTCCCTCTTCACTACTCCTTTGTTAACTTGCCTTTCCCTTGATTTGACTTTACAAGTACTTGCAGTAATCATCTTATCTTACTAGCCAAATACCTGGCTGTTGAAAATAAAGCCTCAATTTAAGTTTATATGGAAACATCGTAGAGCACTGGCATGGATCCAGCCCTGATACTACTGAAGTAGGAAAATTATTTGTATCTAAATTTAAACCTCAAGATAAATGTTGGGATGCCAGGACTGAGATGGGCAGAGAGTATGAACTTGTTGAAAAGAGATCATGCATAAGTGTATCTTAGATCTGGGGCTTTTGTTACATTATCATTCTTTGTAAGTGCAAGCTACTAATAAATCATTGTAAAATA
Source organism: Fukomys damarensis (assembly GCF_012274545.1). NCBI lineage: Eukaryota > Metazoa > Chordata > Mammalia > Rodentia > Bathyergidae > Fukomys > Fukomys damarensis. The sequence continues at coordinate 41,687,815 of NW_022900915.1, forward strand.
TTTGTATATAATTTCTAATTGGAGAATGATGATTTTAGAATGCTAATTTTAATTTGTTGCTTTAAAATGAATTAATAGTAATGTAGCAGTAATCTAGATCAAAAGGGAGTTCAAGCATACAAGATTTAAAAATATCCTGAACTTGTTCCAGTAATGACTAGAGCATCTTATAGATATTTCTGATTATGACATAATTCAACATCTGAGTGCAGAAATATATTATTCCTTGGAATTTATCATAAAGTTATTCCAACTTAAAAGATAAATTAAAAAAACATAGGATTTAAATGATAAAAATATGAAAGGTCCAATTCTTAAACACATTCACTCATGGGAAGTCTAGAATATTTTTTAGTTAATGGGTAATTCAGGGAGACAGTGTTGTTAAGGATCAAAACTAACAGACTCTTGAAAGTAAGCTTTCTTTGGCTAATTAGCAGTCAGTAACAGTTATTATAAGGAAGAAAAGACAGCACAAGGAAAAGGAATAAGGAAATCAAGACATTTTATCTTTACAAAAGAAAAAATACAGATATTACCAACAATATCCTTTTAATAGCAAAGTAAGGATGCCCAACTAAAGCATCAGTATCCTTTCTTGATGGTTTTGGAGCTTGGGGTGTATTTAGGGGATAAAAAGTAGAGAGATTCACTAGAAAAGGTTTTTGATATTACCAACAATATCCTTTTAATAGCAAAGTAAGGATGCCCAACTAAAGCATCAGTATCCTTTCTTGATGGTTTTGGAGCTTGGGGTGTATTTAGGGGATAAAAAGTAGAGAGATTCACTAGGGAAAAGGTTAAATGGACTTTTGTCCCTGAAGGATTGGATGTCCTAATCCAAAAGGTGGTTCCTATTCAAAATAGTGTAAGCCATACTGACAATTAAATGTAACCTCTGTGTTCTTGACATTCTCCTAAAGCAGTGCTGGTGAACACGTGCCCCAGCGGGCTGTTTGTATCACTGAGAGCTCTAAAAGGTTCACCATCACAGACCTCACACATCCTCAAGGAATTCAAGGATGGCTTGGGACAAAATTGGACTAAGAAAGCAAACTACTATAATTCCTCCTCTGCATATTGCAAATGTGAGCCAGTTAGAAAGGTAATTAATTAACTAGCAAATTGATCAATTAATTCATTTCTAAATTTTCTAGAGGTCAAAAGAATCAAACTCTAAAAGTCTTTTCATCTCTGTCCAGCTAAGTGATAAAGAAGCTCACTGAATATTCAACTATAACTTCTTTCTCAGGGAAGAAACTGCATCATTTTTGTACCAAGAAATTGTGCCTAGAAAATCTATTATTTCTTCGAAAAGTACAAAGTATATAATTTGTTTTAAAAAATCTTTAGACAACCTGCTTCTAGAAAGTCAACATCATGGGTTTTGGGGCATAATTTGCACCACTTGGGCCCTGACAGAGATCCCAGAAAAAGACTCAGAGGAACTGCGTAATGGACAGGCTGTCCTTCTGTGTACACGGAGAACTATCTGAAGGATGCGTATCAACTTGATTTTACTGAATATGTGAAATATTGGGCAGTTACTCGAAGAGACTTCCCATGGTGAAGACTCCAGTGTTTGAATGGTTTGACTTTATTTCTGTAAGGGAAAACCTAACCTGAAGAGGGTAAAACCCAAATATACCTTCACAAATCTGCATAAAGTCAGTTAGGTGCATCATAAGGATAAAATGTCTCAAGTCATGGATGCAAAATGAATGCATCTGTGTGATTTGTTATAACATGTCAAGGGCCAAGGCACCCGGCAGAGAACTTCATGTTTCCTTTCAAAGACATTCGCCTGTTCATCCCCTCATCTCCTCCCTCTTCTTCCCTTTGCTGACTTCTTTCTTTGCCTAAAACAAAGCAGAACTAAACAGAGCCCGCCTCTCAGGAAGCCAGGTGAGCTGCACAGTGGCATCTGGAAAGTCGTGCAGCTGTGGCCACTTTGCCTCAGTCACTACCGGGTGGGCAGCAAGACTTACACGTCCGGGACTCATCTGGCCGCCTTGGTTCTGAAATCACATCTGCAATGCTGCTATTTTTATATAGCGGCTTTGATGGGGTAGTCAGAGAAGCCAAGACTTCAGCAATATAATAATTACTGTTCTAAATGAAGTACAAAGTTAACCAAATACAGAAATTCTTATTTGCTATGAGGACCGCCGTGTCCACTGTTTCTTAGCTATTAAAACTCTCTGCTGTCCTACACTGTATTCAGGGTTGAGATGGGCTTTGTTTCTAGTTATGATAATGATTTGATCTGTGGCAATATAAGTATATGTGATTTATTATAAAAATGTCTAATTTCTGTTACATTTGATTGTGTGAACAGTTATATCTAGCCTTTAATTAATGTGATTTATACAAATTGAGGCCAGCTTCCTTTTAGATTGCTTGCAGTGTTAATCACAGTGCAAACAGCCCTCACTGCTGAGCGAAAATGCTGTGCTACACTAAATTGCTTCTGTACTCTGACCACACGTGTTCCTGGTTTGTACATGTGTAGAAGAAATGTTTTGCTAATTCCACTAGAGAGATCGTAATTCATTTAGAACAACATTTGAATTTTTGTGAATTCAGATATGTCGTTGTTGAGTATTAAAAAGAAAACATTGGATGTGCTCGCTTCGGCAGCACATATACTGAAAAAAAAGGGAAAAACTCATTTCAATTAAAGAAAAGGTCATTCTTTAGCACAAGCTGAGTTTGTTGTACAGCATTCCCACTTCACCCAATGCATATCTAGTCTGTTCCACATTCTGTTAACCTCTGAGAACTGATAAATTTCTATTTAAAAATCAGCTGCTTAATGCAGTGATCTGTGATACCCATATATATAACTGTAGAACTCATAACAGCTAAATCCTGGAAGCAAAGTCCTTGTCATCACCAGATGAATGATAAAGGAAATGGGGCATTTATATCCAGTGGGCCACTACTCTGCCCTAAAGAGGAATGGGCCTGAGTCAATTGTGGGAAAATGGATGGACCAAAATGTAAAGTGAAAAAAATCAGCACACGAGCTTAAATAGTGTATGGTTGCTCTTATCTGAGAAATCCAAAAATGTAAATAAAGAGCAAAATAAAACATAGATGATAGGAAGAAGGAAAATAGATCTTTCTAAAATGAAAAGGGATCAAGAGATGGAGACGGGGGAGGGGGGTTGGAAAGGAGACAAACAGGAAAGGGAATTAGGGTCTGTTTTATGTGCGGGCACCAATGCCACACAAGGAACGCAGTATAATAAATTGGCCATATATCAAGAAATAAAGAAACAAACCGGATGCCCTTATTTATAACTTGCTTCGTTGATTGCTGATATGGCCCGATTATCTCAGAGGTTTAAATGTCGATCTGTACGATGACATGCACATTCACGTATTTGAAGTACTTTTCAACATGGAAAGGTGGACTAGTCAGGGAAGCAAATACCAGGGCGTGCATGTTACTGACATGCGAGTGACTCTGGGTTGTCCTCACATAGCTGATTCGAAAAAGTTCCTTCTGTTACAGCTTCCAAGCAGCAACACCTAGCTACAATTTTACTTATGATGCACTCAACCTTAAAATGAGAAAACAGACAGGACAGGCCTTTCTACCAGAAAACCACATTGTGTGTGGGGCCGTTTATACCGTACACTGGCCAGGTCTCTGCCTTGCCTTTTTACTTCTTTAGTCTCTCCCAGATGGCTTCACTGGGCCATTCTAAGGTAGAAGGATAAAGGTAGCACCCTCCCATTTGCTCCAGGTGTTCAGTGCAAAAAAAAAAAAAAAAAAAAGTCAGGCTTTTTGAGCTGGCACTAAGGATTCATTGTAATCTAGTCTCCCGTCAGGGTCCTCTCCTGTAGAACCCATTATATCTTCTTTCTATCTTCTGATCCAAGTAGACCAATCATATGCGGACACCATCATAACAGAGTTGTGATTCGTTCTTGTTGACCACTTGAAAACATACAACCATCTCCAACCTGTCCTTGTTCATCTTGACTAGACTTTTCCTCAGTTTCAAGGCAAATTATACATATGTTCGTCTCCCACACTATTACATTCCTTCTGTGGATTATATACAGAAATAACTTTATGTTTAACTTTACTAAAAAAGTAGAGTTTTCTTCTAACAAGTGAAGAGTTAATATTATCATCTGTCAATATGTTCTCATCTAAAACTCATTGCAGTAGATATGGTAGAAGGAAAGACATTGGATATGTTACAAAGTAGCAGACCCTGCTACTCTCTTGGATTGAGTTGGCAACAAAATAAGTAGCACAGTGATTTTTATGCCACTGAAGCTAGCGAAAATTTTTGTAAGATCAATACAAAACTAAATGCTTGATCAGATCAAAACTTGAAATGCTTTATGTTTGTTTTACCTCTCCTTTCCTCTCTCCTTGCCATCTGTCCTCTCTTCCCTCCCAACCTCTTTCTTTTTGTGAAGAGCTTCAGTATCACATATTTAGGAGTAAATCATAATTTAAACTGTTCTTTGATGAGATTATCCAATAAAGAGTTTATTCTATTATTTGACTTTATAAAACACTCAAATTATTTAGATTCTTGATGAACACAGTCATGAATTTTCTTTACACTCAAATTGGGACAAAGAGACCAAAGAACGCTGCCTTCAGAGAAAGTCACAGCCCGCTAAGGAAATCTGGGCCACCATTTCAGACTGGACTGTGGATAAAAGTGGCCAGTGCAGCTTGCAGGAGGGGGCCCTGTAAGAAGAAAGAAGTTGAAAGAAAGGGCAGGTAGACAGCTTTTAATATTTTCCCTTTGTTCTCTCTTGAGAGGAAGATTTGGTGATCATAGTGCTTTAAGATCCTGGGGTAACTCAGGGCTTAGGGAATACCTTTGTTATACTAGATCAGAAGGCTCATTGAGATCTGATTGCACGTTGGCTTGTGCACATTGCTGTTTCTATTATTTTGTTAGAAGTTTACAATGAAAGTTTTATTGGCACTGTTGGTCTTCTGGGTATACTGTGGATTTCCGGAGCCCTGGGAAAGGGCAGGACAGGATCTTCATGTGTGAAGCCGGCCATCTACCTGGTGGGGACAGCTGTGTTAACAAGTCATTCCCAAATAATGCCATTTAAGTTTGTAAGATGAAGAAAAGCAAAGCAACTGAGGCTGGGATTCAGAGCAGACACGAAGTACAGAGTGGATAACAGGAGGAGAGAGACGGGGGCGCTGTCAGCTTTCCCAGCTCCTCCTGGTGCTACTCTTAGAAGGGAAGACTTGTAAATATCAGAGAGGGATATTTGGCTGAATTAATCATTTCCTCTTTGTTTTGAAAATGCACTGTTTCTAAAATATTTCAAATCAGCATGGAAATGAGTGTAACTTGTTGAATGCATTGTATTTCATGTGGTTTTGCATCGTGTCTCACAATGGTACAGCAAAGGCAGTTCCCTGAGAACACTCACTGTAGCAACTCCTGAGTGAGATTAGGAAGTGATCATCATTTACATGCATTATACTTTGCATGTAATGAGCGTTAGCTATTAGCTCTAATTTGCTTCTCATCGTATTCATCAAAGGCGAACTATTTAGAAACTAAAACATCTCTGTCAGTTAGAATTTTAATGAACGAGGGTGAAAAGAGACAGTGTTAATTGGCAGTTGTTGCTGTGGGGCGGTGTCTAGATCTTGTAAGTGAAACCAATTCATCTCTCTATCGGGGCTAATTTGTTTGATTTAATTCTAAGTGTACACTGAATATTTCTCCAAACTGTTCATATTTGTTTCAGAATTGGAGAATAGTGTAGCTGTTGTGATCTGCTTTCATTGTGAATTTTCATTTCTCTTTGAAAATGGTTTAGTTTGATTTTCCCCAAAGTGTTGGCTGCAGCAGCGTTTGTGGTGACCCATGCCACACATGAATACTCCAGGAAAAGCGTGACTCAGACTTTCATATTTAAAATGCCCCGAACCCTCTGACATCTACTAATTTTATCATTAATGCTCTTCCTCTGTTCTGTTTTCCTTAGACATAAATGAATGTGAAGCTGAGCCTTGCAAAAACGGTGGAGTATGCACAGACCTTGTTGCTAATTATTCCTGTGAGTGCCCGGGAGAATTTATGGGAAGAAACTGTCAATATAGTAAGTATTTACATATATATGTTTATTTATATACCCTCATTTATTATGAAATCTGGTTCAAAATCAATATCGTTTGCATTCAGAGTGCATGCATAATTGATCGAAATGCCACATTCTACATTTGCTGTTCCTAATGCTATTAAGTGTACACGTGTTACCCGGGACAGGGCTCAGCACAAAACACTTGTAAGTATAGTATATGTGACCTGAAGAGAATGTCAGTGGGTCCTCAGATATCCAAGCCCACCCCCTCCGTGAATCCCACATGGGCTTTTGAGTAAGTGTATGACTTACCTTTTACTACCACTGTGGCCACTTCGGATGGGAGAGGCCCTGGAGGCGATGCCTCTATCCCAGTGAAAGTACTGGGAGAGGAAGTAAAGAAGGATTCTGCGTACCCAGCTCACCCATCAGCGAGGATTTCACAAACAGTTTGTCTTCTTGGAAAGCTAAGACAGCAGCGTTTTGAGATGATGAATTGAATGATAGGATCCTCATTTGCTTGGAGTGTTTGCGAATAGACTGAAAGTATTGCCCCCTAAAGATAAACAAACTGGGAAAAATTATTAAGTGGAGTTCACAGGATGGGGCCTACATTAGGCTGAAACACATGCGAATGAGAACACTCAGAGTGTCACTTTATAATTGCTGGGCAAGGGAGAAAAGGTCGTACACTACCAGTTGACATGAACTAGACTCCTGGGCCATCGAAATGGTGGTCTGTGCAGATTCAGAAGAAAGATGGAGATGCGAATGCAAATCCAGGAATGGAGGCACACATGCGAGGTGCTTTGCCCCAGTTCTTGCTATTAATTGGTGATAGAAGCAGAACTACTAATGATACGGGTCATTGGCTCGCCAGCTCAGTATGTTTCTTCTAAAGTGAGATTTCACTTCAGATCCGGATGATTGAGGTGTACCTGTACACCACCTTCTCTGTCTGTCTGTCCCTCTCTCTCTCTCCCTCTCTCTATCACACAGAATATATGTCCTCTTTTGAAACAGTAACACATTTTTCACGTTCCTTCTTTCCTTCTTTTCCTTTTCCTTTCACTGTTTTTTTTATAAAATAAGAATAATATGAAATGATTTGATATATACATATATATACCTGTAAACTGTCTAGTGATCCTCTTAATCTGAATAAATTTCACTAATATAAGTAAATTATGAGTATCAAACATAAGCCTTGGATTGGGAATAAAACTTTGTTAGTCCTAAAATAATGTGAGGAAGACCCTGAAGGTGAATTGAAGAAGAAAACCGCAGGGCACAGATGGATGAAGAAGACCAACAGAGGAAGTGAGCAACCACACAACCTAGACTCATGTGACCTTCCCGGCTCTCGCCAGGCTGAAGCCGGGGCTGGGGGTCCTTTTCCTTCTCAGGCGCAGAGTTGCAGCCTTTACTTCTTTGTTTCACGGGACTTGAAGGTGGCAGCTCAGTGAACCCTGGAGCCTGCACTGAGAAACCTCCAGGGTGCCTCTGTATGAACAGATTACTAAGATGTTGAGGAATAGACTGATGTTAGTGAAGTATTTTACATTTGCACAATTTGGGGCCAAAGTAGAAGACCTTCCAGGAAGCCTGGAGCCTTGGTAGAGCTGGAAGCACTGCCTGGCCCGCTTTCACACGAGGCCCAGTAAGCCCATCTCTGACTCACAGGAGCCTTCCATTTTCCTCACCTCTGAACTGTCTGAGAGACTCCTCCTGAGAGACCCGCCTTGGGACGAGTTCACTGAAACGCTGTGGCTCATGGTGTGCACTGAGCTTCAGAACTGGCATCTGATCGTGTAGGCATCTCAAGAAGACGCTTAGGCCATGGAAAAAGAAAGGCAGAGATCGGAGCTGACCTCTGAAGATGGGGGACTTAGGGGACAGATACTGTCACCATGGGAAAGGAGTATGTGTGCTGCCCCAGGGCTGCCGGCGAGCTGAGGAGACAGCCGGCTGCTGACATACGGACAACGAAGGAGGAGTCGATGGTCACTGGGTACAGAAGCTCCTTCCATCAGATTTGTGTTGAGGTCGCTACACCGCAAAATGCCCCAGAGATGCGAGAAGCCAGCTGGGTTCTGGGAGGATATATTGTGATCTGCTGTCAACATGACTGCCATCTATGTGTGCCGGGGGATCTTCCATTCAGCTTTGGATGTCATTCCTCATGAAACCCTTTCTTTTTCTTTGACCGGGTTTGATGCTTGTGCATCACTTATATTTAAGCTCAGACTTCTCTCTGAACATGAGGCGATAGGCAGTGCCTCCCGGGACCTGCCGGGTGCTCTGAGCTTGAGCTAGCTCTGCTCATCTCTGTGTCTGGACAAGAACATCCAAGGAGCCCCTTAGCTTTCGCCCCAGTATACCTTCCGATCGAGGAATTGATTTATTTCGTTGGTTTGGAAGCAGGTCTCATTAATCAAAGACTGTGTCTGCTCTGTTGCCCTGGTTGCTGCATATGATTCTGCTGTTTGTGGCTTCCTAGAGGTTTTAGGAAATTCAGAGTAGGAAAGAACATTCCACCACACTGAAGATTCCGTTCCACACTTTGAGGTGGGAAAGAAACTGCTCGCTCCAGGGCCCAGAGGAATCACCTTCAGATTCAGGTGGTGCCGGGTCCGAGCTGCCTGAAGTTGGCCCCCTGGGAGCTGATGGGATATATTTATAGTCAATATCCTGGCCTCTGTCCCGGAGTAAAGTGGGTGAACTTTATTCCCGACTCTGTGTCATGTCGTGGAGGGCTGTAAGGGTCACCTCTGAATGGTCAGCTGACCCCTGCAGAAAAGGTAGAGAACCCGTTGTTTGGAGTAGAGCTTCAGGAAGGAGAAAGAAGGGGAAGAGATGGAGATGAACTACAGGATCTGTCAGAGGACGATGCCTTTACTGAAACGTTACCATCTGGGTGTTTGACCCCAAGTGATCTTCAGTCCCCTCTTGGAAACTACAGTCATATGTGCTTTGCTAGCTCCACTTCTTTTCCTTCCTGCTGATGCCTCATGTTGTGCATTTTAGTGAAATTTTACATTTCTGACTTAATTTAAAATGAACTTTTAACACTTACAAAAAGATAAAAGAATATTTTGCAAAGGGATACAACTAATGTAAAAATAAATTATCAATACAAATAATAAAATATAAATGATGAAAAACTCCAAAATATTTATAAGAAAAATGGAGGGTAAATATCAGTACCATTAATTTACTACTGCTTTTAATTCAAAAAAATTAGACAGTAACAGAAAAGAATGGTAGGAATATGAAAAGAAACTTCCCCTACAGGAATAATACTTATTACTGAATCATGTCTTCATCTTTATGCTTTCTGTATATTTTGAATACTCATAAATAGGTGAACATTATTACCTGTATCATCCCAAGAGTATTTATATGTAAATGAATTCAATGAGAGAGCCCTGGGTATGTGAAAACATCTGGCCTTGATGGGCTTCCCTTCGCCTCTTTATCCTGTATCTATTCTGTTTCATTTTGGGAGGGAAAAGTGGAAGGTGAGACTCAGAGATGCATTTGAAACAGACATTCACACACAGGACATGCACGCTCACACACCCAGGGGTGCATTTATCCTTAATCGTGCAAAGAAAATTGCCAAGCAAAGGAGGTGACAAAGAAAGTTTGTTTCAAACATAAAATCTTTCACTTTTCAAGTATACTTTCCTGAGGCTTCTCTACTTCTGTCGGTGACTGCTCTAGTCTATTCACAGCCCAGCTTCCAGAGGGAACCATTCTTAAAAAGGCCTGATACACTGCCCCTCAGCCCAGCCACCCGCTTTCCTGAGGTGGGGCACTGTGTGTCCTGAGGGTCACGGACCATCTGTACGTCAGCTTACGCCTTCATCTTCCTCCAGCTGCAACTCAGCAATGTTCTTGCCCATGCAGAACAGCGGTGGGCAGGCACAGAGCCAACCCATTGGGTCTGAGACCCTCACTTCCGAGTGTGGCTGGCTGGGTCGTGGCAGTGTGGCCGCGAGAGCTGTGTCTGGTCCTTGGCTCCTTCTTCTCTGGCCCTGCTCCTGTGCTCTGGTTTCCATCTGTCACAGAAAGAAGCATATTTGCTCCCCACTCCCTTCTGCCGTAAGGTTTCAGCCTTGGAGCCAGCTGACCATGGACTGAATCCTCAACATGAACCAAATTAACTCTCAACTCCTTTAAACTGGTGCGTTTTGGGTATTGTCCAGGAAAGGAAACGCTGGCTGATAGCACAGATGTAGTCTCACTGGCCTGCTGGCATTTCCGACAAATAGGGGCACATTCTCCGCCGGATATTATCTTTCCCATCACTCTGTTCTGTCAGTACACGCTCCTGTGCTCCTTCTGGTCATTGTAGAGATGCCCCTCTGTGAGCCCTTCCTTGGCCACTTTCCTCTTCACCTCAACACACTGCAACACACTTATGTGCTTTCCTTTTCCTCCTTCACACGAGTCACTGACACATGCTTCACATTTGCATATTATTTATTGACTGTTTGCTCAGTACTTACTTTTCATGAGACCGGGGTTTTCCTGTTGTAATCACAGTTACCAGGAAAGTGCTGGCACACAGGATGAGCTCAGTAAATAGCCTGCCGCAGGACTGAACCCAGCATTCTGAGATCCTTAAGAGTAAATATATCGGATTTTTCTCAGTGTCTTCAACTACCATCAAGTTATTTTTGATCCACTTTTCCATTTTGAAACAGTATTCAAAAGCTGCTTTTGTCAATGTAGTAAAATATATTCAAGCTTATTAGTGCTTAATACATGTGGATAGAAAACTGAATTGCTTTGCTTTGATTCAATAGATCTTTCATAATTACAAACTCTGTAGTGAGCTTAGGAAAATGGATCTAAAATAAGACAGGTGCTTCATGTTGTAGGCTGCTTGAAGGTGTGGGAATCTTGATTATTCATATTATATCACTTACCTATTTATCCATAGGCACATATGCCTACAGTGACCGAAACAGCCACTACCACTTATGAGCCAGGAAATATGTGAAAGCAGTGACTTGGGAGATAATGTTTTCACTGTGTGGACATGCAGATTTTACTGTCTTTCAGTATCAAAAGATTTGCCCATCTCAGGTCTTTGCCTTTCTCCACTTTTGCCTAACTTTTACTGGGCTTTCGATTTTAAGCTTTATTCTAAGGCAGCCTTTGCCATTACAATTAAAAGAAATATGCCAGGGATTTAGCTCAGCTGTTAGGTGGCCTGCTTTGCAAGCGCAAGGACCCGCATTCAGTCCCTGGTACCAAAAATAAAAAAGAAATATTTTGGTGATTGGTTACATAGGACATTTGAAACAAATATTTTTTCTTCATTTTCAGTTAAATAATTAAAGGCAGGATGTTTATGATATTATTTTAATAAATATGAGTAAGTTTATGGATTCTTTTATAATGTATGTCTTTAATTAATATAGCTGTTAAGCTCCTTTACTTTATGGAGAATAATTTTATATCTAATCCTATCTATAATGAAGTACACAGTTATTTGGTAATGATTATTATATAAGTCAATCATCAAATGAAATTTATCGGTAATCATTTCATTATTTCAGATGTTAGGAATAACCTTTTTTTTTCAGCTTCAATTGAGTTTATTGGTACATTTTAGAGGAATAACCTCTTTAATACTTGACATAGAATTTGCCTGTGAAAGTCCCAGGAATTATTTCCTAATATTTAGAGTGGAGTTAAGGAATAATATTTCTAATTTCAATAATTCCAGCTTCAGTATTCAGATATGGCTCAAAACAGTTAAGTAGCAAACACTATTTTTAGTTATATTTGTCATTTCTGTATAATAAGAGATTTGAGTAAGTTTTGTTTTTTTATTCTGCTTGAAGTGACTTCTGATGGATATGAGAAAGCCCTGTCGGTGACCCTAAGGTGTTTATCACAGCGTCACCGCAGGTCTTCTAATTAAAGTGCTTTTATGATATCAAATATCCATACAGCTGTTTCCATAAACAGCATGGAACGTAAATGCTGACGAGGTGGAGTGAGGACTCTCTTCTCAGAGGAGCAGAGATGCTTGGCCATGTCTGTTTCACAGAACATGAAGTTTAAATCAGAGTAAATGTGAAGGAAATCTCCAGCACGTTAGTCAACTAATTTAAAACTAACTAGAATTGTTTGCACTTCCTGGGCTTTGTGGCCCACAGTAGCCATATGCATGTCCCTCCTGGCCTTTTAAATGTGACGTGATTAGATCTCAGCAATGGCACTCAAATGTATTTTCATCGCTGACGCTGTTCCTGGAAATTAAGATAGTTCACAAGGGAGCCCTTAGGATGCAGCGTCCCAAACCATTATGCCAAAAGGAATTGACTTAGATGATTTCAAAAGGCTCTATGAAAATTAAAAACGTGTTTCAACATGTCAAAATGAAAGCATTTTATCTATAGAGTTATAAGAACAAAAAATGATACATGTAAACATGTTTTGAAAATTATGTTAGTATTCTCTTAATATTTACTGAGCCTTCCTAAAAAATAAATATTTATACATAGAAAACATGTACATAATGTCCACTGAATGTTGCATATATATATATTCATTTTTATATCATTGTGGTTTACCTTTGTGTAGGTATAGACATTCAATGAAGAGTGATAAAAATTTTATATATATTATCTACTCAACCCTTACTGTTTCTTTAAAATTAATGTAGACATAAAGATAACATTTTTTCTCAAATATCTGTCACCAACTAATTGCGCCATATTGATTTTAATGTCAGGCTTCACTGTGAACCAAATTCTGGCCCTGGTGCATTAAATATTAATTTATTTAATCCTCTCCTCAGTCTTTTAAGTGGACACTATATATATTATCTACTCAACCCTTACTGTTTCTTTAAAATTAATGTAGACATAAAGATAACATTTTTTCTCAAATATCTGTCACCAACTAATTGCGCCATATTGATTTTAATGTCAGGCTTCACTGTGAACCAAATTCTGGCCCTGGTGCATTAAATATTAATTTATTTAATCCTCTCCTCAGTCTTTTAAGTGGACACTATTTGTTACCGCTTCCATTCTACAGAGAAAATGGAGCTGCTGAGTGATTAAATAATTTGCTTATGTTCACTTGGCTGATAAACTGCAGAGTTTGGCCCCAGTCCTAGTTCTGCAGCTGCAAAGCCTGGAGTCCCAAGTTCGCTACGATCCTGCCCATTGCAAGTTGGAGGGATGCTGACTATGACTCTGTAAACGTGAAAGCTCTTGCACTCCATGAGTGGCCTTGGCCATTGGCTGCAATATCACAAGAAACAGCACAGGATGTTTCATTCAAATGGAGCAGGGCTGACCTGGGCTCTGCTTTTCTTCTTGTCACTTTGTGTTCTGAATGAATGTGGACACGTAGTCCTGGTTTCTGAGCCTCAGATTTCTGTTCTGCAAGTGGAATTAATAATGTCTTTTGAAATCTATTGATAGACAGGTTAAAATTAATAACATAAGCCAAATACTTGGGTCAATGTATGTTAAAAATAAATAATAATATAAAGAAATAGCTGCGAGAATTTTTGAGTTATTTGAAAAGCCAATACCCATGCATCCCTGCTTTTTCTTTCGTTACATTTGAACTTAATTTTAAATTTAACTGCTTTTACAAACAACTTGCTCATCTTTAGTAACTGAGTTCATAATGGAGAATAGTTTATTTTAAAAAAGCAGTAATGCCATGCACTGTACTATGCGTACAGGTATGGTACATACATTTAGGAAATCCTGCTACCTTACATGGTAGATAAAGACTCCTAACCCAACCAACCATTACAGGAAATAGGACTTTCCTTAAAATAACTTATGAAATGAGCCTGCTTCTGAACTACAAACACCTAATTTTATTTCTTCTTATGGTTGTATGTTTGCAGTTATTGTTAAAATGTCCCTGCTATTAAATCAAATATTTTAGGGCTAGGATTTAGCTCAGTCGCACTGCACTTGCCTTGCAAGCACAAGGTCCTGAGTTCAATCCCTGATCCCCCCCACCCCCAAAATTTTTTTTTAAAGAATGGCCTACAAAAATAAAAAGCAGAATGAGTAACTCCAGTATCTTCTTAACCTTATGAAGATGATCAAATATTATAGTTTTATTTTAAAATAGAACTAATTTTCATCTCTTCTATCCAAGTAGGATGTAGACTCCCAAGTAAAATATAAAATAAATTTACCAAGCACAGAGAGAGAATTACTGCATGACCTCACTTTTGTGTTGGATGTACGGTGTGATCGTAGGAGCGGAGAGCAAAATGGCGGTGGTCACCTCAGGTTGGGGCGAATCAGGAGGAGAAGGGGTAGGGAGGGTTTGAGTGGGAGTACCTGTGACAGACTTCGACAATGGCCAGAAGATCTGCTGTATTATGGCACAGCAGGGAGATTATACACAACAACGATGCGCTGCATATTGCAAAAAGCTTTCAAGAGGAGGAATTTTGAAAGCTTTCACCCTGAAGAAATGATAAATGTGGGTTAGATACATTTAGACATTATGCAATTCATACATGTTTAGAAACATCACATAGTACCCTGCTAACATGTACAATTTTATGTATCTATGTAGCACTAAAACTAATTTCAAAAGTAAGAGGTACTTATAAGGAACTGCCGGTGTGAACAAAAGCAAGATAAGGGAATATATTCAATTCCGTGGTTGAATAAACTAGCCATACATATTCTTGAGCTTTGCTTAGACTAACTCTGTATAGGGTTTTTAGTACATAACTAAATGAATTAATTCCATTACCAAATCACATTGCACTTTACTATCTAAAGCTGGGGCAAAACAGTAATTAGAATGAACTTAGTTCCCATTGTCATGCATTATATAGATTCACCGGATAAAAGATAAGAATGACATCATAACTAATTACAAAACCTAATTGTTGTCACGAAGAAAAATCTAAAGAGAGCTGACACAGGGAGCCTCTTCTGTTTGGGAGTTTCAAAGCAGAGACCTTGGAACTGACACCAGAAGGGTGCGCCTCAACAAACGAAAGAAAGAGGGCGCTGGAGAGGAGAATTTTACAAAAAGAGGGATAAGGGGTCTTCAAGGACAAACAAGCCCTTCTGTCCTTGAGAATGTCACTCTTGAATGCAGGGGGTAAGATTTTGATTAATCGCTGTGCGATGGCATTTTTTAGGGCAGTCACTTGTGTGCCTTAGGCCTTGACATCATGGAGTCAAGGCATTTCCAGTGGAGGTCATGATCTGTCCAAAGCTGACAATATTTCCACATTCAGAATCCATCTCATCAACTGTATTTCTGTTCTGTGCACTACAGAGGTGTTTTAGAATTTCCAAAATAGACTCCAACTTCTGAAATGTTAATATTCAAGATATGTAACAAGAAATCAAGGGAAAAAATGCAAAAGAATCATGTGCCCACAATCCTACTTTTAGTCCAGATAATAAATATTTGTTATTCACTAATTTAGATTCTTTAGTGGTGATTTTTGTCTTTGAAAATTGTTTAATTGAATTTAGGATTACTGGGCCTTGCTTAAAATATGTACTGTAGCAATTTGGCCAGATCACCAGTAGAACAGGAGGAGGGTTCTTTTCTCACATCAGTGGCATTAGTGAATAAGAAAAGACTAAGACACAACTGTGGGTTGATATGAATTTTATACTTAGCATTAGCAATATAATATTGAATTTAGGGTAATAGTATTTAAGTCTATTAATTATACAGGCATAACCTCAGACATATATTCTTGAGTATAAATCATTATTGTAAGTTAATTTATCATATTATTTTTTAAAATGTGACGGTAGTTGAACAAAAAACAGAAGACCTGTTCTAGTGCATCAGTATCCTCACAGAAAGAAATGATTCCAGGATTAATGCAGGTGAGCTCTTTGCCACAATAAACATATAAAAAGTGGACTCGATGAGACCAAATAGGATTTTCTGTGTTTTGTGACACGTAAGTCCCATCTTCAAATATATATATATATGTTTTTTTCAAATACGACACAACATGTTTTTGCAGATTTATTATACTTTCAAAGTTTGCCAACTCTACCTTAACATGGTAATGTAATAAAAAAGAAACATCTGCAAAATACACAAATGGATTTTCTAGGACTTGTTGTGTACATCCACCAAATTGAATCAGCTTGCCATTGCCTTATAATGTTGTATGTGATTGCAAATAAAGAAATAAGCAGTAAGACCTTCAGGATTTTCAGATTATGTCTCATCCATTCCTATTACTTGTTACTGTAGTCCAGAGATTATGATTTACCTTGCATTTAATATTGAGGAAAATTATTCTTTTTCTCAGTTCAAAGAAAGGAAGAAACACTCAGAGATTAAATGAGTTTGGGAACATGGCAAAATAGTACTCATAAAATTTTATACTGTAGTGGATTATTAAATATATTGAGTTTTGTCAGACCAAAATAATATTAAACCTTTAAACCATTGCCCTAAGCCTCACCCTTGCAGAAAAAAAAAAAAAGAAAAAAGAGGAGAAACCAAATTAAGTATAAACAGTAGAAGAAAGCAAAAACTTTTGTGTAAGAAAATGACTTTAGAAGAAGCCATCCTAGGGCTGGGAAGACATAACATGGTTACATGTCATTTGCGGGGTAAATATGATTCCCCACACATGTTAACATGGCATTCTTGGATGGCTAGGTGAAAATTATGTGATTGGAGTCTGAAACAGTTATTTCATGATGAGGAAATTACAGTCCAAATGCCAGCAATTTCTGCTTTTATCACACTCATGAATAGAGGACATAAATGCCTCTTTCAGATAGGAGGAAGAATATAGATAGTTCCTGGTCTTTCACCAAATGTCCACAATTTTCCAAATGCTGGCATGATTTTCTGAGTTCTTTGGGGTTTACAATGCTTGCGATAAAATTTTACTGGCAACCTGGAGCTAGTAGTAGTGAAAGCAACAAGTAGTATGGCCCACAGTCACAGTTTTCAACTGAATTAACACCCTTGAATGTGATGGTGCCCTGCACAAAACAAAGCAAAGTCCATGATTTCACTTACATCACCACAGCAAACATGTTCAGTTGCAGAATAGGGCACAGCAGTCTTTGTTCCTGCTAAGCATGTTGGATTACAGGTACAACTGATGTGATTGTGCAGGTAGTTAGCAAAATGCAGATCTTAATTCAAGAAAGCATTGGTGATAGAATTTAGATTTTGGAATAAGTTGAGAAAGGTGAAGAGATAAGATTGGTTGGCTTTCCTGAGAGAGACAGGGAAAGAGAATAAAGAATATAAGATTACTAAGGACAGAGTTAAGGCAGATAAAGTAGTTATTGGTCTTAAAAGGTACAAAAAATGAAATTAAGGTAATCTGAAAAGGAGAATAAAACATAGTGAAAGCAAGGAAAATTATGTTTCCAGAACAGGAGCTGGTCAAGGAAAATGGAGCCTAGGAAAAAATGTCTGAAGTTGGAGACTCAAACCAATAATGATGCTTACATAACTGTAGTACAGAATAATTGTGGCAGAGAATTCCAGAGTCAAGTGCTGCAAAGCAACCGCTGCTGAGTAGGAAATAATAACCACAGCCCACATGTCCCAGGTTAAGGTGTGTGCTCCTTGGAGCATATCAGAAATCCTGAAGAGCTTTTAGGGTGGCCCAGGTCCTAAAAATAATTTCATAGTAGTTACCTTAGTAGCTTTATCTGGTCAATAGCACACATTCTTTGTAAAGTTCTGAAGGGAATGGACACATAAAGTATCCAACTTAAAAATAAATTGAACCTGAGGAATATGGTTCTATAAAAAGAGTAGAGCCAGAGCAAAGTCACTAAATCCAATACTAAAATTCAAGGTAAACAGGAGCAGGGACAGAAAATAAACTATTCTGACAAGAAAAATGGATAGAACTATAGTTATGTGCAGAGGCCTATAAATACTCAGCACTATTATCTAGATAACACCAAGAAATGGAAACTGCAGCTACGGTACAGAAAAATCCAGAGATATTTGTGGTGGTTTGTTCAAAATAAAATTCACTTTTTATTTTCTTGGGTACACTTAGGCAGACATACAGTTGTTTAAACATCTATCATTACTACATGGTACATAAATATGCTTTCATATTCAGTCGACATCAATTAATATCATTTCCTTTTCCATGACAGTGAATTTTTAATTCTACCTCTATTAATAGTCTTCATCTTAACAAGCCTTCACTGCAGGGATTAATATAAAGACATTTTGCTACCACTTTTTAGATGTTTAGTGCAAGTTTTTAACCTAAATACAGGAATGAACCTGAAAAGATGATCAGATAAAGGTTTCTGTGTTCTTTGTTGGGATAATAAAAATCCTTTCTTTCTCCCTGCCCCTCTTTTCTTTCTTTCTTTTTACTTTTTGGTACTGGGGATCAAACTCGGGACCTTGCACTCTGAGGCAGGCAGCAGCACCACTGAACTAAATCCCTGGCCTCCAATGGGTTTTATTTTTTTATTTCATTTTATTTTTTTGGTATTGGGGATCGAACTCAGGTCCTTGTGCTTGCAAGGCAGGTGCTGGGACCACTGAGCTGAACCCCCGCCTTATTCTTGATTTTTATCAATGACTGCCTGAAATTCAAAGCTTCCATCAGTTCCAGATATGAGTAATAGTAGCTCATAGAATGAACAGTGTCTACCACTTCGTCACTGATGCAGCCGCAAACATTTTCATTCCATATGCCTGTTGTGAATAGGGGAAAATGTCATTTATACTTTGCAAAATGTGAATCTATAGTAGACTTGCCACTATCTCTTATTTCATAGACTGACAGATCAGTTAATACATTCACAGGCATTTAAAACGTTTTGGATTTACTTACATTTTTTAATGCCTTTGAAAGATGTCTCGGCTTCATCAGAATAAACAAGAGTCTATATGGAAGAATTCAGAAGCCTGAGTTCATAGTTTATCTGTTTCAAAAGCTATTTTTCTTTGCATAATATGAAAGGATGTTTTATAGGTAGAAACTAACAATATGTAATTTTCATTGAATTTCCATTCCTGGTCTTTCTGCTGGGCTTCATTCTTTAGTATCATTTGTGAAAATCTGTAAGTAAAATAGAAGAAAATTATATTGTTAAGTTACAGTCTTCTCATTATTAGTACAGGTTTCACTAGCAGGATTGAGCTTTTATTGAGTATATCCCTACTTCTAACCAGCAGTGCAGATTAAGAAGTTTGTATCCTGTGGACAGGTGATGTGTTCTAAACTGCCCGCCTATGGACATCAAACCTGAATTTAAAAGACAATGGAGACAGCTAACTAAAACTAAAAACACTCTCTATCCCTTACAAAAATTCCCTCGCCAACCCCTTCCACAGGAGCTGTGACCTGAAGTTGAGTATATTCAGTATGCTTTACACTCATTTCTTTAAACCAATTATTATCTGTGCAAAGTTTCATAATGATTTATAAGGTTTTGCAAGTATATTAGCCGGTGTTTCATCCCTGGGATCAAATACCCACATACATAATTTAAAAGAGGAGAGAGGTTAATTTGGTTCATGCTCTCAGAGGTCTCAGCCCAGGCTTAGCTGGATCCATGGGAAAAATGACATTACAGTAGGACAAGGTACAGCAGTGCTGGTTCATTCATGGTAACAGAAAAAGAGCAGAACAGTGCCAGGGAGAAAGGGACAGGATGCATTACCCAAGTTCACAGCTCCTTGGCTCACTGAGGAAACCTGGAAAGGGGCTGTTACTCATCCCACAGAGGATCAGTAAGACTCAAGCCAGTCAAACCGGCCACCCTGCTGAATCGTCACTGTCCACTCCCTGTCAACTTGATACCTCCCCCCAAATTCTTTAATCTCCAAATAAATACAAAGTTATAATTCCACCTAACATGTATAACTGTCCTACATACCATTGAAAATTCACTAATCCTTCCCAAAACTAGCCTTGTCCAAAAGTCTAAGTCCAAAGATTTCTTTGAGACTCAGGGCAAATTCTTAGTTGTAGCCCCCTGAAAATTAAAAAGGCAAATTATATATTGCCATTGTACAATGACATAGGGTAAATATTCCTATTCCAAAGGGGAAGGACAGAAGTGTAGAAGAGAACAGCACCACAGAAAGACTGATAGTCACAGGGCCAACATTAAGTCCTACAGCCTCAGGACCAGAATCCTGTAACATGGTGGTCGGCTGTGTGACCCAGAGGGCTAGGGCATCTCTGCTCCTGTGGCCCTTTCTGGTGGAAGCCCACGTGGCTTGTCTTATGCTGGCCTTTCCGTTGCCTGTGGCTTTGCTCAGCAAATGCTCTACATTCTAGGCATTGGTAACTTCCTAAGGCATCCATCACAGCGCGTGCTTCACTCATTTCCGCATGCTTCACCCTCTCCAAGTCTCCTGGAGGGACTGTGACCCTACCACACCAAATTGCCTGGCCTTCCAGCCCCTCCGCTCAAACCTGAATGAAAGCATCCTCAATCCCGTTACTCTTGGGTTGAGCACACTTGAAAAACGAGCACTGCATACATGACCCCAACATCTGCGTACAACTCAAGCAGAAGCTGGCACCTTTGGATCATGGCAACAGCAGACTTTGGGATCTTAAAGGCCTGAGCACAATGAAATGAATCCCAGGCAACCAGTTCCCTGTACAGTCCTTCTTCAGAAGGGCAGGGGCTTGCTTCACTAATGCATGTTTATACTTTTGCACCCCTCAGCTTGTGATAGATGATTTTTAGCAATTCCTGAGATGCCGTCGGCCATCTTTTTCATTTTTAAAGGTGTCACTTTCTTGGGCGGCTAAACCTCCTTTGGTCCTGACTTTACATATGGTTCTTTTTGACTCAAAGTTCAACTTTTTCAAATCTTTCTTTCTGCTCTGATTTCTGGTTAAAATTGTCATTATAAGTCAGCAGTACCTGTGCCCTTTGCTGATCATTGGACTTCCTTGAAATCCCATCTGTCATACCAGTTAGTACACAGCTCTTACACTCAGCTTTCTGCAAAATCTCAGGACATGGGGAAAATGCAGACAAATACTTTCCTGAGTGTCACAAATTTTCAGTGTAGATCCTCATTCCCAACAGAAAGTTCATATGTGTGACCAGTACTGTACAAATCCCTAGTAGCATTCTGGTTTGAGCTTCAACCAGACTGGTCATCAGGCCATACTTATAACAACATTCTTGGGCTTCTCCAGCCCACACTTCTTCAAACCTTTCCAGATTTCTACAGCAAACCAGTTCCAAAGGCTTCTTAACCAGATGGGCAGTTATAATTACAGCAATGATGTCATTTCTCTGCTAGCAATTTTTTTATATTGGTTTAGTCAGCTTTTCATTGTTGTGACCAAATACCCAACACACCCAATTTAAAAGAGGAGAAGTGTAATTTGACTCTCAGTTTCAGAGGTATCTTAGTCACTTTCCTCCTCACTGGGGCAGAACACGGCACCTGAAGCTTTGCGGAGGAGAGGTGTACTTTGGCTCGTGGATCCAGTCCACAGATGCCTGGCTCCCAGCATGAGCAGCATAGCAGATGGGCATTGGGGAGGAAAACTGTTCATATCACAGTAGCCTGGAAGCAGAGAGGAAGCGGGGACTCTATAGAGGGAATCCACCCTTCAGGTCATGCATGAACCTGGAGGACCTGCCTGTAGCCAGGACAGCAGCTGTAGCAAATCTGTTGCAGCATATCTATAATCCAGTCACCGTCCCAAAGCCCTGCCTATGAGTACGGGAGGCGGTAGGGTGACATTTAGACATAAACCATAACAAGGGCTGTCCGTTCATGGTTGCCTGATTCCCAAGCAGAAACATCGTAGCCGAATGCCATACTGGAGCAAACTGCTCACTGTGTAGGGTCTGGGAAGCAGAGCAGGGCAGCGGATGCAGAGAGAAAGGGGCCGGCACAAGGTACGGCACCCAAGGCCACCCCACCAAGGAACACCCTGAAGTGTGCTGTGCTCCTCCTCTGGGTGGCTCTCAGACTGATCAAAGTGCTGTGGAATAATGCCCCTGGGGTAATTAATCACAGGGCACCCGTGGTGCGGAATCACCGCATCCTGTGGAAAGTGATAGACAGCAGTCAGTCCGGGGGCAGGGAGAAGGAATTTTCATCTGTGACATAGGATACTTTTGGTTAGTGCGCACATACTTCAAAGGATCGAGGCACCTTCGTTAAACACGTAGTTAATTCTGTTTTAATGTAGTTCGTTTTTTGTATCAGTGCTCACTTTCACCTCGAGTTCTCTAAAGTAGTGTATCCTTTGGGCATCTGTAGGTTTCTATCATTTACTTGGCATTTTTCTTAAAGGAAATGGAGTTTGCATGGATAAGTACATGGGAGTAAAAGAGAGGAAGTGACTAGTCATATACAACCCATGTATTTGCAGTGTAACTGTGGTGACATTATGGTAGATGCTAAATCAGGTATCAGAGTCTATAACACCGTGAGCCTCGATATTGAAACACTGGAAATTTTGCCCTTATGTATTACTGTATGACTTTTCTGATTGAAGGGAGACACAGCCACTCACTGTACTTCAACAGGAGGATGGATATTTTCGAGATGATATGTGGGCCACAACCATGACGAACCCTTGGATATCACTTGGGTTTCTGTCTCACTCCTCTATCCCTGTTTTTAAAAGCAGGAGTCTTAGAATATCTCCCGTAGAAGATTTGCTTCTCTGCTATTAGTCCACCTCCTTCTATGCCTGAAGAATAATTTAGTTTAAGGTATTTCCCAATTGTAAACTATTTTCATTTGAAGTGACTTCTTATCATGAGTATCAACTAGCATAGTAGATTGTACATGTGAAGGCTCCTTATAACACGCAGAAAGCCATCAGTGTTAAAGTGCACCTGAGAAGAGAATCCATTCAGCTAGTGCTTCTCAGATTCTTTTCCTAGCATAGGACAATGCTAGTTTTTCTAACGCATTAAAACTTCTGAGAAGTTGGGTGAATTTTACCACTAGAGCCTCTGTGAGTTCATTTATTATGTAAAACACTACAGAATTCTCCACAAAGACATTGCCTGTGTTCTTCTGAGGTTTGGCCTAATTGTGAAAAGTTAAACTATTATTTTTTGTCAAATGTGAGTTGTGGTACTGTTAGGCTGAAAATACAGCAAAGTACCATGTAAAATTCTGTCCAGTGAAAATGATAAGCCATTCGAATGGGTCAGAGAAGTTATCTTTCTGAGGTGTTCGGTGCCATGTAACTTCTAGTGAGTGGGCCACTTCCTATCCCATGAAAATCCATCAATGGCACACTTTTTATAGGGTGCCCCTCTAACATGCCTTAAATACTTTTTTGTGATTAAAAAGTTACACGTGTGCACACACATATGGAAAATGCATATTTACTTGAAAATCACTTGGAAAACATGTTACTGATTTAACTTGCTTTGCATTTGAAATGCAGACTGCGGAAGTCCCCAGCTTATAACATGACATTAAAGGCTATCAAGGCTTGGATCTGCAGGAGCCTGTGGTGCGTGGCACTCAGGGGAGGCACTTGGGGACCGGTCTCCCTTACTTTGCATGCAGTGCTGTGTTTGGGGACCACAGATGCACGTTGGTTAACTCATACCACCTGTGTTGTCCTGAACTTGGGATAGGCGCTGTGGGGCAGGAAAGCTGGATGGTCAAGTCAGTCGGATTGAGAGCCACACATTTCTGAGCAGAGCACATTTACTTGTTCCTCCGTTCTTTCCTCATGTCTGGTATGCCAGATCGCCACTCTGGTCTCAAGTTTCTCAGGAGTAGATGTGGGTTCTTTAGTGTATTTGTTTTCTCCCTAAAATTCTTACAAGGGTAAGTTGGGTAATTGAAAATGTGGGGCAGTTGAGTAGGTGACTAAGATTTCTTTGAGTTTAATAAGAACCCTCTGGAAAGAGGGAGATCTCTTCATCCATTTTACCTGATGAAAAACAGGAAGCAGACCAGCACTTATGTAAACATATGAACAGATAACTGGATACATTTAATTCACATTGAAATTGAATTTTTAAATGGAAAAAAGTAGAAAATGCACAGTATTGTGCATAGCTGGACAGCAGCATAAAGTAAAAGGGTAGACATTACTTGACATTCTACTCACACCTCTGCTCTTCTCCTGCCAAGAATATACCCGTGCATACAGTTTTTGATATTTTGGAAGCTGGCTCTCCAAGCAAATTGGTGACAAGAATATTCTTATTTTTGGCTGAAATAGTCTTTAAAAGTTCCCTACCTTAACACGCAGCAAAGGTGCGCCATTGACGTTAAAACCTGCAAAAGTCAGATTTTTTTCCATCAATTCATGTTATCAATCAGCCATGCCTATGAGAAATGTGTAGTAAAAACTAATTTAAAATGATAAGATACACGGGTAAATATTAATGAATTCATCTTAATCATGTTTACCTGTAAATTTGTTAGTGTGGATATTTTGTTTCGGATGCACATTAAAGTGAAATCATTAGAAAGGGCTCATCCTGGGAAGATGCACATTTCTGTGCACATAAATGCTTAACTAGTATTTTCTCTTTGCTGTCGGAATTGTTGTGTATTAGGCTGCTAGAAACAAAAAATAACTGCAAAATTAATGCTAGGTAAAGGCACAAATTTCTTGAAAAAACCACAGATGCACAAACTCATCTCTTCATCTTAAGTGACCTCAATGTTGTTATACTTGCAGAGGTGCTAATTTCGTGTCTGAAAAATGTTAATGTCCAAAGCATTTTTCCCTGAGGCAATTTCGTAAAGGGGAGAAGAATGCATTGAGATGAACAGAGTACATCATAGGGAGAAGATAAATGACAAATGAGAAAAGTCAGGTTGTCTAAGTCCATAGTGGTTTTGTGTGTGTGTGTGTGTGTGTTTATGGATCTTTGGCTGTAATATAATTTCTTACTTATGCCAACTATATAGACAGTAATGAAATAAAATTTAAAGGAGTTCACCCAGATGGTCTGTTGCGCAGAGCATAATGGCTGAATAGTTCCTCTCCTGTAATAAACTCTTAATTGTAAAAATTATGTATACTATAGGCTCTAGCAAGTGTAACCCAAAATGAGTAGACAAGCTTATTTGTGAAATTGCAGCGGCCCCTCCATGGACTGTGCTGCTCATTGTGTATATTGAGAACTCAGTGGCAATCTTTCTACTCACCTTTTAGTAACATGGTTGTTTAGTTTTATCATTATTTCTCTAGATCCGCATCTTATATTTTTAATGTACTGCTTAATATATTTAGTCCTTTATCACTTCCAGAAAGTAGAATAAAACTTTGAAGAGATCACATTCATGTCGTTATTTTCTTGACCAAGAGCAACATGTACAGTCAGTTACCTCTTGTTTCATCTTTCGAAACTATGTATGTTTCTAATACAACTGAAATAATTTTAGTAGAAAAAGTTCTGTGTTCCCGTTGGAATGGCATTTGAATATATCTGAGAAAAAAGTAATGGAAGAGTAAAGCACTTCTAATTTTGCTTATCAATGAAAGTAGACTGTGGAGTCAGGGATAAGACATGTCTTTACACAGCTTTTTCACAAGTGATTCTCATTGAGAAAACCGGAGAGCTGAGCCCTCGATACCACATTAACAACCAAGAGGCAACAGCTTGGACGAGGCCACGTTTTGTCAGCTCCTTTCCCTTTCTTCTCCCACCCGTCGTCAGCTCAGCACTCCTCACGGGTAGGCTTGACTAGGAGATAAAATGCGGAAGGAGGAAGCGTGATAGCGCAGCGATGTAGAAATCTGAAGGGATTCTTCCGGTCTCTGCCAAAATGGCAGCTGCTGTTGTATAGGGGACACAAGTAAGCCAGAATGTTTGCTGCACTGTGTGGCCTTTGTGATCGTGTGCTTTTGACACCGCTGAGTTTAGCATGACATTTTTCTTTTCGGAAACTCTCTTCATTTTGTGTGACTTTTCATGAGAAACCAGTGTGTGTGCTTGGTTTTCTTATACCTCAAAGTCAGACTGTGAAAAGAGTCAGCTGAGCACCACAGTGTTTCATGATTTGTTTCCCCGATGCATCCGCTTTATGCCCATGGAAATCTGTAAACATGGATAGTAGCATCCTTCTGTGTTGACTGGAAATGCCAGCCCTGATGAAACAGAAGAGCTTATGCTGCAGATTCGGGATCCGAGGCATGCAATTTGGGCGGAAATGGCTTGTTACTTCACTCTCAGTTACAGACTTGAGGAAATGAGATTTTTTTGATTACTCCACCAAAATTGCCAGCAGCTAAAACTTCATCTCCACTTACTCCAAAGATAAAATTAGTCACCTATTAAATTGATGGTGGGGAATCCTTGATCATGGAGTTGTAAGCTGGTTTAACACAGTGTTAATGCAAGGTCTTTCTACAGAAGACCCCCGTTTTGTGTCACAGTAAGAAAAATAAGTACTGCCATCCAGAGACCTAATTTAAAAGGAGGCTATTTAATTAGTTTTTTGTTTGTTTGTTTGTTTTTCCCAGTGAGTGTGGCAATATCTTGTAGGGAATCATTTCATTTTTATTCATTACAAGAAGTCATAGTTTCTGTCTCCCCCCAGGCAAAGAGTTTTTATCTGACATTTGGAGTGCTTTGGTGACAGAAACGTCGGGTGATGTGTGTGTTAGTAAGGAGATATCAAGTGACGTGATACTTTAAATCATTTTGAGTAACTATGCACGTTTAATAATTGTGCCTCTGTGTTTATTTACAAGTTGTATTAAAAAACATTTTGCAAGGGTTAGATGATGTGCTCCTTTTAGTTATTTGTTGAGAAGTAAATATAGCAAAAGCCTGCCTGCATATGTTTAAACTGTGGATTCCAGGTGCTTACAGTGGAAGTCAATGGTGTTCACCCATGAATGTCTATCTCTTTTTTTCTTTTTTTTTCAGCTTTAATTGAGTTTATTGGTACTTTAGGTTGGATTCCAGGTGCTTACAGTGGAAGTCAATGGTGTTCACCCATGAATGTCTATCTCTTTTTTTCTTTTTTTTTCAGCTTTAATTGAGTTTATTGGTACATTTTAGGGATACAGTACAGTTACATTCATTGTTGGGATCTTGTACCTCTATCCCTTTTTTTCTATCTCCTCCAAAGTTTTGCTTTGTAATAGTAAAACAGCCTAAGAGCTATGATTCCCTGAGGACAAATTACATGCCCTGTAGTTTACATTGGTGCTTCTCATGTTTCTTATGTTGTTTCTCATGACATATGTTTCCTTGCCTACCAAAGAAATCTGTAAGGTGGATGTTAGGACTCTGGAATATACATGATGACCTCCTCCATCCTCTTACTTGTGGTCTGTGGGCTTCATTTCAAGCTTTTCGAAATAAGGGTCTCTGGTTTCCACTCTAAGGTTTTGTGATTTAGTTGACCTTGGTATTCATAAAAGCTTCCCAGTTATCCTAATGTGAGTAGAACTTGGAAACTGGACTAATCTGGTCTGCAATAGGTTAAGCAAATCCCCAAAGCCACATAGCTGATAAATGGTGGCGTAGGAATTCAAATCCAAACCTCTCCACCTTCCTAATGCAAAATCTTCACCTTAAACACATTTTTGTTCATGGTTCTGTTCAGAGTATAGGTTTTTGGAATTAAACAAAATTGCAGTGAAAAGCAGTTTTCATGAATTCCTGCAGTAAAACGTTTGCCAGGACTCAATATGATACTTTACAATTGAAAAATTACCATTACATTAACTTAATGGTTAAGTTAGATATTTCCTAAAATATTACCTGCATTTGTAAATGTATGATCTAATGAAGTCATGAACTTTTGAGTCTACGTAGAAAGTGGATGTTTCGCATTTCTTTTTATCTTTGCAGTTTGGGTTAACAGAGCTGATAACTTTTCAAACTCTGGAGCACCAATCATATATTAGGATAACGCCTGTCTGAGCAATGTATAGTTCACACAGTTCATCTTTTTCTCTATATTCAGAGAGGACTTCACTAACTTTTAAAAAATGTTCAACTTTTTTTTCACTAATTTAAAAAAAAGGTTCAAATGTTTTGTGACTAATATAAAGCAAAATTTGCATCCTACCTTTGGGTTTTTTTCTGTGTATTTTTATTGAATTTGTCATGAAGACAGTGACTATATCCTGCTATGTCCTTAAGTCTATTGTTAGAAAATACTGTGTGTAGCATTTTTCAGCATGTGACTAAAAAAGATCTGTGAGAAATCAAGTCACTATTCTCTTCCCTTGCACTTGAGATTGTAGAAATGAAATTCTGCTGTCTCCATTGTTGGTTAAAGACATGCATTATCTCAAGATTTAAGACCAATCGTCCCCACCTCATTCCTGGTTAATCCTTTAAAAGAAACATATGAGAGTAGTGAGTTTGTCAACATTTTGTAAAATGCAAGCTGCTGAAGAACCTAGTTTTTTCTGTAGTTGCAATTTTTTCCTTAATGGGGTCTCACTGTGTAGTTCAGGCTGGCCTTCAATTCACTGCGAGTCAAGGCTAGCCTCAAACTCACAGCAGTCTCCTGCTTCAGCTTCCTGACTGCTGGAATTATAGGCTTACACCATCACGCCCAATTTTTGTGCAATCCCAAAGTGGGGAAAAAGTGATGTTTTCTTTCCTTTAAAGTCTTTTACATAGCATAAAATTCTAAGTTTCATGCATTTTTTTCATAATTTCCAACTTCATACTGGATAGATATAAAATTAATTGGAGTTTAAAACTGCATCCATTTTATATATTAAACACATGAGAAGTACATATACTTCATCATTAGGTTGAACTACGCAGCAGTACTGAATTCTGGTGCAACTTGCTAGTAAGTACACATTTATTCAATTGTAAGAATTTGTTTTGAATATAGATTATTTCACATTCCTTTTAGTAGCTGAACATTTAAGCATGACTTCAATTGCCCGCAATTTGTCTGCAAAGAATGCATTTGTTGATATAAATTCTAGAGTCTTTTCTACATATCGTCCCACCAAAAGAAGTGTTTAACCTAGACATCACAGCACACGAGGGTCTACTTTGTTATGACGTGTAATAAATTTGAAAAGTAGGAGCAGTCAGATTTTCCATTTCCCAAGGCTGTTCCATATTCATTACATCACAGAACAGATCTGATTGGAGTCTCTGCTGAATGAGAGATAATGTATGAAAAGCTGGCTTAGTGTCTACAGATTCGTAATTAAATTGTCACCCTGTTAAATTCCCTTTGGATGCTCTTTCTATAAAATTGGCAAAGCACCCTTGTTTTAGAAGTTTCCCATTTGTTCTGTCCAAACTTGTGTGTTAAATCGCTCCTCACCAGGGTGCCTCAGACGCTGTCCGTGTCATGTGAAGAGCTCTGTAGAAATGTTCAAAGTGAAAATGCATGTTTTCAAGAGCTCAGCTTCTGCCTCAGATCCACACTGGAAACACGGGCAGCATACTGGAAAAGCAAGCAACTTGAAGAGAAAATATGACACAGTGCAGGTGAGATGGTGCCTCCCAAGGGAATCATCAGCAAGAATTTTCAGCTCCCTGGCCAAGCCCCAGTTCCACTTTAATTATATGATAGTATCTGTTCGTTTTCTAGTCAAACACGGACTGACATTTTTAAGAGGAAGACCTAGGGCAGATGTCTCTGGAGCTCAGGATCTACAGCCCAGGATCTGTGTGGTATCTGCTCAGTCATTTTTCTCTTCGGCGTTAATTCCACTTGCCCAAGTGTCTCCTTCTGCCACACCTTGCACGCCTGCAGTGGCCTCCTGCTCACATCCTGATTCCTTTCCACTCCCGGAGACTGAGACTTCATTCTTGACCTGAGATAACATCTTTCTATGGAGAAAAACATAGCAAAGATGTCCAAAAAGAAAAATGGCTAGATAGAGTTAGGAATTGGATTTGAGACAATGATTTATCACACAAATACTTCTAAAAAAATCAGTGTCTGATAGGCAAATAACATTTGCTTTATAGCAAAATATCAGAGGCAATGCCTTATAGCACTTCTTTAATATACATTGGCAAGAGAATTCTGAAAGATCTAAATGATAAATAAACTCTTTAAAGCACTGAAAGGTATCATCTGCACAGCACTGGGAATATTCCCACTCAGTGTACCTCATGTTTCTTCAGCAGCTCCTTACCTTGCTGTTGGACCCTTTTTAGCTCTTTCCTAGGCAGGTGTATGTGTCACCTGCAAGAACAGGTATACATTTCCCAGTTTTGAGTTTCAGTCTTCTCCCTCTGCTGCTGTCTCACAGTTGATAGAAGGTGGACTGGGCAGTCTATGTAGATCCCTGGGCACATGTTACCCAAACATTGCCTGGCTGCAAAAGTGCACTTTGAGCTTGGAAAGGCCCCGTGTCTTCTGACTGGAAGGCGTGCCTATGAAGCCGACTCAGCTGCCCTTGTCTGCTGTCCTGCAGAAACTCTGCTTATCATGATAGGGTGACAAACTTAGTAGGTCCTGTTGACTTTTACTAACTACGTCAATAAGGATTTTGGTCTTTTGGTTCTAGGGTCTGTAACTCGTACAACTTCCATAACCCCATATTCAGCATCAGTGTGCTCAGAATTTAGCCTTGGGAAATATTAATGGAGAATTTCCTATTATAATTTAGCTTATTCACAAGTTTAATATCTTCCTGACTTCAAACCAACTAATTCAAACTGATAATATATCATAATTGGTTGAGATAACACAGTGCATAGAGAAGCATAACCACGTTTTACAGAAAAGTAGCTAGATGGCTGATAATTGAGTTTGTAATATGAGGAATGTCGTTTTTACTGTGATCATATTACTGTATCTTTAGGAGCTGGTTCCTGTGTGTGTGTGTGTGTGTGTGTGTGTTCAAGTATTCTAATATATAAAAAACATTTTTATAAAAATCTTAACACCTACCCTGTTCTTGGAGTGGTAATCTCTGTATTCAGAAAATGAATTCACTCTCAGGTAAGGAAGAGAGGTAATTCTAAAAAGCTGTGATTTGTTTTCATTTACCTTACCCCACAGTACTGGAAACTGCCAATTCTCAGGTAGGGCTAAGTGCTTTGGAAGCATAAATAATGCAAAGGTGTGATTGCCACTTTTATGCAGATTATTACCTAGCAGGAAAAAAATATTCCCAAATAGTGGTTCCTTTTATTCAGTCTGGATACCGTCTGAACTCCCACTGTAAAAAATAATAGAAGACAATTCCTGATAGGAGAAAGGATGTGCTTCTGTGGCCACGTTTCACGCAATCACAGCCTTCAGAACTGTGAAGAAAATTAGCCTTCATCTTCTCCATGCCGCCCATGTGACAGCGCAGCAGCTGTGTCTTGAAAGTGCACAAGCTTTTCATGTCCAATCCGAAGAAGCTTCGCTGAGTTTTGGAAGCGATTCTGATGAGTTTTCAGTTACTAGTTCCCCTGAGCGAGGTTACTGTGGCTGTGGGTGAAGTTTGTATCCTGGGGCAAAGAAGCAGTGTTGGGGTGGGAGGGAAGCAAACTTCACCGGATGGGCTTTCACTTTCAGTCCTTTTAGGGAGCTCATTCCCAGGGCGGCCCCTACTTTCTGTCTCCTACCCCATCTCCTGGAGCCCTTTCCCAGCCTTTCTTCGCCTTCTGTCTTCACTCACCCTTTCCCCTTTTGCTCCTGACACAACTTCCTAACACCAGAGAAACGGTGAGAGAACTCGGGTCAAGCACATGGTGCGTCGGTGACAAAACTCACTTGGGAAGAACAAGATTCAGGCTCATTGAAGCCCCAGACGATAGAGTAAGAAATAATGGCCTTGGTTCCTCTCTTACTAGATTAAAACCTGCCATCAAGACAACGAACATCGAACACACCTTAGGAAGAAAGGGAAGGGCCCTGGTGCTAGTGCCGCGGCCTAGAGAGCCGGGTGGGAAGTAGCGTTCATTCCCGCAGAGCCGGTGCTCATCAGCAGCCCTTCCAGTCCGCGGTCAGCAGTTCCTGCGAGGTGCGGAGCACAGCTGAGGACTCACTCCTGCAGCACCTGAGCTGCACTCGGAAGGTGAGGGCCGCAGACGTGTAGAGTGTACAGGAGATGCGTTTCTCGCATGGCTTTAATTTGAAAGCCTTTCATTCTGAAGATGTCCGGGTGCTGAGATACAGCAAAGGGAATGCGTTGTGCTCCTTTGAAAGGCTTTTAATCAGCACACTTAGGAACGAGACTTGAGACATCCTGAGGGCGACGCTGGCTTGTCGGCTGCAAGATCAATAAAATGCAGACACCGGTCTTTGCCACACTCCAGAGAATCAGTTTGCAGAGTGCAAAGGACTTCGCTCCGAAGCTGCTGTCTCTGCAGCAAAGGCCACTCTGGGCAGGGCTCTTGGGACTCGCCCCTGCCCGGCAGTTTCAGCTGCTCAGCTGCCAGGTGACCGGGCTCAGCTGCTCCGAATTAGGGTCAGGTCAGAGGCGTTTCCAGTCCACTCAGGCCACGGGGCGATGCAGTTGTATTAAGTGACTGCGTAAGTGGCGTCTTTTTTAAAAAGCCTCCAGCCGTGAGAGGGGAGCGGTCGCATGAATGCGGTATTACGTGTTACTCCTGACCAAAGCAAGGCGGTGCTAGAGATGCATAGCGCGGTTTCCACGACTGCTGCCCACCGCCCAAGGCAGCGCTGATCCACCTGGCCCTGTGTTCCCAGGCAGGCAGGGAGTGGAGGAGGAGGGCTCTCTGCTTTTCCTCGGTGTAGAAGGGCTCTTCCTCTTCCATCAGCCTAAAAGCGATTGGAGCAAAAGCCTCCACGTCTCCGTACTCTTGAGAACAGAGGTGAACATGATTTTTAAAATGGTAAAATAAATTACACAAACAGAATATTGCCGTGTTAACTACGATACTGTTTTCCTACCTTTTGTATTTAGTCTTTAAAATGATTTGCCCTTTCAAATCGTCGTTAAATGTCCAGTAATGTTGAGGCTGCTAGACAGGCTGAGGAACGTCCTCCCCACCACAAAAGGGGCTCCTTATCCCTTGGGACCGTGGACGGATGTGCACACACACGTAATCTGTGGGAATGAGCTGTGGTGGGGAAGAGTTGTGTGGTGTGGGTGTGGAAAGACCTCACTGTTCAGCCTTGCCCTTGCGGACTGGTTAGTGTCTACTCATGGCTAGCGCTGCCTGGCTGTTCTCCCTGAATATTTTGAGCTCTTCCTCTTCTCCCTCCCTCTTTCATGCTTCTTCACCTGGAAAATCACTCTTGTTATTTGGCCATAGTTTTGTCCCCTCTTAAATCCAGGAACAGTGAGAATGATCTATATGAACTGAAACCATGGGTGGAGACCCTCAGAATTCGTTCCTAGCAGCAAGTGATGCAGCCAAGTAAGAGCTCTACTCCTTTAGTCCACCTCTCAGCAAACCCTTGCTGGTGTAGGCACTGACCCAGCTCTACTTCCCTCGTCTCACCAGCCTGCTTACTCTTCGTGTCTGTCCTCACTTTCTTCTTCGCTGTGCTAGCTTCTGTTCTCTTCCCAGAATTCTTTCCCTGAACTCTGGGCTAGACTGCGATTCCCCTTCCCCTCCTCCCTTGGAAGGAACCCTGTGCATCAACAAAAACACAGCCTCTGCCATGTCAAAAACTGTGTTTCTGCCTGTCTTGCCCCGCTAAACTGGTGCTCTTTGGAGAATCAGGACTGTAAACTTCTTTGGATACTTGTCAGTTGCTGCTACCCATCCAGAAATCAGATTTACTGGCAGGTCTCAAAGAGGTCACCGCTCATAACCTGACAGTCTCATTGGATTCGCCCTTCATAGCACTTAGCACTTCATGTGTTCTCTTGTTTATTTAGATGTGTGTTCATGGTTTGTTTCCCCCATTAAACTACAGACTCCTTAAGAACAGACACGTTCTGCCTTGATCATCTTTTTTATCAATATTGCTACAGCAGTGCTTAATAAATAGCAAATCTCCAATAAAATATGTATTTTCAAAACTGAGTTCAGTTAAGGATGGATTGACTGGGGGGTGGGCATATGGTAAGATTTCAGTGAAGCAATCAGACTTTAATTAGCCTGCCTGCATTCGCTTCACAGGACGGGCCAATGGTTACCTCCGCGTGATTATTTACCCGCTTCTGGCAGTGCAGGTCCCCAGGAGCGTCACCCACTATGTTAGTGCATTCCAGTGTTTCCATGCTGACATGCTGTGGATGCCACTAGTGACTGTTTTCTGTCCCCACCATTTTCATTCCCTTCCTGTTCCCCAAATAAAGCATTGGCAGAAGAAAAACAGCAGAATTAGCCTTTAAAGAGTCCCCCCACCCTGCAACCTAAATTCTCACCTATTCACGGGCTAACTTCTCTGCCTGCAAGCCTGAACTTTGAAGCATTGTTTTGAAGATTACGTGAGAACACTGTGTGAATACACTCTTCCAGCTCCAGCGTCCTTTTCTAATAAGACTACGCATCTCTCCCTTCCCTCGCCAGCACGGCAGTGTACTTCCCCTAAGTGTCTGTCTTTTTAATCATCTTATTGTTAATCACATAAGGTCATAAATGCATAATCATTTACATTTTGGATCATGAGTTTCACAACTGCTGGATTTACTAGGGCAAGGGGGAAGTGGGTAGCATAGGCAAAAGGAAATTGGAATTTGAATCTTTGATTACAGTGACCCATTTGTGGAGCCCACGATCATTGGGGAAAAGATGTGGCCGTGACAATTCTGCAGTGTGAAATAAATGTAAGACTGGGACTTCTTCAGTCATTTACCAAAGCCTCCCTACTGACCTTCACTGCATACCTGTTGAGCTTGTCCAGTGTATAAGGTGCTGTGTGGGCGTGGAACGGGCCGGGGGCCGCTTCCTGGGGGCTAAAGACCACAGTCACCTTGATTGAGGTTCTCTGAAGAGGGGCTTGCAAGGAAGTGAATTACAGAGCCATGTTCACCAGTTGTAAATAAGGTACTGTTATGAAGGTTATTGAAGTAGATGCTGTCATCATCCTGTTTGTTTGACCTACTGGGAATTAACCCAGTACCTTCACACTGAGCTACATCCCTGTCACAGTCACCTTGATTGAGGTTCTCTGAAGAGGGGCTTGCAAGGAAGTGAATTACAGAGCCATGTTCACCAGTTGTAAATAAGGTACTGTTATGAAGGTTATTGAAGTAGATGCTGTCATCATCCTGTTTGTTTGACCTACTGGGAAATAACCCAGTACCTTCACACTGAGCTACATCCCTGATATTTTTTCCCCTTACCTCTGCCCTCCCTTCACCCCCTCCTCCCCTCCCCATCTACAAACACTTTATTTCCATCTTTTCATTATCTCATACTTTTTTCTTTGCCCTTATTACCCTTCCCCTACCCATCTCACCTTCCCTACAACTTTAGCTCTTTTCTTCCCATTTCTCAATGTCAGTAATCTTATTAGGATCTTATGTATTATTGCAGATTATTCACACCAGGAAAACTATTTGGTATTTACACATGTGTGACTTATTTATTTCACTTAGGAGTATATCTTCAATATGTATCCATTTTTCTATGTATGAATCTATTTTCTCATTCTTTATGGCTGAGTAATATTCCATTTTATAGA
>NW_022900915.1:41723948-41767543 GCF_012274545.1 Fukomys damarensis
TTCCAGCAAGTTTAATGTTTCTGTTTTAATATTTAGATCTTTAATCCATTTGGATTTTAATTTAGTGCATGGTGAAAGATAAGGGTCTAATTTTAATCTGTGGCAGGTTGACATCCAGTTTTTCCAACACCATTTATTAAAGAGGCTATCTTTCCTCCACTGAGGATGGTCAGCTCCTTTGTCAAAGATGAGGTAGCTGAGTACATCTGGGTTTGTTTTTGTGTCTTCCAGTCTGTTCCACTGATCCTCAGGCCTATTTCTTTGCCAGTACCATGCTGTTTTTATCACAGTGGCTTTGTAGTATAGTTTCAAATTGGGAATTGTTATACCTGGTGCCATGTGTCTGTTGCCTAAAATGGCTTTTGCTATTCTAGGTCTCTTACGGTTCCAAATGAATTTTTGGATTCTTTTTTCTAGTTCTGTGAAATATAGTGTTGGAATTTATGGTTTTGTTTTTGTTTTTTTGAGACAGAATTTCCCTAAGTGGCTGATTGCCCAGCCCAGTCTCCAACCTGCAGTCCTCCTGCCTCAGCCTCCAGTGTGCTGGGATTACAGGGATGCCCTACCACACCTAGCTTCATGACACAAAATTTTAAGACATCTAGCATCTGCTCATAGCATAGCACCAATACAGTTTTAAAATCAATCCTCGGTACTCAGTTTATGCAGTCCTGTGATGGTTCACAGGCGAGGTATTTGCTGAAGTCTCAGCTAAGCTTGATAGGCTTAGTGAGCAGTTCTGGGGAGCAGTGCGGTTAGAGAGCAAATCTCTCTCTGCAAAAGTTGCAGATTCTGTCAGGATGTCCAGTTCCACAGAAGGTCTTGAGATACGTACTGCTAAATGGCCCTGAGTTCCTCCCCAGGCCCTCACCACCATCTCATTGATCAAGCCGAGCTCTGCAGCTCTGCCTGTGCAGCTAGTGGCCTTGTCATGGCCTTGTACCCTTCTGCCCACCCTGGGCACAGAGCGAGGACAGGGTTCTCGGGCCTCCTTAATAGCAGTGATGCTACAAAGCCAGAGTTCTGCACTTCTTAAAATCAGACCGAGTGACATCAGGAAAGTTTCTTACCATTGTAAGAAGTTTGTAAAACTATTAAAGTTTAAAATAGGGAGCAATAAAATAAAGGGTCAACATTTGAGTTTTTCAAGTTAAGGTTTGGGAATATCAAAATAAGATTATTAGCCACAGCTCCTAATTTGCACTTTTAAAAATGAATAAATTATTAATTTAATGACCAATATGATATCAATACTTTCATGAAGAGTAACATTCCTAATTACATGTTTAAAAGTTCGTTACTGTCTAGATTTAATGTATCTAGTGAATGGTATTTTAATTGTAAATTGCAAAGATGAAAGTTTACTGTGTCAATATTATCTTTACTAATACCGTCTGATTAAAATGATTAATTATCCATGTATTTTAATTCTCTTTATAAAAAATGTTTAAAAGGTTTTAAAGGCATTAGAAAAATGTTACTATTGTACTTTCAGCCTTTTACTGTTTTACCATGGAATACAAAGAAAAGCACATTTACTGTAATGAAAATACAGTTAACAATGGAAAATATCACCCTAATTTCTAAAAATATTATAATCCAGTGGTAGAAATGTTCTTCTCAATCATGGTCTGAGAATAGCATTCAATTACTAATGTTAGACTACAGAAATATTTAAAATTTATATTGTGTTTGGTGGCAATCGTTGGTCAACTTGACTTATGTATACTGATATTTAATAGTGGCAATTCGCCCTTTTTCAAAATTTCAAGAATTCTGATGAGTTATTGTAAATTTCATTATAGAATTATCATATTAACTATCTAATCCTAAATTGGCAACAATTTAAACACTGCATACAACATGTTAAGTATTATTCTATTTATTATCCAAATTTGTGTTAACAAAAATGTAAATATAATGTATGAAATATTAAAGAAATTAAGAAAATCAGGTATAGTTTTTGTTCTCTCATAATTCTACCTATTTTGAATTTCAAAACCGAAATTAAATATGGTGAAATTGTATTAAGTTATTATGGAATTCAAATACATATTGTGCATATAATTATATATTCAATGTACATATACATTTTAGATGGAATTAACTCCATTCCTAACTTTAAGAACTAAACATGTTTAGTATCAGAGGACTTATTATTTGAGTCTGTTTTTTTTTTGGTCCCAGGGATTGAATTTGGGTTCTTGCGCTTGTAAGGCAGGCCACTGAACCGCTGAGCTAAATCCTTGGCCCTATTTGAGTCTGTTTTTAATCTTAGAGTTTTAAATATTTACCATGAAATTATGTTAGATTTCCATGTCACAAATTTATAGAAAAATAAAAGAAACTTAAGATGCAAATAGAGAATCCCAAGAGTTTTAGATTTTGTACTAAGATGTTACAAAGAAAGATATTTCAGTACCTTGACTTGCTGAATAGTATTGTCTTGTACAATGACCGTTATTACTCTAGTTATAAAAATAGTTTCTGTACCTATTTTCTGTAGTTTATAAGACATCATAGATAGTTTAATATTCTACTCTGTAGACAAATCTGTATATATTCACTTTTGGAAAAGCATAACTCACATGGCTAAAAAGGTTTCAGTTAAAAAAAAAAATTTTACAGTGAAAAACATGAATGCAAAACTGACTTTGGCAGAAAATTTAGATGTGCACTAATAAAGAAGTATTGCTTCAACAAACATTTATAAGGGATTACAGTTTATGATTTATGAGTGACTATTATCTCTGAAAATATAAAATATGACATGGGCCATTTAAAATTTCTTATTTATGTCATTGAAAAGAAATAGACCCTCGTGTTCACGGGAGCAACTCACAGAAAGTGGCACATAGGGTAGAATCATAGCGCGTTCGGGGCAGGTCTGTCCTGAGGCCTCTTTCAGACCAAAGGAAGAAAAGGCACATGAGGAGCAACAACGATTCCTGCGTGTAGTAATTCATACCGGAGCTGTGGATTAGTGAGGCTTAAACAGTGTGAGGATTCAAATTAAAATCCTTTTAGCAATATTTTACATCACACCAAATAGCCACAGCTTGCATGTGGGATTTCTCATCTGTTTGCACGGCTTTCTGATTTGTTCCCAGAATGTTCCGGCCCATTGGGAATTGAAGGTGGAATCATATCGAATCAGCAAATCACAGCCTCATCTACCCACCGAGCTCTTTTTGGACTCCAGAAATGGTACCCGTACTATGCACGTCTTAATAAGAAGGGACTGATCAATGCCTGGACAGCTGCAGAAAACGACAGATGGCCGTGGATTCAGGTAACAGTGGAGTGATACACAGTTTTGCCTAAATGCCTATTGTCATATGAAAAAGAGCGGAAAGAGCTAGTGGTCTCAGAAAGGGTAATTTACTTAAGGGTTCAGTTTGGCTACAGACTCTAAAAATGTGAAGAACATACACATTACACTGGCAAATGTATTAGAAGGATTAAAGTAATAAAATTCTTGAGCTGTATAAACACTACCTTAAAATACATCAGAACAAGTCTTAGATACCTGTTCATTCAGAGCATGCACTTTTAGACAGCAATTCCTTATACTACAAAAAAAAAAAAATTACATCTATTCTTTTTCTGTCTCTAAGGTGTGGCTTTGCATGTGCAAATTTAAAATACACAATGTATATGACGGTGCCTCAAATGTTAGCAGCACGTTCTTTCAGTAATTAAGGACTTTCAATTCCTAGTGTCATGCACAGTATTTTTATCAGCCTGCTGATTTTTAAAAGAATACTACACCCTGAGATACTAAGTATTTTCCCAGGGTTACACATAGAGTAGTGATGTGAAAGGCTGATATTGTGTTCATTTTAATGCTTTCTGAGGACTTAGATAAAGTGAAACCATAAAGTAGTATTTAGGGAACAGAGAGATGATCATTAGTGGTCTCTGAGAAAGATTGCACCTCTGTTGGGAATATAGCTTATTAGTATCTGTCTAGCTGGTCACCAGGATGTACCCTAAAGGTAAGACAGGGACATTGTGCTCTGGAGTCAGAGGAAGAAGAAATCACCATGGGAAAGTTGCTTGGTGGCGACAACTTTTGAGGGCCTTGGAAGACAGCTTGCGGTAGAGACTAGATGGGGAAGAACAGCCCTGTCACAGGGGTGACATGAGTCTGGAAGGCTCCTGTAGAAAATCGCAAGTACAGTTTACCGGAAGGGTCTGTGAGTTTGCTGTGCCATAGGATCTGAGCAAAAGGCTCTGGCCTTTACCACTGGAGTGGGGGCCGTTACACACAACTTTGATCAGCTGAGGGGCTGCTCTCGGCTTACTACATATTTTGAGTCAGGGGAACATCAGCCTCTGACATGACGTCATTAAATACCACGCGTAAAGGTTGCTGTACAGGCATTTAATAGAAAGGAAAATTGATTTATGGCCAAGTAACAAGACTTGCATACTTAGGAACTGGGCTGAAATCTTCACATACTTCCTTCTCTGAAGAAATCTTATGTCTCCTAGAGATTTATTTTATCGAAATGGCAGTGCGTGGTGGGCCAGTATTCTTGTTTTCTTTTATGAACTTATGTCTGCGTGTGCTTGTGGAAATTGCTTCTTAAATTAATTTGACTTTTTCCATCTGTAGCCACATGTACGAAAAGAATTTCAAAAACCAGAATAACACATCTGCACAGTTTTGGTTAGAGACTGATGACAATCTGATTAATTTAAAAATAGACACAAAATAAAAGAAACTATATAACTAATATTCATTCCAGAGATGGTTTTAGCCATTGTAGCTGATGAGCAGATTTGGTACATTTGTGGAAAGGCAGTCATGATGGAACTTTAAAAGTTGTTAATATTTCACACTTTGATTTTTTTTTACCTTATTTTGCCCGAATTTATTGCCTACTTTACACAGTATATCATTCTGCCTTTGAAAAGTTGGACTTTAGGTTCTCTTTCTCCCAGTCATAATGGAAAGAAATAAGTTCAGTGGAGCAGGACAATGATCATCTCAAGGAAGTTTAGATTGAGTATAACTTAGCCTGTCATCTTAAGTGAATAGTTTAAAATTTACTTTTATGGCCACTGGGCTGCTGATGATGATAATGATGATGGCAACAATAATCTGCTTTTTTCTGAAGATGGTAATTTACTTTTGTAGAAAAACTGCAGAAGTCAATAGAAGAAGTTTTCTCTTAGAGGAATAGGTGAACAAACTAAAAACTCAGCACTGTTACTCAGTAAATACTCAGTGAATATGTTCAAGGTCTATATTTTCATATTCTTTAATAGTATTTTCTGTTTCCTGAAAAGGAAGTTCACAAGTTACTTAAAGGAAAATCATATTTAGGGGACTCTGAGGAGATTAATTCCCTAACAGATTTTCTGTGCTTAAGCATTCGTTTTTAAAAATGTTTATTAGTACGTGTTTTTAGTGCATAGTGTTTATATTCCTCGTGAGACATTAGTACAAGGACACGGCACATCTGCATTCCTTTTTTCACCTGTTTCCCTCCCCTCCCTCCAAGTCTTGATCCCCTTCCCATCTGAAAAAGATACATCACTTTACTTCCTGTTATGTTTTATTTTGCTCTCTATTTATAACTTGGGTTTCTCATATAAAAGAAACCACCCATTTTATCCTTTTATTTGTATTCAGCCATTTAAATGAAACATTTGAGTACTTTGCTTAAACCTACTTATGATGAGCATAGTGTTCTCCTAATCTTTTAGGTGTATAGCACACACACACTAATTAGTATTCAATTTAATTTTCTTCCTTGTCTTGATAAAATGAAAATTGAAAATGCCATTTTAAATTTCCTTACTCAGCATGCAATTACTGATGGGAGCACGGAGCTCATAATTGGCTCTGGATTTAAAGAGTCGGTACAGAAAATGCAGTTAAACAAGAACTTTTTTTCCTGACCTTTATTTCTTCACTTAGATTTTTTCCAAGTATTAAATAACACCATGTCAAGCATTCCCTTAGTGTTTTAGAATATACATTTCTATTGCTGAGTGATGTGTTACAAATAGCAGTGTCATAATTATGACAGGGTGTCTGTGATTATCTCAAGTAAAAATATAAAAAGCTTATTCAAAATGTTCAGATGAGTTTCTGAGTGGATGTAGGGGTCCAGTTTCCTGTTGCCTGTTGAACATACCCAACACTGCAACTTACAGGGAGGAGTAATTAGGCTCAGGGTTTTACGGGTTCAGTCCCTGATCACGTGGCTCCAAGGCAGGAACGTCATGGCAGAAGGGTGTGGTGGAGCGCTTCCTGCCACCAGGAAGCAGAGCACCGATAGGAGTTACACCCTCCAAAGACTGACCCAGTGTCCCTCCTCCTCTATGGGTCAAGCTCCTACCAGTGTATTCAACATGAGCATCCCTGGATCCATCCATAGTGAGTAAATGTCCCCAAGAATTAATGGCCTCTCCAGGAGTCTCTCAATCCACTCAAATTGATGATTAAAATGGATTATTTTCTTTTCTTTTATGACAGCATGTAGTAAATCTTCTATTTTAAAAAAATTTTCTAAAGTAACTCTGTATTATAGTATAGATCTTAAATGTCCCCCAGAAGTCACATGTACTTGGGATGTTATTGGATCGTGAGAGTGCTTTATTCATCAGTGGCTTCATCTATTGCCGATTTCACAGCTGAAGGTGCTGCTAAAAGGTGGGGACTGGCTGGCGACAGGCCGCTGGGCCAGGGGTGGCCTGGAAGGGTGCGCTCTTGCCTCTGGCTTTTCCCTTCTCTCTTGTTGCCTGGCTGCCAGAAGCTGAGCTGCTGTCTTCCAGCAGTCCCCTCCACATGATCCTTTTGTCTTGGAACAAGAAAAACATGGGCTGAGCTGCTGAAAT
Organism: Fukomys damarensis; assembly: GCF_012274545.1. NCBI lineage: Eukaryota > Metazoa > Chordata > Mammalia > Rodentia > Bathyergidae > Fukomys > Fukomys damarensis. The sequence continues at coordinate 41,730,804 of NW_022900915.1, forward strand.
TGTGATCCTGTAGACCTCTCCTCCTTCAGGATACAAGTGTCAAATACCATGTCCAGCAACGTAAAAGCTGACCAGTACATTTTGCTTGCATATTCCTTGGATTTCTAGCTATTCCTTTACTGTATTTATCCATTTAACAGACACTTACAGAATGAATGTTACTCTGCACTATATTACTAGTCACTAAAAAAAAAAAACAACAACAACAACAACAAAAAAACACCAAAACACTGCACATCCTTTCAAGATACTCTGAATCTAGAAGATAGAAAAGTAAGTGCCCAATATATTTTGATCTTATTTTCCATGGTCCCTAACTGTTCCCTAAGTATCATGATATTTTTATAATCAAATGGCCTATATTAATAGGGTTTTTATAAAACCTAAACTACATTAGCTTCATATAGAATACAGACATAATTTCCCATTACAATATTATCTAGCTATCGTACTGCATGGTGATCTAGTATAATACCAATACCAATTTCTGTATGGAAGTAAATTTACTATTACTTGTATCAATAGTAGCATTTTACCACTGAGAAAAATGAAGTTTAGCTCTCTTTTGAGTAATCAATTCCTCCTTCAGAAATTGTGGTTAAGATTTTAACAGATTCTGGTTCTTCTCTGTACGACAGAGTCTGTAAGGGGAAGAGATAGCTGTTTTTTAAATTTTAATTTGCCAAAGAATCATGTATGACTTAGCAAGAATAGAAATTTCCAGATTTCTCTTCAGGTCCACCTCAGAATGCTCTGTAAAAACTTGTCTCATCAGCTTGGGGAGTTAAGATTTTTACAGCCTGAATTACAGTAATAAGAGAAATAAAGTCAAAACACTTGTGCCTGATGATCTTGGCACTGTGCTGATGGAAACTCCAAATAGTGCTGATTGCACAGGGTGGGGAGAGTTAAAAGAAAGGTGAAATAAAAATTTAAAAAGACAATGGAAAACGGAAAGTTGCTAAGCCTAGGAGAGGCAGAACCATGATGTGTATCTTTATCAGAAGCACATCCAGCTTTAACAAAAATTTTCAAATATTGTGCATTAATTATGAAACATTCCTAAGTGATTCTCAGATTCTTCTTTTCTATAATATTTCAAATATACAAATGCAAAATTATCTGACTTCTGCATTTAAATAATATAACTGTAAAGGTAGAATAACTTACTATTTTAAAGGTAGAATAACCTATTATTAAATAATGTGAACACAGATTTCTGAAACACAAATTTCATATGGATATTTTGAAACACTTTAACTTTGGGATTGAAAATGCAACAAACATTATATGTTCTCTGTCAAATATCTGTACATAATATGTATGAAAAATTTTATGGTAACTATAGATACCTCAACTCCTCCAGATAAATTATTTTTAAAACCTCGTGACTCTAAAATATTTTTTTATTTTTGTACTTGCAGAACATGAATTATATAGAATTTGGTTTGCCTATAGTGTTTTCTCATTCAAGTAAAAAGTGTTTTAACCTGATTACTTTCCCGAAACAAATAAATAAACAACATTCCCAGACATGCGCTTATCCATAGTAAACACACCTATAAAGCTAATTACACCAGAGCTAGACATTGATAAATTGCTTCTTCTAATGACTCTTTTAATAAGCTCTGATCCTCAGTGGAAAATTAGAATATTCATTTCAAGTACTTTATTAGAAATGAGCTTTCATATATGGTTGCATGTTTTAAAAACAAATGTTACTCTTTACATTTCCTGAAAAGCAGTCATATTTATTAAAAAATGAATTGGACCTCTCAGTACTGAAAAGCTGATGCCTGTGGTCTTGAGGTAATCCGGCGAGTGTACCGCGTTCTTCCGGCAGGGCTCCTCTCACTGACTTACGAGCTCTGAAGGACGCTCTTCGAATCGCAGCTCTGGGTTCTCTGAGCTGTGGAACCCGTGATTCAGCTCTCGTGTTACTCAAGCTGCAGCTCCAGTCCTCCTTTCCTCTGAGTTGCTTCCTCTGGATGTTTGGAACCCACAGCCTTTCTGGCCTAAATTTCTCACTGTCTCTCGAAGGCCCGCATGGTTTGTTGGGCTCGGGCGCAAACACTGCCCAGCCAACCCAACAGCCTCCGCTGCTGTTCATATTCATCCCTTGTTTCTTTCTCTGTGAAGCCATTCCTGCCTCTTCAATCCAAGGACAGAAGTGACCAGGCGCCTTTCTTTGCCCTGCCCCGTGTATTTTCATCACAGCAGCATGTGTTGCCCTTGACTCCCTTTTCTTGTCCTACACTTTAGTCCTTGCTTTTAGGATAAACACTTGACTTACATCTACTTCCACAGTACCTGAAATAAAACCTACTTTGGAAGAATGCTCAATGGATGAATAAGAAAAGAGGAAATATTGCACGTGAAAGATAAGGAGAGGGGAGGTGTGTTTGCCCCTGTTGATTATACCGCATTGATCAGTGTTGAGAATGCCAGACAGCTCACGCGCTGTTCCGCTGTTAGCTGTTTACCTCACTGGAGCCATTGCTGTGCATCGTGTCTGGAAGCCCCCCAAAGCCTCATGCAGTCTCTTTTGGAAATGGCTGAACGTGGCTCGTGTGATGCTGGGATTAAGGCTACGTGATTATTAAACCACTGCATATGAGTGAGTGTTTTGGCACTGACACCGTTACCTCCCTCGTTGCCTGTGCTGCCTTGTGGGCGCCATGTTGTTTGTCCTCTGCAATCCCTGCCTAGGAGCCAGCTGATTATGGGCTGAAATCTCTACAAACTGTGAGCCAAATAAACCCTTCCCCTCTGACTTTGGGTGTCAGATATTTTGTCTCAGCATGTAGAGAAAAATAACTAATAGCCATGTTAGCAGAAATGATCTGTGTGTTCCATGCAGCGGACCACAGTTTATTCCCAATCCCTGCGAACCTCTCTGACAGGCGACGTGAGATGGGCACTGGCACATTGCAAACAGCTTGTCTGGGAGTTTGCCTGCTAAACTCAGTGGATCAAGAGTGGCAGTCTCGCCTGCCTTCTTCCGTCCCACTTGTTCCAGTCCCAAAATGTTAAAGACGTGAACATTTCATTCAACTTCTTACACATTTAATAAATCTGTTATCATAGCCATTTCACAAGACTTCAGAAACTTTAGGCAAAACTATTGCTAGTATAAATTAATCTTCTCCATCTAAGATTAACTTACATAAAAAGCTTTGAAAGTGCTAGTATTTTTCCAACTTATTAAATTTTGTGGTTTGCCCTTAAAAATCATCCAAGACATACTAATTACCTACCTACTATTACTATTAGTCCTAATAGAATAGAAAGAGATGTGGGCTGTTACTTTAGCATGATTTTTAGAAGTTATTAAACTCTTAGAAGATAAATATACTTAAAAACACGCATATTATTTTTAATTAAACTTACTACACATTTTAGTACAGTATGAAATCTTTCTAAATTGTCTTTTGGGTTTATAGTGATATTTTAAATGCTTTATGGTTCAGTTAGTTTTCATTGTTTCACGAATATGACCAGAGTGACTTTTTCAGGTTGATACCAGTGAAGTGACATGGAAAAAATCTGAATAATTATAAAAAATAGTGAGTTTCTTTTGTTATGTGAAAAAAATATTGAAAGGTAGAAGCTCTGGATCTTCAGTCTGCCTGGATCACTCTGGTGTCAGATCCACCCTTGTTCTCACTCCCTGTGTCTTTACACAACCAGCGAGGGAGCCTCTGGAGGGCCGATCCTATTTGTGGTACTTGTGAGGCAAAGAGGGTGCACTGTGAGATCCTACTGTCTTTCAGAATTGCTCAGGGCAGCTCTTTGTATGGCTGAATGCAAGTCAGGATTCCACTGGGAGTCTGAACCCACTCTCAGACAGAGGGTTTTAGACCCTTCCAGGACTGCCCTTGGGAAAGGCTGCTAAAGAATTAAACTCACTCACTGCCTCTGCTGCGGCAGATATTCTACTAGAACTGCATCTGCACCTCCTGCATTAGCACAGCAGGTTACCAGCCTCCCAACCACAGGTCCCTAGAGGTGAGAAGTACAGAGAAGCAGGAGAAAAGTTGAGAGTCTAAACTGAAGGTTTCCTTGTCTCTTCATGTTTATCTTCTGGGAACTGGTGGGATCACTATTTGGACTGGGCTAAAAGAATTCCTTATTTCCACAGTAGACGCTGAATAAATTTGTACTCTGAATTTTTCTCTGAAATTGGCCTTGCTGAAAACCTCCTTGTGTTCTTGTGTTGAAAATATGAAGCAGTACCAAGCTACCTGCCCTGATCCTGAAAGCTTTATTTATTTATGTGTTTTTTGAGGCAGCAGTTAATGCAAAACCATTTCTATCCAGAGCTGTTTGTTGCTTTTTAAAAGTAACTGCATATAATTAGATTTGATTGTAGAAAATAGCATAAATTTATCCGTACTTGAATAAGAGATGAACCCTATTGCTCAAAGTATGATGTATTAGCTTTAGGAGCTAACAGCCACATCTAGCAGTACATACTGTTCCACTCCTTGACATGTATTGACTCAAATTGGATCAAATCAGTATGTTATCCCATCAATTAAATATGGAAAATAGCCGTAGAAAGATGTGTAAGTTGTTTAAATCGACTAAACTTCTGAATTGTGAAACAATGATTCAAACTCAGCTCTAAACTATTTCTAACTTGTGTGTTATTATCCTTTCTTTGGCAATCCTCAGTAATTCCCCTTTACCTTTCATGAGTGGGAAGGGTGACACTAGGAAAGTTAAAGCTTTGTAATGGAACTATTCTATCTTAGAAATATTTCATTTGTCCATAAACAAGTAGTTTATCTCTAGTCTGGAGTGATAGTTCTCCAGCTGTATGTAAAAATGACCTGAGGCGCTTGGGAAATATCATCCCCATCCTTAGAATTTCTTAATTACTGGTCAGTGTTGTGTCCCAGGTGTTACCTGCAAAGCAGACAGCTTGGGTGTATGTTTGTATAGGTGATCCTCAGGGGGGAAATGTAATTACCAGCCTGATGCCTACCAGCAGTTCGGTTCCAAGTCTAGGAGAGAAGTGCGCTTCACCTTGGATTTGTCTCTTTTGCTTTTAGAAGCAACTTAATTAAATGCACTGAGATGGTAGAGAACAGTGTCCTGCTCTTCTGACACGTTGGTGCAAAAGGGGTATCAAGATAGCACAAATTCAAGACCTAATGCTTTAAGCTGTCTTGGTGATATTTTGTTTTTAACTTGCCTAGTTTCGTGTTATTCTTAGGTATAGTCCACATTCCTTCATGAACTGGAAAAGACAGTGTTTATTTCCAAAGTTTTGTTTTTTTTTTTTTTTGCCTGTAACATGAAGACTACACTAATCCATTAATAATTATAGTTAAAGGGTTGTAGAACAGGTAAATCCCCGTAAAGTTACTCTACAAATGGTTTTGTTGTTAAATCTTCAATCCTGTCCCAAAAGTGTTTAAACTTTTGTATACCACAGTCTATAAGGGGAAGAGATAGCCATTTATTAGACTTTAATATCCCAAGGATTCATGGGTGACTTGGTAAAAATAGAAATTTCTAGATTTCTCCCCAGGCCATCCTCAGAATGCTCTGTAAAATTTTGTCACATCAGCTTGAGAAGAATAAGAATATAATAATAATAAAAACACGCTAAAAAGCCATTTTTAATTGTCAAAGACAAATTCACATTTTTGAGGATGACATTAAAGAAATTGTTCTGGACAGGAGGGAATAAAGAGATCGAAATCACCAGTGAGGTGAAGAAAGTCCCGCTCATCAGGGACAGGTCCTCTTATACTGAAGAGTTGGGCACACATGTAGACTAGTTAGGAAGACAAAGACCAGGAGTGGGGAGCAGCCACTGATGCATGAAGATGTACCAATGTCAGACTGAGTCAGACGTAATGGTTATTGAAGAGTTTGGGAGGATGGCTCGTCAGTGGTCTGTGTTTTAAGTACCCAGCACTGAGAAGCAGTCAATAAAGCTTTGTAAAAAAATAAAATGTGGAATGCTTCTTTGCAATGACGGGATCATAGGAATAGGGGCAGCTGTTAGGATGCATAAACGAGTTCCCAGAGGAACATGTCAGGAGGACCTGGGTTAGAGCACTAAAATAAGATGAAAGATGAACCCATGGAGGACTTCAGGGTGCAGGACTAGCAAATGATAGAGTGATTGTGTGTTAGCAGAGAAAAGGAGAAACAAGCTCTAATGTTCTGAGCTTGACTGTGACAGCAGGACCATTACTGCAGCTGTAGATACCTTGGGGGAGTCGGTATAGGGGTTAGGGTGGGATTTCAGCCAAACTGGCTTTGGGATCTCCCCAAGGATTGGTGGAGCAAGAAACTTCTGAACACAAGCCCGACTAAACTAAACTTCTCCCCCTTTAAGTGGCCGACATCATGGAATTTGTCCAGGAAAGCTGGCCAGCACAGTTAAATTCTGGTAATGGCATCCAGCAGGAAGTTAGGAAAGTGAGTTTGGGGCTCCGCATAGCACATGAAATGGAGTAAGTAGACACCAGTGCCCAGGACACCTCTGAGATGTGATCTGTCTGCAAATATTCCGTCATGCCACTAGCAAGTCCACGTCTATACCTAGTAGAAGCGTGATTGGCTACTACTGCCTTTGTAGAATTCAAAGAGCTACTTGAGAGAATGATGGGGAATCCCAGAATAAGGTGGCATCTTTCTCTTGCCTGTGTTTCCATCAGAGTATCTTATAAGGCAGTAGCTTACTGAGGGTTCCTATTTTACAGGGGCTTCAGGAAGAGATGCCCCGACCTTTCAGCTTGGAAGTGACTTTATCCATTCTCCAGTCATACCTTTTCTCAAACACTTTTTCTTCCCATCACATGTTGGTTACAATTTTTCCATGTATTTGTTTTTAATGTTTCTGCTACGGCTCTCCTCAGAATTGATGTATTTAATTAAAATCAGAGCTGTTTCTGCCTAACATTGGTATGTAGTTAGTATAGATTGCTTTATTTTGTTACAGTTTTGCTTCTTGAAAAAAATGATAAAGCTCTCCTCTTTTCCACAAATGAATCCTCTGATTTCTTGTTTCTATTATATACTTAATGCTTCAATAGCTTTGAATCGTTTTTTGTCTGAGAGCTTACCCTACACGCATTATATTTTCTTTTCTTGTATTTAAACAACTGTGTTAAACTCAGGTCTCCTTGGTTTCTTATTATGATCTGTGCCGTTATGGACAGAGTACTAAACTTCAGAAATAGATGTGGCTTTTTCTGTCACAGATGGCTAGAGCAAGAGTCTAACCCAAGCTAGAGTTTATATGTAATGGCAGCTTTCAAGAAGCTCTTAAAAAGAAGTGGTTTACCCAGCAGAAAAATGACAAAAAGACATTCTGATATAGCTGCCCATGGGTCATAGCTTTTCCTTTCTTGGGAGTACTAACACAGACTTGGAGAGATGGACATAAGCTGTGAAAGGAGGAGAGTACATTACTGAGTGTTTTTTACCTTTTTTTGTGGGGGGGGTACCAGGTATTGAACTCGGGCCCTGTGCTTGTGACGCAGGTGGCGGAACCATTGAGCTAAATCCCTGGCCCCTTGAGTGTTTTTTAAATACCTCTGTTAGTTTAAATTTGCAATGTTGAAAAACTATTTATTGAGCATCTACTATTTGTCTAGTTATTTGGGTCATACAGAGATTTTCCATGTTCATGTGGAGATTATTTTAACAGATAAAACATTTCAAGCCATCTTATGTAGACACTTTCTAGTTAATTGTGTGGACATCTGAAAAGGGAAAAGCTGTTAGACTTAACTCAGCAGGCAATACTGCTCTGAGGAAATGTGGAGAATGTACCTGAGTTTCAGCCATAGGGGACTCCTGGAAAGGTGCATCCTTCTACCTTTATAGGGCCCATTTCTGAGTGACCCTAAACTCAATTTACATAAATAAATCCATTCACTCAATTTATTCATGGAGCATCTACAGAATGCCAACAGATGGGCTAAATTCCAGCTCCTCCTCGGGGTAGAATTCCTAGCCTCATCCTCTACCCTGCCAATCTATAGTTTCCTGTAGCTTCCTGTTCTTTCCTCACATAATACTTGCCACAGATTTAATTACAGACTTCCTAGGAGATTATTTTCATTGAATAAGCTGCGTGAGGGTAGATATGTGGCCAGTTGGGCCACCCAACTGTCTCACCATTCCCAGTGATTGAACTTTAATTAATATAAACATATTTTATCATAATGTTGGTATATCGCAATACCGGGGCTGAGACATCTTTACTCAGTAAATATGTATTAAGTGACTTAATAAATCATGTGTAGTTAAATAAGTTATATCACCTACTGTTCGGGTGTTTAAATCTACAGCAAGTGAAATAGATTGACATGAGCTGCTATGTTCTATTGTGTGGTGCTGGGCTCAACTGGCCATTAACTGTCACCTTAATCAAGGTTGCTTAACCACTTTAAGGTCCAGCTTCTTTATATACAAAACATCCACCTTCAGTCAGCCCCTTAGAATCCTGTGAGGTTTGTGGACATACAGTCAAAACGGATGTGTAGTCATCCAGTCATGAATCAAAGCATGCTCTCACCAACTCCACAAATGTATGTTGAAAAGTTTAGTTAAGACTTTTAACTGCCTACCAACATACTTTTGATCTGTTTCCATGGTAGTAAATAGATCATTAACTAAATATGTTTTACCCCAGAATTTTTTTAAAAAAAAACTACATGTCTAATAGATGTAGCCCTTGGACTTCCAAAAGGTCAGAGGTTAATAAGCCAAAGGGTCTCATGGTGGTTTCTGGGAACTTCCTTCAGAAGTAGTGGCCATACAACCAATCTCCCCTCTGTCCCTTGCTTTATTCTGCTGCCATAAACAAAGGCTGCCATTTTGAACCCTGAGACTGGTTACACACAATGGATAGGCTACCAGGTACCCAGACCCCCCAGGTGTAGTGGCCGTTGGTATCCATCACATGTTTACCCACAGGGGAAGTCTCTTTCTTCCTCTTTTAAGCCACAGCTTCTTTGGGTTTTTCCATCACTCACAGCTAAACTGAATCACACCACCCAGGAGTCTGCAGAGTAGAGTGTGCAGTAGTAGATCCAAGGCTCTCCACAGCTGGGCCATCCTGGTCTTTCAGTGGGAATTTTAAGAGCTGTGTCATGGAGAATGAAATCAATAGGGCAGATGTGTTTTCAGTTTGCCATCCTGAGAGGGGCCTTCCAGATGGATATGCACAGCAAGAGGAACTCATCCCTTTTCCCCACCCAAGCATCCTTCTGTAATGACAGAATTCTGAGAAATCTGCCCCCCAGCCGTCTGTCTTGCTGTCCTCCAAGGATTCCGTGCTGGCCTGTGACCTCAGTCTGGCCACTGGTCGTTTGCAGCTGTTCCCTGTCCATGGATCTTTTCTTTTTATGTCTGTGGTGAGGCATCTGTTCCTTTATTTATTGTTGATGATGTTCTGCTTTCCATGCCTGTTTCTTTTTCCGTCTCTTTCCCTTTCAGGTGCATGCAATGAGTGTCACTGTCTTTGCAGTCTTTGTATTTCCCCTTGGCACCTACCAGTCTCTGTAGACTCTACACCTCTGGAACATACTGGATGTCAAGCACAGTCAGTTCTTTAGAGCCATAAACAAGGTGTAATAATAATCAGATTCTTGTGTATAAAGAAGCTGTTGTGGCCTCATAGAAATCGGTGCTGTGAAAAGTGCCAGAGGAAGACGTGAATGTGTTTTAGTCTGATGGGAAGGAGAAAGCACTTGAAAGTTGGAAAAGCAAGAATGGAGAAAATCTGCAGCTTATTTTTTAAAGTGCCAAATGTGGGCTGGGGATTTAGCTCAATGGTTCCACCGCCTGCCTGCTTCATAAACGCAAGGACCTGAGTTCGATTCCTGGTACCAAAAATACATAAATACATAAAATTTAAAAATAAATAATAAAGTGCAAATGTGACTTAGTTTGCCACTTTTGAATGTTCTAATATGGTTTAAGTAGTTTATGAATAGACATTTTACATCACTTTAAATCATAGAAACTTAGAGTTTTGGATCCATAATTTTAAATGCAAATACATAAAAGATATAAATAGGTCTATTCACCTGTCATAAAATTAACTATAAACTTGGAGCTGCAGATGCCATTTTATGTGAATAAATCTGGTCAGTGGTGCATATGAGGTAGCTTTTGATCATTAAAAATAATTTGTTTTCTAAATTCAGGTCACACTCTAATGAAATTACAAAAATAAATGAATATTTTCTCTCATTTAAAAATAATTTGTTCTGCAAGGTTTAGAAAATATTCGATAAAATCTATCTATATAGCTTCTTAAGGGAAACAGAAAAAAAACTTTTTTAAAAAAATACCACAATCTGTGAGTTTTTCAAGGACTTCCTAGATGTAAACAAGTGTTCAGCAAAAAAGAATTTGAAAATGATGAAATATATTTTATATTCTTCATAACTTCATGAATCTAATGTTTTGCTCTATAGAATTGTTTGGCAGTATTATTCTGAAAAGGTGTAAGAACATTGTCTTCACTACTAACGAATAATGAGTCTGTGTTGCACTGAAAGATGTTGTGGAGAAAAGTAGACTTTTTCTGTGGTTACTTTTATTTTTCTGTATTTTTCTCCTAACTTCGAAGGTAGCGTAGATGCCTGGAATTTCCCATCATCTCCCTTGATGGGTCCTTACAGGGTCCAGAATTATCCAGTTTGTTTCTCTGGATGAATAAAAAGAGCAAATAAAATAGCTAGCTCCCGTATAAGAGCACTCAGAAAAGTAAAGTGATGTAGTCAGGAGTGATCTGATCTTTGTGAATCAAAGTATCATTTGGTTCATTTGTTACTCGTTTTGCTTCCGTCTTTGTGAATGAGAAGCTTAACTTGCCTCTTACTGGAAAAGCATGATGATGATGGCACAGCGTCCCGGTGTGCTGTGCGACAGTGGGGTTGTAGGGGACCCCGTGGCCTTGGCTGCAGTGAGTGAGAAGAGCATCCACAGGTGGCGAAGTTCTCCTGGGAGAAGAGTGGAAACCACAGTGCCCAAGGTCCTGTTCGCTGGTGTGGTAACACTGCCGCTTTCCAGCCAGGGTTTTTGGGGTATGAAACCTGCCCTCTAGCTAGAATTCTACTCTGCTGGAAGCAATGATACTTCCATTTGTCTTTTCTTCTTTTAATAGCCTCTGGTCACGACAGGAAGTTTGGGTCTTAGTGTCCTCTTTTTGTTGAATAGCACCAAGAAAAGTAGACCCTCTCTGGGCACCCTAAAACTAGACCAAGACGGGGCTGTTACTTCCGGTGTTGCTCTTTCCAGTGTGCCCGTAGCACCACTGATCCTTACTCCAAAGAATGACATGTTGCAAACTCAGTAAATCCAATTCCAGATGGTGATTTTCTGGGGAAAAGTCAAACTTCAAATTTCAAGGTGTATTTCTTAGTAAATATGTTTTAAACATTTAAATTAAAAATTGAAGTTATTTTATTTTCATATTTCATTTAAAGATAATTAGATATGTAAATATAGAACCCATACGGTCCACAGAAATACAATGCAAATTTTAAACTAATCCTTATTATACAAATGGGTAAGCAGTGAGAGGGACAAAATATTACCTCTTCCAAGAGAATTGACTATAAATTGAATTTTTTGAGTCAGGTCTCATTTTAAATGATTTTGAAATATTGTCATTGTGGTTCTGATTGTAGACACTGTATTAAAAATTATTCTCCATAAATTAGATAATCTTTCTAACTTAGTTAACAACATTCCCGGAAGATACATTTAGGGATGCACCAACAACTTAATAATGAAGAGAAACAGTCAAGCAATAGTTTGTCTGGTTTTCTTTTTTCTTTTTTTCTTTTACTTTTTGTGGTACTGGGGATTGAACCCAGGACCTGGACCATGAGCTACTTTCTCTTTCCTTTTTATTTTAGATTTTGAGACAAGAGTTTCACTAAGTCATTAGTTTGCTGAGGCCTGGCTACTTTCAACTCTCCTGCCTCAGCCTATCAGACTTCCAGAATTGCAGGTGTACCCCACCACAGTTGGGCTGGTTTGTCTATTGTACAGTTTTCTTCAATCATAAATTTAAATTCTTCAGAGAAAACAATACATATAAGTCTTTTATGCTTTTGTTTCAGTACATATGTAGATATAGTTTAAGCAACTTACTTCCTGGTATATTTAATTTTATTCATTTAATTATTTATTTTTGTTTTTTTGAGACAGTGTCTCACTATGTAGTGAGACTGACCTGGAACTCACTATGTAGCTCAGGCTGGTCTCGAACTCACAATGATCCTCCTGCCTCAGCCTCCCCAGTGCTGGGATTATAGGCGTGTGCCAACACACCAAGCCTTTAATTTTATTTTTAAAGTGCAAGTGAAAGAGTATAATTATGTGTGTGAAACAATCAGAAAGAAGGACTATAAAGTGCAAAACAATTACTTGATAACAGCTGTTGCGGGTATCTTCCTGAGATATTTCTTCCTTCCCTTCAGTCCTCTTCCTCCCCTTTTTAGTTAATTCACTCACGTTACATAATTCTAGAAAATAGTATCCTAGAAAGCGCGCCACTCTTTGAATGAGGACATATGTTTGCTGTGCAGACTTCTCTTATCTTCAGGGCATAGAAGTCACATGAAGAGCATCTTGGTTTTCTGTTTCCCAGAACTACCTCTTAACTTTTTATTACGTGATGCTTGCTTCTGCCTTGACGTTTCATTGATCCCGAATCGCCATTTAGAGCGTCGGGACATTTGCTGCCAGCTGCAGTCGTGCTTTCTCCCCTGGGGAGGGATGGGGCAGGCTCACGGCGCCCGTGGAAGCTCTTCTGCGGACATCTCTGTTGGCAAGCTCCAGATCCTGCGCTGGATGCAGGACGATCCGCGCACCGAGGGTAAAGCGTTAGCCTCTTCCCGCTAACGCTGCCCTGGCCAGGATGAGGAAACGGCATCGCGGAATTCGGATTTAGCAGGGAACCCGTGTGTCCCACCGAGAGAGGCTTGAGAAAATCAAGCTCTTCACACAAAGGGAATGCTCTGCTTTGGGGCAGTACCTTGGGTTCATTTTTCAAGAGGCATTAGTAAGGTGACTTTATTTTCACCGTTTCTAGTGTATTTTACAGAGGTTAGTATTTCTGACCTGGTGCTGATATTATTTTATCTTCTCACTCTTACTATTTCTCAAACTTCGGCCATCTGTTTTTATGTACAGAGAAGAAAAGAGATCTTTTTCTCTCTTTTCATTTTTTTTCTTTTCCGTTTGCATCCATCTATTCAGGTTGACAGAATTTAATAAACAATGAACGCTTCCATTTTTTTCATGAGTTATAGGACACACCCAGGAAAAAAGACAAGAACAATCCAAAATTCAGAGCGTGAACGCTCACCCCTGTACCTCGGACAGGAAGACCTTGTTCGTGAGGGTTCTGACTACCTTAATAAGTACCGCTCGGGCAGACTTCATGTACACATCCCAGCCCAAGCAGCCGCCTCTGGGGTGCAGGTGTGAGGAACTGCGCACGTGCAGACATTGGGCCAGCAGCAGGGACCCCGATAGCAGATGAATGCAGGTGCGCGAAGCCCTTCCGAAGCACGTGGGAATTCCCAGGAACGCCTGCGCCTGGCCAGGACTCCTAGACAGGCGGCAGTGGATCCCCCTCGCCCCCGTTCCTGTGTTTCCTCTGTCGCGTGCTGTTTAGTGAACGGGGCGTTCACTGTAACTGGAGGCTGCACAAGGAGCACGGGGCCGTAGAGAGGTTACAATTTCTATGAACTTCTCCATCCTGTCTCCAAAGAGGGCTTCTCTCCAGTTCTGATGGAAGGCTGATCCGTGGCCACGGGAAGGGAGTTTAGAAGCCCGCTTATTTGCAGCTTCAGAATTAGTGCTTGGTGATTAATACAGATCTTGATTTAAAGAAAAGGCATTTAACTGCCATGCTGTGATTCTGGGATGAATCACCACAATGCATGCATTACTAAGGCTTCAATGTTTGTTTCTTTTCTTCTTCGTATTGGTAAAGTTATTCAAGTATAGAACCCTGGATGTTAGTGACTTTTAAAAAATCAGTAATATAGATTGTGTTCAGGAATGTGTCTTTTTGAGACTTTTCAGAAACATTTCCCTTTCCCAGTCACATTTTGTGAATCAAAGAAGCTCTTTAGCCCTGCCTCCGGAACCTTTAGAAGACTGTGTGTGTGTGTGTGTGTGTGTGTGTGTGTGCACGCGCGCGTACTCGCACTCACACACATGCATACATATATAATATATACTATATACATATATACTCTTCTGTGTAAGGTGAAAGTATCACAGAAAATGCCAATTTATAATTTCAGGTGAACTAATGATCTCCAATTATATATTTTTACAGAAATCGTGTGACAAATCACTTTAATTCAGTGTAGAGATAGCTCTGATGCTCAGGCAGAATAGGCATTGTTTAAAATCGGCTCTCATTTACATCTGGTCTTCTTTATTCCCTATGCAGTGTGCTCTTAGTCTGAGCATGAATGTGCGGGTCTTGTACACACTGACAGCAAACCACCTCGTGCTATATTACTGGCAGCTGTAAGGATGGAACAGGGCCAGTCTCATCCTATCTGGCAGATTATTTTATTATTTCACCTTTTATCCTTTATTATTTATATAGTCATACAGAGTCCTTGCCTTAAAAAAGAAGCATTAAAGGGCCAGGGATTTGACTCAGTGGTTCTGCCACCTGCCTCCTGCCTCACAAGGTCCCAAGTTCAATCTCTAGTACCAAAAAAAAAAGAAAGAAAGAAAGAAAAGAAACATTAAAACATTTTAAAATCTCTAGTCCCTACTAGTCTATTTTTTAAAATTGCCTGGCATTTTTTACATAATAAGAAAATGCATTCATACACATAATGATTACTACAGAGTACAACTGATATATAAGCACTGTATGGCCCCGTAGTACTCTAATGTCACATTCTGCCAAAATGCAAATTTAAAAAAATGGGAACTCACCAGCTATTGCCTGTGTCTCCTTTACTAACTGAAGGAAATGACCACGAAGTGTTCGATCATAACTTGATTCTCCTCTGAGTAAGTTCCGAACCAAGCATCCATCTTTCTTCCTAATTGGTCTCCCGTTGACAGTGATTCCTAGTACTTGTTTAAAAAGGAAACTTTTTCTGCTTTTACTTCTTAGGCATTAAACTTTCATTTAAAAAACTGAATCCTTCTCTTTCAATAAAAAGAAAGTTTTATAAATTAAAATGAATTTTTATAAATAAAAATAAAAAGTTTCTTTGCACACTCTTTTGCTTTTGTCTTTTTTGTTGGGATTATATTTTTGTGGAGACACCGATTTCTGGTCAGACATGCAGCTGAACATACTATCTAAGCATCTCTCTGCCTCCATTAACCAGTTTGAAATTGAAAAAAGCGATGAACTATTTTGGAAGTCAGTGGCTTATTTCAGTTTTTGCCCAGATTATGGCCACAAATCATTTTCAGTGTGTGTGTCAGTATATACGCATGTTTGAAATGCTTATATATGGCATCATCCTGCAGGAAGCAAGTCTGAGAGAATACTTTGGCGGCTACCTATACTTGCACCCGGTGGCCGTAGTCAGTTACATGGTCTACCTTGAGAACAGAGGAATACAGGGCAAAGTAACAATCAGTTGTCCTCCTTGGATGGCAGGGACTTCACTCTGTCATCAGCCTAAGCAAAATATCTTCTCAGGTAACAAGAAACCATTATTCCTTCCCCACCTTCTTCCCCTTCCTCTGTCCTTACATTAGGCCAGCCTTAGTAGCAGACTTGATGAGTAGCCTTTCCTTTCACCTTCTCTATGTTTCTTTACACAAGTGAATTAGTGGAAAATACCTGACTTTATATCTTGGTGTTGTTTTTTTCTAATTTACATGCATGGCAATGTGTAGAATTCTTTCTGCTCTTTTCACACATCCTTTATGTGGCTTAGGTATTCATTTGTAAATGCAGCTCAACATTTCCTCTCCTTAGAGTGTATGCTCAGAGTGTGAGAACTCTCTCTCACACACGCATACATTTGATGTTTTAATTCTCCATTCCTCTGGAGATATCCTCTTAATGTGGGTCTCCTTTGCCAACATAAAAAATCACAATAAATACATCAGTGCATTTCTCCGTATTTACGCAAAAGCTTTTCAGCAATTAATAGCCAGATATTAATTTTACTAACAGATAGAAATGAGTAAGCCAGCAAACACTCTCCAGAATACTGGATAGTGTCTGACAGTAATTGATAGAATTTGATGCTTTATTTTTGCTATTCTATTCACTATAAAATCTCTGTCTCTTTATTTAATTTGTATTTCATTAAATAACAGGGCATGTTTAGCTATTACTGTTTCCTTTTCTCTGAATTGCCTTTTAGTGTCCTTTGGCTTGTTTTCCATTAGTTTTTCACTTCCTTGGTGTGTGTGTGTGTGTGCGTGCGCACACGTGTGTGTAGGTGTGTGTACTTTGCAAGAGAAAACTGTATTCCATACCCCTCTAACTGCAATTCCTGTAACCTTTGTGGAAAAGGGATCCCAAAGTCTGACTAAGAAGGTTCACAGTCAGCACCGTTCTGTATTTCTAAGAATGTCTGCCATAGCTGTGTGGATGCCACCAGCTGTAGTGAACAAAAGTCCTTGTGCCTCAGTGCACATCAAGAGACCAGCACCACAGTGTACTAAGTACTGAATGCTCTCTACCATGCATATGAAGGCATACAATAAGAATATCTAACTGATTTAAGAATGCCCTGGATAGATCAGGAATAGTGACTGATGTCGTTAACTGCCAGCCCTGGTTGGTCCTTTACACTGTGCAGTGGAGGGAGGAATTATGCAAAAAGCACCTTGGCCAAGTACTGGAGTGTGATGCACCCCTCTAGGAAAAGCACCTGTGAGATTGTGGGGACCTCAGCATCGGCACCACCCACAGGCTCCCGGCTCTGTGGTACCGTGGATAGTTCAAAGAAGGACGGACAGAGAAACTGTAGCTCTTCATACCTAGATTCATACTTATTCATACCCAGCTCTCAGTCAGAACGTTTCCATAAAAAAGAACAAAGTAATTAGATGCCACGGACAGCATTTGTTGATCTGCTAAAATTAGAAATTTCAAGTGAAACTTAGAATTTGAAAAAAATTACAACCACTAGTGAGAGTGACAGTTTCCAATAAATAAAAACTTTCTGAAGAAGTTGGTGATGATATTAATTAAGGTGATTTTTGACACTATTTAATAAAATGTGTCATCACTCAGAATATGTATGGCTCAGGAAGCCAGTGATTTTCACTTACAGATGTGTGAGACTGTAAAGACACCCGTGGGAGAAGATCTGTCCGAAGTATAGGACAGATCGTGCATCTTAACACAATAAGGAAAGTTCATTGTAGGTGTCAGATTTACTCAACAACTAAAATTTAAGAAATGAATCTTTTTTTTCACAATTAAAGAAACTAACTTCAAGTTTTGGTGTATCGGAAAGAAGATACTCTCGAAGCATTATTAAAATGCCCCTTCCTGGATGGGCGTGGTACAGTACACCCCGAATCCTGGCACTCTGGGAGGCTGAGGCAGGAGGATCACAAATTGGAGCTCAGCCTAAGCAATTTCTTGATGTAGGGAGACCCTATGTCCAATAAAAATTTAAAAATAGGGGTGGGGATGCAGTTCATTGTGAGGGGCTTTGGTACAATATCTACAAAAGCTTCCTTTTCTAAATTCATGTACGAAGCTGTATTTTCTTCATATATTTCAGTGAAAATAAAAAAATAGCAAAGACCTAATGCAGAACTAAACATGAGAACCTGTCCTGTCTGAAGCCATATCTGAAAGAAATTCTCAGAAATATAAAATAATCCCTTTCTTAGTAAATTTTTGCTTTTGACCAATGTAATTTTAATATATTACTTTAACTGTAATTTATTATTCTGATTTTAGATGATTTAATAAATATTGCCCAAATTTGAATTCATTTTAATTTGTAATACAATAACTATACATAAATGTACATCCCATATATCCATATACACACACACACACACACACACACACACACACACACACACATATCTCACAATGGCTTATGTGTGTGTCGTCCCTTTGGGACTTTTAATAATTTTTAAGACTAAAATGAGTTCTGAGAGCAACACACTTGAGAAAAATTTCCAAATAATAAGAAGCATCATACATCACATACAGGTACAAATTCCCTATGACAAATATC
Source organism: Fukomys damarensis (assembly GCF_012274545.1). NCBI lineage: Eukaryota > Metazoa > Chordata > Mammalia > Rodentia > Bathyergidae > Fukomys > Fukomys damarensis. The sequence continues at coordinate 41,749,016 of NW_022900915.1, forward strand.
ATCATTATGCATACCTAAAATATACCAAATATGTTTCACTAAAAATGCAAAGCCCATATCAATTTTTGACAGTGCCATCATCTTCTCTCAGGCTGTCACCTTCCTATGAACTTTACTTGTGATGTCCTAGGGAGAATAAAACCTGTGATTGTTTCAGTATTGGTAAAAATATCCAATATATTGTCTGCTCCTGAAGTCTCAGCATTCTTTCCACACCAGTGTGCTAAGATCTCTTTCTCCCTCTCTCTGTCTCTCTTACCCCCTTTCATTCCTCCCCTCCTTTGTTGTTTTGGTTTTGCAACTGAATGGTGTCTCCTTTTGCGTGCTGAAATTATGCACACTTCTGTAACCAGATAGTTGAAGTTGTACAGCAGTGACCAGCTTTGAACCTGCCTCACTTTACCTACATGCGATGATTCCCACGGGCTACTAGAATAGAACTGGGAATTTCTGGGTAGAGAGAACACGCACTTTTCATATTGTCACATGTGTCCAAATTGTCCTCTGCGAGACTGGGTCATCTGTACCCTGACGGAAAGTGTGGGCATGTACCTATTTCTCCACATTATAACTAATACTGTGTAATAAAAAAAAAACAGTATGTTTGTGATGCTGGGGTTTGAATCCAGGGCGACCTTCTGTATGCTAGCTAAAGGTACTACACTGAGCTACACACTCAGCTCTGTGTAACCCACTTTTTTTTTTTTTTAACTGGAGATTGAACTCAGGATCTTGTGCAGGTGGTGGCACAAGCTAAACCCCAGTCCCCCAAACTTTTTGATTTTTTGTTCCTGATAAATGAATTCTGATAACTGGGCACTTTTAATTTTATTATTGCTATACATGAGATAGAGGATCTTTTCATATGTTTAAAGACATATGTACTTCATTTCATACCAACTAACAAAATCCACTGCCCATTTTTATTGGGTATTTGTATTTTACCTATCAAAGTAGAAGATCCTTCTTTGGCTAATCAGTACTTTGTTGTGATAAGCTTTGTAAAAGATGAATTTCACCATTTCTTATTTATATTTTGACTTCATTTTGTTTTTTATGTTGAAATTTTTTTGTTCATTGCAATAGTACTTTTAAAATTTATGTTGTAAATAGCCATTTCCAGCTGGGCATGGTGGTACAGGCCTGTAATCCCAGCACTCGGGAGGCTGAGGCAGGAGGACTCACAGGGGTGAGTTCGAGATCGGCCTGGGCTACATAGTGAGTTCCAGGTCAGTCTCAACTACATAGTGAGACCCTGTCTCAAAAAAAACAAACAAACAAAAAATGAAAGCCATTTCCATCTCTGACATTATTTTTAATTCTCTAATGATGTACAGCTTCTTTTTTTTAATCATTTAAGTGTTAAATTTATTGGGAATATAATGTGAGATGAGACAGATACTGATCTAAATTTAATATTTCTAACAAATTAACTCAGTTATTTCTCTTCTCTCCTGACTTAAATATCATTTATTTAATATGCAAAATTATTTACATATCAGAAGCTGTTGGGTGGTGTCCTATGCTGTTCTATTTATCTGTCTCTACATGTTCCCTTTTCACACTGTTTTAATTATTTGTATGATTTGTTAGTTGATAATTGCTGGCATACATTAATTTTAGGTTGACCGTATATTAAGCAAAGCTGCAGAAAACTTTTTAATTAGTTTTCACCATTTTGTGCTTCTCTGTAATTGTCACTGTGGACGGTGAACCCGTCTACCAGCGTGGGCCATCTCTACCCCACCGTCTTGCCTTCTGGAAAGCGTTACAGAGCTGTCTTGTTGCTCACTGGTTTATTCTGAAGCTCTGTCTCTTTGCAGTTAAAACCACCCCACTGTGAACTGTATTCACACAACTACACATTCCGTACCAGTACCTCCAGCTTCTTACTTATGTACTTGTTCCTATTTTGTTTTTTCTTTTTTATTTCCATATTTTTCTAGTTTCTTTATCAGTCTTAACATGCTAGTTCTATTAGATTAGTTTTTGTTTGTTTGTTTAGTATTAGTCCCCAGCTTTCTTTTCTTTTGACGGCGATATTTCAGTTTCTCGGGAAACCTGCTGTGCCTAGCGGTGCATCTGGAGCCAAGGATGAAAGTCAAGCCCCAGCTCGAGCTGCCGCACCTGCTGCAGGACTCAAATCTGAGCTGAGCCCCACCTTCCCTCCTCCCTGCAAGACACTGCTCTTAGCCGAGCCTCCTGCAGGGCTCCACTTCCTGAGTGCTGCACCGAGGGAGGTGGGGCTTTCGATCTGCTCGTGACTGTAGCCTCGCATCGCGGCCTGGACTCTCTGTCCTTCTTCCACTGCTTCCAGGGCTTGCCCTGGGCCAGGACAAGAGAAGTGAGAATGAGAAATGCCAGGGCAGGAGACATGAACCCTCGGAGAGCTCTGCTGCACTACCCAGAGTCGCAGACTTACACAGGACCTGAACATCCCCCTCACGTTGGGGGTTTGCTGTAGTTCATCATCATCATCATCATCATCATCATCATCATCATCATCATGATCATCGCTGTTGTTCTTTGTTGTTCTTTGTGTGTGTGCTAGAGTTGAATAAATCTCAGAGCCTTCGTGGCAGCTTCTTGCAGTGGAGCAGCTCAGGGCTGGATTCAGGTGACAGGGCCAGGGGCCCATGCTGCTCACTACCTTCTCAAGGACCCATTAATTCTCTCTTCTCCTCTGCATTCTGAAGCTAATGGTTGGATTTATACACGCACACTTAATTACTGAAGCTCTAAATGCCTTATTAGCATATAGCTCTGGAAGTTGTTTACAAAGTTGTCTTCATATGGTTATTATGATAATCACCCTTTATAAATGCACCTCTCCAAATCCAAACTCCTTAATATTAAGTGCCTAAGTACACAAAAAAAGAGGAAAAGTGTTCCTTATTACTTAAAAACAAGCAAAACCTGGAAAATTAATCAGTATAAGGATTTTCTAGAAGGCGGATAAGTGTTAAAATTTTTTCATATATGTATCACATAATTTTCACATATAATCATGCTGTTAAAACTTCTTGTTACAAGCCTGGGGTGGCAGTGCACGCCTGTAATCCCAGCACTCGGGAGGCTGAGGCAGGAATCTTTGTATCCATAGCCACCCAAGAACACAGTTCATCCAATATTCTTCCAGTGTGCTTTGGTTTTCCAAAATTTGAATGTAGCTACCTCCTAGTGGAACAATAATTCTTTAGAATACAAAACTGAAATGAAGACATGTCATTTCATCCACCCATCCAGCTCCCAGAGTAATTTAGGAATTTCCAGGAGACCCTTAACACACTAACTAGTGTGATTCAGACAGGCAGAAGATACCGAAGATCACCGTTACCTGGGTTTTTATAAGAGATCCAGATAATGTTGGAACTGTGTGCTTGGGGAACACTTTCTGGTGTTCACTGTGGAATTAGTCTCTGCAACTGCTGTAGCCTTCCTCCAAGGCATAGGTCAGTTTTTATAGCAGCTTAGTTTCCTGACATTAAATTTGTGTATAATCTCAAAGGTGAAATCTTAATCCTTTTATAGTGAATCTCTTATTATCTAAGCTTAATCAGGCTGGATACATGAGAAATCCAAGCTCTGAACCCTAGTAATTACTAAAACTTAGTGACCCAAGAATCTGTATTCTGTAAATCATGTTTGCTTTTATTTTATATTTAATGAAAACAGTGATATTTAATTAAAAGTATATAATAAAAGCAGAGGCAACTCAAGTTGGGTAACTGCTTACCACTCAGAAGTCTATGCATTCTGAACTTCTACATATGACAGCAAATATGAATCTCTTAAGACATAATTTCTAATGACTCAGAGAAAAAACATAAAATCAGATTTTATTTTCTGCTATAGGTGCTTACTTTAAGCTTCAGAAAATCACTGTATAGCTCATCAGCCAAAATTCTAGCAAAGATAATTTGTCTGCCTACAAGAGGTATAAACAAGATAATTGAAATGAGATAAAAGATAATTGAAAAAGGAATGTGCTGAAATGTGGAATTTGGCCTCCGAACCAGAAGAAAATGTGATTCAAACTGCCCCCTGTTTATTTTGTATGTATTGAGAAGAAGAGTCTCAGATTTAAAACAAACAAACAAAAAACAATGCCATACATAGGCTTACTTAAAAGATGTTTTTTTCACAGCAGTGTGCTAATTTACCTAGCACTCTGCATAAAGTCTTTCAGAAGCTCCCTGTTCCACACTGATTCCACCATCAGTCATTAGAGTTGCCAAGTAAGACAAATACACACAAATATTAAATAAGGAAGATTTACATCCATGGCAGATAGTCTGTTTTTAAGCCCCCAAAAGAGAACGAGATTTTCAAATGCAGTCCTATCACTGAGAGTTCTAATGTCTGAGCGCCAAGTGAGAATATGGACATCGAGTATCTTAGTGAGTCTACCTGCATTGTTGGAGAAGAAGTTGACTATCAACCCAGAATTTTAGAGTGAAGTGTCGTTGGTAAGGTCTGTGCTTCCTGGGTAAGAGTGAGGGTGCTGTGCTTAGCTGCTGGAGGCCAGGAACCACCCTTCTCAGCAGCTCATTCATCAAATCCCAAGCTGTCCTTGCACACAAGTAAGACTGAAAACCACCCAGGAGCAGCAGTAGGGGAGAAACCTCAAGCAGCTGAGAGGGAAAAGAAGACTCTGAGCCTCCGAACCTGCTACCCAGTGGTGGGTTTCCTCATGCACTTCCTCTGCAATTTCAAACGTGGACGCCAGAGTCCATCCTGGAATGGGAAACCCGTCACTTACTAGCCAACGGGGTCTGGCTTTCTCTGAAACATGTCTCTGAATGACTAAAGTAGAGGTGCACATGAGACATTAAGGTCTTTCTGATTCCCATTGGTGAAGAGGGATGCATTCCTGCAACTTAGCCAGGACATTGAAAGGGGGCCCTTGTACTGTTTGCATGCGGAAATCATCAAGGCATCTTACAGTGAGCGAAACAGATTTAGATGTTTATTCTATGATAAAGCAGTTTTGCACTGTAGCTTTTATTTTAATCATTATGTGTGTCAGGAAGAGATTCCTAAATATGAGAAAATATTTAAATTTTTATCACATGTCTAGGACTTCTGTAGGGAACTGTCACAAATTGCTTTGGAGTGGACTGAATACAGAGAGGAGATCCCACTTAGTACCCAAGGGATACACTGCCAAGAAAGGTGAAAAGGAAAGTGTTGTCCCTCACAGACCATGGCAGAGGTCAAAGGACAAACACGCAGGGACCAAAGACACTATGTTTCGGTTTTGTCCTTCTTGACTTTCCTACTTCTCACTCCAGTGTTCAAAGAACTTAGAGTGATTTTCGTGTTTTGTTTTGTTTGGCTTTTTTGAAGTGGAAAATCTGTTGAGACTCACCAACAATCACATGAACATTAAACTTTCATAGTAATGACGCTGAGATTTTATATTGAGAATGGCCCCATTTACTAGGGCACTAAGGGTTTTTAGTTTAAAGGTATACCTGCTTAGCCAACCAAATATGGTCTGTACTTCTACCCTAGAGGACACAGTGCACTTTTCAAAGCTTGCTTACAAGTATTGCTTTTATTTCCAAAAAGTATTCCATCATGGAGATTTGGCAGTTAATGTGTGCCTGTCTGATACAATGTTTTGAAAGCCTAATGCAGAGTAACGATTAGCTCTTTGTGTTATCTGAAATCCATACTGATAAATAAAAATGTTCCATTCTCCAAATGGACACTGCCCATAGTCGTACACTGGAATGATTGTTGTTGATCGTGTTTTGTCTCTCCAGATAAATCTACAAAGGAAGATGAGAGTGACTGGACTGATTACTCAAGGAGCCAAGAGGATCGGGAGCCCGGAATATATCAAGTCCTACAAAATCGCCCACAGCAACGACGGGAAGACGTGGACCGTGTACAAAATGAAAGGAACCAAGGAAGACAGGGTGAGGCTGACCACCCCACCGCTGTAGGGAAAAGAACAGCCTCACTGATGGAGCCAGACTAGCACAGGACAGCCCAGCCCGCTGGGAAAGCCTAGGGTGGAAAACACATCACTGTGGCTTCATCCTTCTTTTAGATTTGGGCTCCTGGGATGAATGAAGTAGGGGAAAATGAATAACAGCAGCCATTTAAGATTTTCTAGGACTTTAATTGACATCCCTACAAATACTCTGTCATAAAACAGCAGTCTTGGGCCGGGGATTTAGCTCAGTGGTGCCGCCACCTGTGTCGTGAGCACAAGGCCTAGGTTTGATCCCCAGTACCAAAGGCAAAATAGCAGAGTCTTCACGAGCAACAGCTGGACTTCACATTAACAGCAGGCAGTTGCATCCTCATTGCTAACGAACACTTAGTACTCTGATTCATAGAATAACTACTGCTTAAAAGTATTTTTCTCAAAACTAGAAAAGCACCAAGTGATAGAAATTTGTATGTGTTTATACACCTCATATGGGAAAAGTCATTTATCAGAAAATATACTTTAGAGGAAATGGGTATAATATGCAGTATCTCCTTCCCCTTATGTATTCAGAATTTTACAATTAAGTCTTCCTAATAAATGTTAATTTAAAAAACATGCTTACAAATTATCCCATGCAAAACTAAATATAAGAAATGTCATGAAAGATTTTCAAGTACATTTAAATAAGATTCTCCATTTACTAAGTTACATAAAAGGTAAAATAAGAATGAAATTTAAAGGAATTAAAATTGACACATTTCAGTACTTGGTTTTTCAAAGAAAACATAAGTTTCACTGGATATAAATATAAGGATTATAAGTCTCTCATCTAGTCCTTTAGGTCTGATGGTGAAGATCAGATGTTGACAGACCCCAAGGCATTGTAAATTTTACCATATTATTACAAAAATAGAGTGTCCAGGAAGCAGTAGTGAAAAAAACTTTTTTATACCAGAACAAAAGTGGAAGTATTGAGTTGCAAATTAAAGAGACTGATGTAGAGTAAGTTGGCAGATTTAAGGTCCCCCTTTCTCTAAATAACAGAAAAGTATTCCCTTGGAGATTGGCCGCAGAATTGCTCCGGCAGTCATAGGGAAGTGTGGGTTATGCCACAGGCCACGGTGCTTGTAGCTGTAAGTAGGATTTTCATCTGTGGGTTTCCTGTCCACCGGTGATAGCAAAGTACTTCCTAAATACTCCGGGCCCCCTGGTTTCACGTCACGTTTCAAGTGCTATGGCACGGTGTAGAGTTAGTGTGCGCGTGAAGACGCTACTCTAAGTCTAACGCAGAATTCCGGATCGTGTCTCCACCCAGGTGTTCCGAGGAAATGTCGATAACAACACGCCCTATGCTAACTCGTTCACGCCACCCATCAAAGCTCAGTATGTGAGGCTCTATCCCCAGGTGTGCCGGAGGCACTGCACTCTGCGCATGGAACTGCTCGGCTGTGAGCTAGCAGGTGAGCCTCCTGTTTTCCATCTCTGCACGGATTGTAAAGGGAGCACGAAGCGTGCTTGTGTGTGTCCTTCGCTCTGAGCCTGCAGCTTTCCCAACACCAGTAGAAATTCTTTTCTGCTGCAGAATGTCTAGGGCACGGCTGGGTGAGAAATAGTGTGCTGCTGCTTATGCGCAGAGCAAACAAGTAGTAAAGCGTGCTGCAGAATAGATCAATTTAGAAGGAGTACCGTATTTCACTGGGTGGTCAACCCCAGGTGAAGGAATTCCCATGAGAAGCTTGTCGACATTAGGTGTGTCTCCCGGTATGCAGTAGCACCTGTGATTTATCGTGTGCTTGACAAACATTCAGTAAAAACTGGAATCTGCCTGACCTGATCCCCGCATTTAGGCTGTCTGATCCAGAAAAGCAAGCTGTATCTTCATCTCTCTCCTATAAGAACTGGATACTTTTTGGACTTTTTAGACATGCTTATTCCTCATCCCTCCCCAGGGAACAATATTTCACTACTCAGATTGCTACTATAATTCATTCCGGGCTCCTTCTTAGTTAGAGACCTGCTTGTTGTACAAATAGTAGTTACCCAGCTCAAGGATAATCTATCAGAGGACTCCAAGTTAAATAATTCTTCTCCTCCAGGAGCATCAATGCCAGGTACAAGGATGAAGACGCAATGAGTGAATCTCACAGCGGTCCCGTTTCATTCTGAACTAAATAGAAAATTCTCTCTAGGTGCCTCACACTGACTTATATTTTTGGCACTTCTGATTTTCCTGGCATCAAATTTTACCTATCATTGGCACAGAGGCCCAAGATTATTTTATTCAAACAACTATGGAGGAAACAAATTTCATGTGCACACACTTTTTTTTAAGCATAACCTTAAAATATGGAAAAACCTTTACTAAGCATAGAAACAACACCTTTTAAATAGATGAGGTCCCTGCAAAGAGATATCCAGGAGTTTAGGATTCATGGGTGAAGCTCTGTACCCTGAATCTGATTTCCTCCTTCAACTTATTTGTGATACTTAGGAAAAGAATGACATTTAAGTAAATAAGAAGCAGTATTAAAAATAATCAATCTTAGTGAACCCACTTAAAGAAATTAAAGTGATTTGGTCAGATTGGTGAGTGTTTTTAAGAATCAAATGTTCATTCTACATCAGAAGGTCTCAGAAAATATGCACACAGCGTTCACGGCATTCATTATGCAGATGGAGAGCTGGGCCCTATTTTGGTCACACGAACCAGTTTATTGCTCATGGGCAGATCTGAGCAGAATTATCTGTGTGCAGCAATTGCACTGCGTGTCACTGTATCCTCACGGGCCACCGTCCTCCCAACTATTTGTCATAAAGCAATCACAGGGAAGCGGCTCTGTGGCAAGATCTGCTGTAAGTACTGTGGTTTGAGTTGCTTTACCTCACTGTCCCTGACTTCTCAGTCCTTTGATTCATGAGCATCAGTCTCTCCTCCGTGGCTCAGCTACACCCCTTCGGTGTAAATATATTTTCCTCTCAAGTTTGACAAGAGGTTACACCCGACAATTTACAGATTTTATCTTCCTGAAAAGAAGCAGTGCTCCATCTCCCAACCCTGCAAATTGATTTTCAACTTACATGCAGAGAATATTTCTCTATGGTTGTTTTTAGAAGCTGGAGCATTTCACTGTAGAAATGATCAATTTCGGTCTCGATACTTCATTTTGTCCAGGTGCTGTACACACTGGTGAAAGAGTTAATTAATTTAAATTTGTGAAATAATGTGGATGAGAAGGGAAATTTATGAGGCACAGGAAAGAGAAGTTAGCTGTAGCCCTGAAAATAGTGAAAATGTTCCAAACTACTTCCTGAGTAAAACATTTTAAAATCCAAGATTCGGTATTGTTTTCAAGGAATTGACACAAGACGTTTTAGCCTGCCTAGAAAGAAGATCAGCCGTTAGGCTCTTCCCAGACACTCAGAAAGAGCATTTTTGAATTCTCTGAAAGAGGCACAACTTAGGATGTTTTCAGTGAAACAGAACAAACCCATAATTAGAACAGTAAAACGCATTCATTCATTATTTGAACAAACAATTATTGATATTTCTTCCTAGCTAAGCACTGAACAATAGAATGGTATGAAATTAACTTTATGATAATTCAGAAATGGTCCAGACATCTGTCCCTCATTGTATTATGTTACACAAGGGAAAGAATGGCAAAGCTATAGAAGGACTTGGGGGACAGTGAGGAGAGGGCAGGGGGGTGGGCCTGGAGGGAAGAAGACTGAGCCCTCTTGGGCAGACAGAGCTGTTACCTTGCAACTGCCCAACCAGAAGCAGCAGACCACGGCCAGGTTAGCACAGCCTGCAGCCCTTGGGGTAGGGATGGCTCCTTTCTCACTTGGACTTTACAGTGAGCCCTGAGGGCAGCTTTGTCAGCGGTTCAGCAGGGCTGCCTTCCCAGGAAGATGTGTGAGAAGAGAGAACCCCTCCCTGACATCTTCTGTCACGATTGCCCAGGATAAGGCTCCCGCGGGGAGAAAGTGAAGACAAGCACAGACGCGCCTCAAGACGGAGGAAATGATGGACCGGAACAGCAGCAATGAGCTACAGAATATAGAATTCTTAGAAGTGAAGAATTCTAAACAGCCTCTCTTACAACCTCGACCCAAACGGGTCCCCTTTTAGCAGCTATCGCCCATCATAGGATACTTGTGGGTGCGCGCTGATACAACTCACCGTCAGGGACTTTCCCAGTGCTTCCTGTTGTGGTCAGTTTTATGAAATAAGAAAGCTGCCTAGAACTTCCTGGATGCTAACTGTGCCAGTAATGTTTTAAAGTGCTTTATGAAGTAATTTTTAACACAGGATATCTTTCCATTTATTGGCGTCTCCCTTAGTTTTTTCAGTAGTGTTGGGCAGTATCTCTTATTAGTCCAGTGTATAGCACATGATGATTACATTCATCGTGGGGAGTTGATTCATGTCCATCACATACCTTGATGATTTCTTGATCCCCTTCCCATCCCTTCCCTCCACCCATCCCTTCATCCCTTTTTTAATATCTTTTTTGGGGGGTGCGCTTGTGAGCTAAATCCCGGCCCTCATCCCTTCTTCTCTTGATTCCCTTCAGTTTTACAAAAGAAGTAATTTCTTAGAACATTTCTTGGAGGTAATTTGTCCTGTCATCACCATTTCAGAGAGGAGAAGACTCGGGGAAAAAGTAACAGGTTTAAGACCACACAGCCTGTTCGAGGGGACCCAGTAGAATTCAAGAAGCACTAAAGTGCAGAAAGCCACTCTTTAATCTCTGCTTCTTTCATGGGCGAATTTACCTTCTTACCTTGTGAGCTTCTTGGCCAGAATGTAACGATTGTAAGGAAGACTCAGTCCTTGGTTAGCATCATAGTAGAACCAGGCTTCCCACTACACGGTTTGTAAATGGAATTGGGGATATATCCGTGATGCATGTGTACGAACGTGCACACACACACACGCACACACACACACGCACACACACTCACCCATGTTCGCTCACATGCAAACTCAAATTCTGCTCCACATCAAGCTTGAAAATATATGTGGTAGATTTGGGAATCTTTCAAGAATATTCAAGCACAAAGGGATACTGTGTATGATTAAAATTAAAAAATTGCATTAAAGGATTTGTCTAGTGATGGCTTTTGCCAGAATTTGCTCTTCCCCTGTTGCCCACTAGCTTGCATTTGGAATGTGCACATGGCCTGCCGCGTGCTCTCCGCTGAGGGAATTTTATTTCCCTGCTTCCCCACGCAGCCATGTTGGTGCAGTCAGAGTGGGAGATAAAGATTAACACATATTACTTAGACAACAACATGCTGTCCAGTTTAGAATATAACAGAGGAGCAATTCGTGAAGATGGCTTTATGCTGCAGGAAGTTTTATTTGCAGTATTATGAAAATAAATTTTAAAATCCAAATAGGCTTTATGAGAAAATGTCCAATTTTTAAAAGACAGCGAAACTGTTGAAAACCAAGGAACAGCCAGCCATGAGGCTTCCCGTAATGAGATAGGAGCTTTTCAGTACGGTTTTCATTTTGCAAAACCATCTATCACAGAAAAGTAGTTTGAATTGTCTTGTTTTCATTTTTTTTTTCCCAAAACAGAATCAGACAAAGCAGCCTGAATTGGGTATCTTGTTTTGTTTTGTTTTGTTTTTCTGTTTTGTTCTGGATTTCTTTCTGATTGCAGCCCTTTCTTTGGAATTTAGATGCTCCGTCTTTGGGGGGATGGAGAGCCTTAGGTTTCATCTTCTGTTGCCTGTCCTAAATGAACATAGGAAATTTCCAGATGACAAATTACTTTTCTCATGGAGCTGTTTTCATTTCCTTTCAGGCTGCTCAGAGCCCCTGGGAATGAAGTCAGGACACATACAAGACTATCAGATCACCGCCTCCAGCGTCTTCAGGACGCTCAACATGGATATGTTCACCTGGGAACCCAGGAAGGCCCGGCTGGACAAGCAAGGCAAGGTGAATGCCTGGACCTCTGGCCACAATGACCAGTCGCAATGGCTGCAGGTAAAATTTTCCAATACCCTTTCACCACCCAGTGGTCCTCTTCCTTCCAGAATCACCTGTTGCTTCCGTGGAAGTCTGAGTCGTGACATGCACTGACTTTAAATGTACCTTTGTCTTTGGCGTACTTCAGTGGCTAAAGCAGAAATTGCTCTGAAGCTGCATCCCTGGTCTGTTTTTACTCTGATGTTAATTTAGAGATGCAACTGGCCGGCTAATGTAGCAGATTGTACCAGATCACACCATATATAGATTAACTGATTAACTGTGAGAGCATTTGCATTTTAACTTTCATCTGTTCTGATGCTTTGTGTTAATATTGGTTTTAAAAGTGTGAGAGCAGGAATCCAGAGGCTATTGAAATCCTGCCCCTGACCTGCAGGTAGTCTCATAGCTTCATGACTCCTGACTTATTAGCTCTTACCTGTGGTTGCTAAGCAATGGAGCAATGTTTCTATGCTGTCTTAGGAGAGTTGCTTATAGAAGGAAAGCACAGATTCTGCAGTGTCTATTTATAATTTTTAAATGAAGTAAGGTTCCGGTAAATGCTTTTAAAAGCAGTCTGCCTGTAATGTCGTTATTTGTGGAGCCCTTTACGTATGCCCACAGTTGTTAATGTTTTCTGTGGTGAAAACAAAAGGCTCAATTCTGTGAGGTCACTTTCTTTGACAGACATGAGTCCCGCTCATTGATTTTCATATCCATTGATTGTCATATCCATGAGTCGCCCTGTGACAATTTATAGAAGGCCTGCAAGTCATGAGCACATAAAGTGGCTACTCCCAATCAAGCTATATTTCCTGATTCTGAAACAGTTCTTACTTGGCCACCCGAAATTTTCACTGATCACTTTTCAGTCTTTTTACTTACCCTTCCTCTTATCACACTTAGAAATAATCACTTTTTTCTTCACTCTCTTTATTCTCCCTGGATCTTTATTCTTCTTGAGCTCTATCGAGCCCTTTTGTTAGCCACTACACATTGAGATAACTATGCAAGTCTTTCTCTGAAGGTAGGAAGTAGGTTTATTGTCCATCATCCCAGCACCCAGCTTCCTGTCCTTTTCTTGTGTGCAGCTGTGCTTACTAAGTTAAGTCATTTGTTCAGCAAGTGCTGGACCCAGACTGTGTCCCAGGACACATAGGGTAACAATGACATGTGAGCCACCAACAGTACTACTTGTGCTCCTAAGACATTAGCTTAAAAAAAAATACCTATTTGGCTAAAACAAGACCACGTCTGTTTTCCTCCTGGCTGCTGTTCCCCAGTACCCTTTCTGGGCCTTTCTGCCTCTTCCTGTTCTGCTCCTGCTAGCATCTCTCCCTGACTGCACAAGCTCAGGTGGACCAATGTAGCTAGGATTGGCGATTTCAGAGCCCAAAAAAGAAGCAAGAACCCTGAAATCAGGTCACTTTGCGCCATCACTGCCACTACAGTGATGTCATCCTCTTTCGCTTGGTTTTTCCCCCAAATTTTTCCAGTTTCTGGTGTTACTCTTGCAAACAAAAATCCTGTTTCATTTGTGTGTGTGTGCATGCGTGCGTGTGTGTTCTAAAATGCAAGTGGTATTTTCTTGCTCTCTTGTTTCAAATCTTTGAATAATCTCTTCTTGGAGGAAGAGAACAGAAGAGCACGGCCCTGCAGCTGCTGTGTGAAAGTGCCTTTCCCTGGCGAGTCCTGGCTGCCAGTGGCCTGCCTCGATCTGATGTAAGCCCTTTCCCTCATACAGCAGTCTCACCTTTATCCTTTGGGGTGTACTCCAAGGCCCCAATATACCCCCCTACCCCCAGACCATACCAAACCCTGCATGTACAGTAATGCTTCAGTTCATGAATGCTTCTGGGCACAAATGATTTGGTTCTCAAATAAAACCCTCCTACAGAACTTTGCTTCTGTTCCCAAAATCCAGGTCCATGTTGGGTGACAGACACAACTGCAGCCATCTTCCCCCAAATTGTGGAACAAATTAAATTCATGAATGGAGGCACCACTGTACTCTCTGCCAACACACCCTGCAGCATGGCCAGTCAGCAGCAGAGTTAATGTGCCTGTCGGTGTTCTATGGCCCAGTGCCACCTTCACCACTTTCTTCTTTGCCATTGTGGATTCCTTTATTGAATAAAATAAGGGTTCCTTAAACACAAGCTCTTTCCTGTCACCACAGTCAGCTAGGCTGGGGGATGTCACAAAGAGCGGGACAGGCCACCACACAACTTCTCAGCTGCTTAGACCCAAACATCAGTTCAGATTCACACAATGTTTTCTGAATATTCCATTTTCTACTTTTGAACTGAGGGTGACTGCAGGGAACAGAACTTGTGTAAAGGAAGGCGATGGGGGAGGAGAGGCTACCACACTGTGGAGTCCTCTGAAGTTCTCTCGCCGTGGCCTTCGCACACTGCATGGGAAATCATGTTTCTGTTCTAAGCTGCAGGCTTCTGCAGATTTACCACTACACTGTCTTGTGTGCCTTGCTCAGCTCTCCGTCAGGACCCAACCCAGTGCAAGCCCAGTGCCTCTATCAACCTCTGATACGTGGCAGGCACTCCATGGGGATTTGTAGAATGAATGACCAAATGATTGTTTCAGAGAATAATTCAAGTTCTAGGTTTGGACCCATGTAACACGTTAAGTTTGGTCCTCACTGTAGGAGTTGAAATGACATATATTCTAAAAACATTGTACGTTCTGGGGCTAAGAATGGAACCCAGGGCCGTGAATTCTACTAGGCAGGTGCTTTACTACTAAGCTGCACTCCCGACCCCGTACTCTCAAATTTTTAAACATTTTTTATCTGGGATTTAGCTCAGTGGTTTGGTGGCCTGCCTTGCAAGTGCAAGGACCCGAGTTCAATCCCCAATACAAAAAAAAAAAAATTTAAATATCGAAAATGTTATGTCAAAGAGCAGGCTTTTTACAATACGGGAATTAAGTTTTAATAATAGGTAGCATTTTATGTTTCTCTTTTGAAGAAATCACGGAAAAATCCTTCCACTTGGTGGCCTTAACAGTAATGAAGGTACACCTGTTCCATAAAATGTTTTAGTCCTTACAGAGTATTTTAACATTGTAAATATTCAAGCCATGTCTCGGATTAATTGGATTAAGGCTAACATTGTTCCTGAGTCATAATGCCTTCTGGAATAAGACTAAATATTTTAGACTCCAAAAGTAGCACACAAGAGCTGATAGACTCTTGAAATATCCACATAGAGGGATTGCCAAAGGCAAGTTTCTTTAGAAAAGTAAAAATGCACCAGATATTTTGCGATGAATCAGGGTGCAGTTCTTGCAAGTCACTGTGTTGGGGGTGGACTCGCAGCTGCCTTACTGAAGTCATGGATGCACAGAGTCCATCCGCTCTGTTGGTGACAGACTCTCCGTCAATGCAGGGACCGGTCCCTCCTGTAGATGACTAACTTTTGTTGTGTCAGAACATATTCAGAGTCTCCAAAGCAAAGGAAACTGACATCTCTCCCCTTATTATTTATTTTTTCTGACTTCATGCAAGAACAAGCTCTAGAATTGTGACGATTTTTTAGCATTTTACCTGTTGAAAACATATAATCTGCCCACTGCATATTGTTAGCATCGGAGCCCTTGTTAGTGTTTGCGTGAAAATAAGATTAACATTTTTATGGATAATGATGTGGGGGCTGGTTTGGGGCTCTTGATTCAGAGATCAAATTGTATCCTTAATTGAGGCTTCTGAATTTAACAATTTTACTGGCATTTTTTAAGTAAAGAGCCCAATTCTGAGCAGCAGCTCTTTAGAAAAGAAGATGTTTCTGTCATTTAAATTCCCTTTATTATTAATCTCTTGCTAATTACTGTATATATGATTCTGTAACAAATGTATTTTTTTATTAATATATTTTATTAAACCCTAATCAGTTAATATCTGGAGATATAAATGTAAATGAAGCTTTAGAACAGTTTTATACCAAATTGTGATATATTTGAAAGATTCCTTATGTGTTCTTTTCGGAATACCTACATATACAAATTTTATTTTAACATTGTTGTTACTCTAAAGTTTCTTGCAGTCTCTTCTTCAAGGTCAAAATGTCTGGAATGTTCAAGAAAATGTTCCTATTATTTTGTAGAAGCAATCCTAAGTGACTTACTAGTTTTCTTGAGTTGCTATCAATCACGAAATCGTTATCTAATTTCTTTTGGAACATGGCATAAAAGCACCAGGTCCACAGAGGATGCTAAGTGAGACATTTCTCAAACTATTGGGAAAATGTCCTATCCCTCTTGTGCACATCGTGTCCTCCAAAGCTTTAAAATTTAACCAAATGTCAAACAGATATCCCTACCAACGTGGATTACTCTCAGAAATTATTGCTCTCAGAAATTACATTGTAGTTAATGGTTTTTGAAATTCTTACCAACATCCAAATTAAAACATCCTAAGGCAATCACTCCTGACTGGGGGTTAGACATTCCTAACACATGCTCGGAGGAGATTTTAACCCTTGTGATGAAAACAAAATGACATTTTAGGTTCTGAGATCATTTGGGTCAAACTCATCTATGGTTAGTTGCTAAGGAAAGAAGCCTGCAGTTGTGCTGAATTGTAAAATAGATTAAATGAGACAAAGAACAGAGGAAATACATGGCAGGTCCCCAGTGCTGCATAAGTCTCTTCTTCATTTCCTCGTGGTTGGTGTGACCTCAGGATAGTGTCTTCAGTCACCCCAAATTATCATCAGGAATGCAGAGATATTCATATATATTCTTCCCTTCCTTCAAAGTGGAATATCCAATAAAACAGTGAAATACAAAGCAGTGTACTGTTTGACAAAACATTGAAATATTTTCTCTGTGTGCAGCACCATTTCTTTACCTTGAATTAGTAACAGAATTAATGATTTTCATTAACAGTGTGTATTTGCCAGTCTTCTCTGCTGAAACTCTATTCTTACCAGAATGGTTATATGTTTTATGTTCATTATTACTGGCTTTCAACAGATTGAGTAAATTTTCTTCTTATTTCCAGTCAGAGTTGGCACACTGCTTAAAATTCAGAATAAAATTCAGATTTTTAATGACATTCTCTCAGGATAGGGACATTACTTATGACAGTCTCATAAATTATGAAAAACTGCACTGATTCTTTGTGATGTGGTACCAGGAGCACAACAAGAAAGGACTAGGATGACGAAAAACTTACAATATGATATCACAAATTCTATTGTAGTAAATACTCTGCATGTGTGTATATAGTCATAACCTTATTGGTGAGGACTACAGAGTCTGGGTAATTACTGTCCATACATAAGTAAATCTACTTAAAACTCATAGCAGGTAACATAATATAAATGGCCAACAGGAAAAAAAAATGACACACAGTAACCTAGAAAATGACCTTTTAGTCTATTTTATGAGACATTATTTTTTCATGTAAGATAGTCAAACAGATCATTCAACTTAATAAAGTTGTTAGGCTGCAAATTTTAGTGTTGACCTTTGTCAAAATTGCATCTAACCCTACAGAGATTAATTTCAGTGCAAATTTTGTGGAAATGCATAAGAAAGAAATTGAACTTAAGTCTTCAAATTAACTAAGCCTTATTTAATTTGTCCATTTCAGTTTATAAAAGGAAATAGTCTAGCCTCGAAATTCACTACTTTTAAAGTGACTAATCTCTCTTTTTCTCTGGACTACTGGAAGTGAACCTATGCCAGGCGTGCCATATCAAGCTGTTTATTACCATTGAAAGCTCTAAAAGGTTCACCGTCACTGCTAGACTATCTATTTAGAAAGTCCTTGAGGGGCATTCAGGGATTGGGAGACCACTGGAGCCCTAGTAATCCTTTTTCCATTTGAAAGGAGTATTCTGAGTTTTAATTTACAACTTGAATATTTCATATATATATATATGTGTGTGTGTGTGTGTGTGTGTGTGTGTGCGTGTGTGTGTGTATAAAGGAGACATCTATAAAGATTTTAAATATATTAGGCAGTGTAACTTATTTCATGCATTATTGTAAAATAGCTTCCATGATTTCAAAATGTTATTATATATGGGAGTACATAAAATGAATCAAAGAATGCCCCTACTTTACTCGAACCATAAATCATCTTTAAAGTTTGTGTAATTGTGTGCTGTCAAAGGAACTCTCCACTACCTAATTAGGAAAAATGCTTTTGCAAGCACAACAAAGTGGGATTGGGTATTTATCTGGAAAGTACTTAGAGAGCAAAGAAGAGAGCAGCCAGTCTCAGTGTCTTATGTGGAATGCATAATTTCAAATCCACACGTCTGCATTTGATGGCTGACAAATCACATCAGTGTTAAGGGACTCCGCTTTTTAATTTTTAATTTTAAAATGGAGATATTACAAAAATTATCACCTGCAGGATATGCTCTTATTTTACAACCTTCAGGCTACTAAGATTCTAGTTCTTCCAAGACCAAATCTAAAGACAGTAATGTATAAGATTAATGAGGTAATCACTTTATAATTGAACATAAATACAAAGTTAACAAAGAGGCATCTTATTACTCCATTAATAATACAAATATAGACAACCAACTTAAAATGTACCTTCAAATATATATATATATAT
>NW_022900915.1:41769396-41817630 GCF_012274545.1 Fukomys damarensis
GCACAGAGCAAGGTGTCCACCCTGCAAAGACCCAGTCCCGGTCCCACCCCCTCCCACCATGCCCCGCCACATCACCGTCCTCTCTGCTCTGAGTTTGTGGGCTTATTCGTCTCCTGGGGACCACAGTGTTCCTGTGATCCATGCACCTCCCAAAAGCTCCACCTCTGAGCACTGAGACTCTTGGGGGACGTTTCAGATCCAAACGGTAGCAAAAACAAATAGGAAACAAGAGTGGAAATTGTATTTTCTTCCCACGCCCCCAGAGTGCACCTGTTGTAGAGGACACGTCACAATTCAGAGGATGCTGCCACGTCCAGCGGTCCTGGTCGTGTCTAAGCTCCCTTCCTGTCTTTTTTTGTTTTTTGTTTTTTGTTTTTATTTCCAAAGAAAGTCGGGTATATATTTCCCAGCTGGTGCAGACTGAGAGATTATCAAGGAGGAACACAGCTTTAACTCCTTCTTAACACCTCTGCCTGGCCCTTCAGTCAAGAAGTCCTGACGCCATTTCCCCGCTCCATCCTGTCCTGTTTCCTGCATCCCTGAGGTCCTGGCCTCTTTCTCGAGGGCCTTCTAACATCCCTTCGCTAGATCTCAGGAACCCTGAGACAGCTGTTTCCGAGCCTGGTCTTGAGTCCTGGTCCTTTCTGTGACTATGAAGCTGCTCCTTTGTGTTTATAATTTCTCTTTCTCCAGATGGTTCTTTTTATTCAGACAGTTCTCCACCAGACTAGGGATCCTGATGATAGAGTCACAGCTTTTAAAATGTCCCTCTTCCTTCCTACCTTATGAAGCAAAAAATTTAGAGGAATTTATGTAGCTCTCTCATACTTCAAATGCATTACTTTAAAATAAAATAGATTCTCTTTCTCTCCAAATGATTAATTTCATCGGTGCTTCCAAAGAAGAACCCCGTAAACACTGCTTCTGTGAGGTGCTAAAATAAATAAATAGGTTCAGTGCAGATAAATATTTGGTAAATTCTGTATCTCTTTACCGTTGTTTACTGATACTCATTCGTATTTATATAGTAAAGGCTCCAAAGAGTCCTATGGAAAAGAACTGCATTTAAGTTTGTCTTCATGTAATGCTTTTTAAACTTACTTGATCATAGAGTGCATTTTTAAAATAACCACCTTGGTACCTCCAGGAACAACTTTGGAATGTGATATGAGAATTTCATTGTACTTCTGAGACACTTTATTGTTTGCAGAAGGCTTTTGGAGAATTTTCCAGTACTGGGAATTGAACCCAGGGCCTTCATGCCAAACTTCATCCCCAGCCCTTTTTACATTTATATTTATATATTTTGTTTTAAATTTGAGACAGGGTCTAAGTCACTAAATTGCCCATGCTGGGTTCTAACTTGGTCTTCCTGCCTCAGAGTGCTAGAATTATGGGCATGTGCCTCCATGCCAGCCTTCTTTTGCTGTTGTTGTCTTTATAATAATATAGGTAGATATTATCGTTTGAGATGTTTTCCTGCCTCAAATATGAAAATAAAAGCTTACAGAGATCACATGACAATCCTATAAATGTTAGGGCATGGACCAAAAATCCGGTTTATCTCTTTTCTGTTGATTGCCATTTTTCATGGCTGCTTATAAATGATGTCCTGTAGAATGAGATATAATCTTAAAGCAGAAGTTTTTATCAACATAAATTTTCAGAACATCAAAATACTATGTAGGATATATGCAAAATACATGTACTCAGAAAAGAATATATTTTAATTCCACTCTATTTTATTTTTATTATATACTGACTTGATAGGAAAAGCAATTTTTTATCAATTCTATGTCTGTACCAGTATTTAAAATTGTCTGATGGGTTCCAAGTATTGTTTTAATTCCAGTTTAAGAGCCTGGTGCATACGCTAACGTTAACCCACGTGTACCTGAGAAAGAGTAACCCCTATTCTGAGTTAAATAGCCAGTATACACTGACCACTCTCAGTTACCAAAGTACCATGTCACAGTCTTCCATGCTGAGAAACAGTTCTTATGAACTGCTCTGCTGAGCTGGAGAAGTTTTCCACAACATACACATATGTACTTGTCACTCAGGTGGTAAAACTATTCTGTCTCACATGTTGAAATATGTTTAAGAACTTTCTAAAATGGATTCTCCCTTACTCAAAATGGTGGCAGATCATCCCTACCTTGTCTTTGTAAACTCGTTTGCCCTCATGCAGCTTTTCCCACAGTTTAGTTAGGCTTTTCTCCATTCCAGTGAAAGGGACTGACATTCTGACTGACATGTCTGCTCCAGGAATCTCTGTAGTTGAGGAACTCTGAACCAGGAAAGTGTTATTATTTTTTTCTTGGAGGTTTTCCTCATTTAAGATGTCAGACCACAGCCACTTTGAATAACATATTTCTCTTGTTTCATAGACTTTCATGTGCTTGCTCAGAGTCTTTGACTGAGAAAGTTTCCAAGGAGGCAGATTTTTGCATTGTCTTAGTTACTTCACTATCATTGTTGAGACAGAATACCTGATACCCCAAATTAAGAGGGAAGAGGTGTATTTCGCTCATGGTTTGTGGAGGTTTCAGTCCATAATCTGTTGGCTCCAAGGCAGGATAGTTTGGCAGAAAAATAGTTCATAGTGGACAGAAGGCAGCAAAGCAACCAAAAGGAGCAAGGGAGGGGCCCTCAACAGAGTCTTTCTACCCCTTTTACCTTATGCAGACTACTTAGGGAAGGGAGCACTCACACCCTTAGTCCTAGTGCCCTTGAGCCTAGCACTGAACCATGAATTAATTCTAGAAAAAGCCCCACCTATGACTGCATGAGGCTTTGGGTGGGGGTGTGTGATCTAAACACAAACCATAACATATGCACATTTTCACTTAGTAGAATAGGTTCATACATACATTGACCATTTTCTTTATGCTATGGAAAATTGGCAAAAAGCTTATTATATGAGTTTTTTTTTTTTTTTTTTTTTTTTTTGTATTGGAAATCAAACTCAGGACCTTGAGTTTGCTAGGCAGGTGGTGGAACCACTGAGCGAACTCCCCGGCCCCTAGATTTTCTAACATTAGAAAGAGAAAAATGAGATGTTTACCAAACGCATTAGTTACTTTTTATAATACTTTGTTCTATGGTTTTAAAATGAAATATGCAATCAACTATACAGTAGTTGCATTCAAAGGTGCACTAACTGTCATTGTGGAATTGTCCATGATTATTATTGCCCTTGTACACTTGTCTTGCAACATAATTAGGAAAACCAAGTGTGCTTAAGAAGGTTAAGGTAATGAGTAAAATAAAAGCAAAGGTAATTCCCTAACTATTACTGTTATCAAAATCTAAGTCATGTTCTTCTCCAGTGTCCAGCCACCTATCGGGGTCTCAACCCGTGTCCCCTTCCTGAGAGGCACCTTCGAGATTTAATCCCCAGTGCTGCAGGATGTGACCGCCCTTCCTGAGGACCGCAGGGCCCATCCCTGTGTCAGTCAGATTCCTGGTGACGTGGAGGAGAACTTTAGAAAGTAATACTAAACACACATGTGTATATTTTCTGCAGCTGCCTCAAACTCTGCAATGGGAAATCGGGGAAATTCTAAAAATAAAACAGCTTTAAAGCTCTCAGTGAGAAGCAGTACACCACCAGCTGCTGGTGTCAAAGTCGTTTTCACCAAGGGTGTCTTGGAGACCCGTTAGGGGTGAAAACATAGATGCTTAAATTCCACCCCTGAAAATTCAGACATTATTGGATTTGGTTTGGCCACAGAAATGTCCATTTTTGGACAAATATCTTGGATTATTTCTGTAAAGTTTGAGAAAAAGTAATTATCTACATATTTAAAGATGAAGCCAATTGCATTCCAGGAGTAAAGTATTAGAATACTTTAAAAAATGTTATGGTATTAATATGTAAATTTTAACAATCAAGACTTATGTTGACCTGACATTTGTTAAAGGATTGAAACCAACAATAAATCTTTACTTTTCTCCATCACTATAGTAAGTGAAGTATATCAGATATACACACATACAGTCAGACATAAAATCTATGAGAAAGTGAAACTGTATTAATAACTGTAATTCTAGTATTTTCTGGTTAGGAAAAGTTTACGTATTGTAAATTTCTATTGTATGGAGTTAAAGAATTTAACATTTTGCTAAATTAAATAATTTTGTTAATTACATATCACACACACACACACACACACACACACACACACATTCACAATAACAGATATTCCTAACAACAGACACGAGTATTTTCACTTTCTAAAGAGGTTTGGGTGAAGTAAATACTAGATGCATGTTGAAAGTTTGTTACAAAGTGTTTTCAAAAGCGGGCGTCCTGTATGCGTCCTGCTGCATTGCTCTGAAAGCACCAGTACATTTGCTGAAAGACAGCAAACCGTAACGGTTGGGTGTTCAGCTGGATGCCGAGCCACCTATATTGAACAGCCCTCTTTGTCACTACCTAATGTGACTTCAGACAAGTGATTCCACCTGTTATTCTTAAAATTCTTATTTTATAAATAGAAATAATAGTATCCATCTTACAGAGTTGAATTCAGGATTGAATGGCTTTGAATTTATGAAGTACTTAAAACACGGTGTTATGAAAATATTACCTGTTGGTCAGAATGACTGATACTCAGTGAAACTCTGAATGGCATTCTCTTTATCCTTCAGAGTTGCAGGTAAAAATGCAGGAATCTCAGTTAGATTTGAATTTCAGATAAACGATGAATAATTTCTAATATAAGGTTGTCCAAAATATTGCAGGGGAGGTACATTAAAATAAAATTGTAGTTTATCTGAACTTCCAATCTAACTAGGTGCCTGATATTTTATGCTGCTAAATGTAGCAACTCTACTCTCACCATCTGGTTTAGTACCTTTCTCCTGGTATAGCTAATTGAAGGAAGTCACAATGCTGATATAGTCGTGAGTTTGTTTGGTGGATAATGGATTTACTAGATTGCTCATCTGTACTTGTTTTGTGTTATGCATCTGTACCAGATGAGCAGATACTGGAAAGCCTAATAGTTTATTAGCTTCTAAGCAAATGTGCTTAAATTGACATCCACTTCAAAAGTATTTATTTTTCCCCCGGTACCAAAAAAAAGTATTTATTTTCCCAGGGAAAATATGCATTTTTTTAGTCTGACCCTTCTGTGTGTTATAGAATGCTGGGAGTCAGATGAGCACATTAAATTTACACATAAGTCCAGGTGGTAAACTCTGTCATTCTTAATGTATGAGGGCTGAGTATAATATTTTCCATCTCAGCAACTGCTTGAAGTTGCCAGCAATGCCTCTGAGTGACTGCAGGATATTTAGGATCTTGGATGGGTCTGTAGCTTCTAGACATTGTCATTAGGTGACATTCAAAATCCTGTAAAGTTCTTGTTTTGTTTGCTTTTGTCAGTGGGTTCATACTGCTGAAGCAACACACATTCTTTAGGACCTGTACTCAAATCTTGATCTCTGCTTATTAACTGTGTGACACTGGGATTGGCATTTTATACCTTAATTTTGCTCCTCTGGAAAATGCACTTAAAGCCCATTCTTCAAGGCCTTTGAAAGATTGACCAGAACTGAGGAAGAAAACATTCTGGGCAGTATGCGCAAGGGGATGGGGGC
Source organism: Fukomys damarensis (assembly GCF_012274545.1). Classification (NCBI taxonomy): domain Eukaryota; kingdom Metazoa; phylum Chordata; class Mammalia; order Rodentia; family Bathyergidae; genus Fukomys; species Fukomys damarensis. Next base: position 41,775,007 of record NW_022900915.1, read on the forward strand.
CACACGTGAGATATTTTCTCTGCCAGTTGTTTCGCATTAACACAACTACCCTTGAGACCCAAATCTCTGGAGTTCATTTTAACCAAATCCTGTGACTATCTTCTATTTGATCAAAGGATCAAAGTGAGGGATATCTTTGTCTTCTTGGTTTTGAACTGATTATTTCACATATCCCAACTGCTGGTGACATTTCATGAGTTTTCCACAGTGGCTCTGTTTAACTACCAGTGGAATTTCTGATACCAACCACCATCACCAGCCCTTTTCCACGGTCCACCATTTTCTAACTCAGCTTCGTTCTGGGCTGGCACATCTCAGTGGAGGCATCCTAATCCAACTGGTTATTTGTAAAGACAGCTGCCAACTTAGTCAGGCACACGCGCGCGCGCAGACACACACACACACACACACACACACACACACACACTGCCACAGCTGGGTCCTCCAGTGGGCAGAACACAGCATCTTAGAAATGCCCTCGAGAAAGCTATAGACAGAGCAGAAGGTATTTCTTATAGAACAAACACATCATCATTTTGACAAAACAGTCACCTAGAGAGGTATTGTGGGGAGCTGAGAGAGAAGGGAAAAAAGAAAAAAAAACCAGCCATCTCTCTACTCTTTGGACCCCTCAGGCGGGAGACTGGGAGGCAGGCTAGATGGAGCTGTAGCCTCCATTTACCACGTAAGGTGCCTAGGAGCGGGACATAGGTGGAGAGCAGAGTGCCCCAAGAGCAGCCCCTTGTTTTTAGAGCACACTCTTTGTACTAATGGGTAATGTTTTCCCCTCTGCTACACCATACTGACCAGCAAGAGGCAGAGGATGCCGTAGAATTAAAACAAATCATGGGGAAAGATTTTATAATTTGGGAAATTCTATTCCCTGGTTGTTTCAGGACTGTTCACCTGCTTAGTGATAGAGGTCTCAGGAAGCAATGGGTGTAGAGTCACAGCGTTCTGCCTGTTATTCACGTCTTATGGGAATAAATGCTACTGAAAAATACAGCACTTAAAATTTCTATTTATAAGTAATACTTGAAATTAAAATGCTAATGAGGCTTAAATACAGAAAGGGTACAGTCTCTTTCAGAAATTTTATCCTTTGGAGTTTTTTAATATTCTAAAATCTGTTTATATACTGCATAAATACATTCATTTCCAAGGTATTTTTTAAATGTATCAAATAAATGCAAAACATATTACCGAAATCTATCTTCTTTCTTACTGTTTCATTTATACTTTGAAAAGTTTACCTAAATTTTTATATCTCCAAAATAAAGTAGAAGCAACAGATAAGCTATATCCAAGGAAAATGTAAAATAATTCAAACTAACTTTTTTTCTACCCGTTAACCACATGCAGATAGAATGACAAAGACAGCAGAGAAGTGAGAAGGAGCCCTGAAATGTCCATGAGATGCTAAGTAGGACAGAGGTCTGTCCCGGAACATCAGAAGGCAGTGCTGGCATTCAGTGGGGAAGAGAAAGGGCGGATCACATTCCCAGACAGGAGTGGGCTTGGGCTGTGTGTGTGCCCATGGCCTGCTTTTGTGCACAGTCCTCTTTCTTCTGGGCAGAGCAGTGAGGTCTTGGTGAACAGAGCCAGGTTGCCTTTCTGTCCTCTGCTCTCTCAGCTGAGTACCTCTGTGCATGACACAACCCAGGGGACTACAATGCAGCCCTTAAGTAACCTGGTACAAGAGCCAGACACTCAGGAAGAAGTTCCTCTCAACCCCTGTTCACACTTCACTTTTCCTGCTTTGGATGAGCTGGATCCCAGCTTGGACAGCAAGGGAGGCATGGTTGGATTGGGTTTGACCCACCCTGTGATCTCTGTGGAGACATTGGCTGGGACAAGCAGAGACTAAACATCAGAGTGAAGGTTTTACAGTTTTGTAATGTGTTGTGCTAGCATCTCTCAAATCCTTAATAATTTTTAGAATAACCCATGTTGATGATGAGCACAAAGCTCCTTAAAATACCCAACCTCTTTACGCTTTGCTATCTGAGGCAAGAAAGTACTAGACTACAAGTAAATGTCTTAAAATGCGGTGCTTAAAAACAGTAACCCGGAATCTATACAAAAAAGTTTTCATGGGGCTCTGCAGTAACATACTGTGAGCACCTGAGCCGTGAGGCTTAAATATACAACATATACAGTCTCTTGCAGAAGTTTATTTGGATTTTTTAATGTACTGATTTGAACCTACTTTCCTTATTTTTTAAGTGAGGAGATACTGCACAGATGGAAATAAAAATACCTGAGTTGATCGCTGCCCGGTATCTAGAGAGGGAAGGGGAGTCTCTTTACTGTTGCGTGTGTGCGGTTGTGCATCAGAGAGAACCCAGAATGACGCCATATAAAGAGCAGCATGGAGTCTGCCTCATGCTCTCCTGTTGACATCCTGGGAAAGACAGGTCTCCCAGGAGTTCAGTGTCATCGTACATCACCGAGCGAGCTCAGAGGGGGTGGCGCTAGCAGCAAAAGTCGGTGCTCATTTCAAGGATTGTATTATACCCTGTGAGGTTAAAACAACAACAACAAAAAAAAAAACTTACACATCTCTGCAGTTTAATTCGGCATCACAACTCCACTTTTGGCAGGTATTTATCACATGAATTCTAAGCCAAGGGTCTGGGTTCCAGAGGTGAAGAAGAAAGATGTTTCTTGGTGTCATGAAGGCTGTGGCCCATAAAGATGACCATAAACCAGAAACAAAAGAAAAGGAAAATGTCCTAGTAAATTGCAAGACGTTATTAGAGCACAAGGCTAAGATGCAGTCTTGGGATCAGAGAAGATCTTCTGAGAGGAGACAGTGGAGCAGAGACCTAATGAATGAACAGGCTGTACCTGCAGTAGGAAGGAATATGAAGGGCGTTAAAGACGGAGTCCAAGAAGGAACAGGATTGCAGTCCTGGGCACACAGAAGGCATGGCGGGTTTGAAAAAGCAGAAGTTGTTCAATTCCCAGTGAACTGATAGAAACTTTGGGTGCATTAATCACTATGCTCCGCATATAATTTTAAATAAAGCGATAGCATAATAGGAAATTAAATCTAAATGCTTACCGGAATGGCTGTACCAATGAATGATCTTATTTCAAGAAGTATTCACATAAATATTTATTATGGACTAAATGAGCCTAATTTTAAAAGATTGCTACCATTAAAATATGTTAACCGATTTTACTTCTTAATACTCTTATTAAAAACGCTAAAAGTATAAATTTAGCATTAAAGCTGAAAAGTTTCCTTAATAAGAGCAGGGAAGAAGGGAAATAATTGCAGTCCTATCATAAGAGAGGTGGATCAACCAGCAGGGTCTTTGCTGAGATTTAGTCATTATAACATCATAAGGGTGAAATCTGCTTCTTTTTCTCCTAACATCGCATCAAAGTCTAGAATGAAAGCTGCATTTTTAGAGACACTCAAATGGATCCTTCCTACCTGGAGTGAATTCTAGTGAGAAGGCTGATTTAGGGTTCACATTAGTCATTCCTAAGTGTATTGCTTTGAGGAATTCATTCTGATTTCTTAAACTTTATTTTTTAAAACTTCTGTATGGTCGTACAGTCCATGATAAAGATGGATGTCACATAATTTGGAATCGCATCCTAAGCTTGTCTCCCCAGTCTCAGCAGTGAGAAGAGGTCTCTCATTCGGGCCTTCAGGCTATCTTATGGGGTTGGGGAGCAGGGACCTGACCAGCCTGGCCCAGAACACAGAAGACTTTTGTCTTCCAAGGGTTTGCTGATTGTTGAGGAAGTGAAGCACTAACTTAGATTCCAAGGACGTTCGCGCTGCTTCTTGTTTTCATCAGTAGCTGGGTGTGTGCCGTGACCTCCCCCCCAGGACCCCTCATCTTCATCATGAGGCCAGCTTCACCTCCGGGGATTCCTGGGGAGCTACGAGGACACGGCACCCTCCGTGACAGTTACCGTTCTGCTCAGCGCGGAAGCAGTTCATGGACCTTCTCTCTCCCTCTCCTTGTCCCTCATGGGCAGAGTAGCAGGGCCTTCTGTCTGGATAGAGGGCCGCCCTGGTTTGTCAGTGTCTGCCGGAGAGAGACACCGCTGACGTAGTGAGGACTGAGAGAGTGCTGAAGAAGGTCCAGCCCAAGGTCTCACGGAGCTTCTCCCACGACTTCTACCGTGACGTGATCACGGTAGACTGTGGGGGAAACAAAGACTGGGGTGATATATCCGTCAGTCTTAGAGGAAAAAAAAAATACTGTTCAATAAATGTCAAATCAGAAACAAGTGCCACTCTTTTCTCAGTCAAGTGACTGCCTCTGATCGCGTTGTGTGCGTCTGAGTCTGTGTTTAACGGCAAGTGTAATTACACACCTGCAGTGTGTGGCTCCTCTAATTTTAGTAGAACTGATGAAACCATTCTGCAAACACATGGTGAGTTACTCCTGGAAAATGAGTAAATGTGAGTGCTCAAGCTTCTTTATCCGTTAGCATTTGGGGTCTCGTGATCGTACCCAGTAGCTAAATACAAATACTGTGTCTGGTTCTACCTGGAACCTCTTTCCAGGGTGCTTGGAGTCTCAGCTCTGTTCTTTTCTATGCTGATAGCAGCAAAGGCCAGGACTGCTCCTTTCTGCTCCAAGAGAAGCTTCCCCTGAAGACAGGAGCCGAAAGGAAGAGAGTGAGCTGAGCTCTGTGTCAGAAACAAAGGGTAGAGCCAAAGACAGCTGCCTTTGTCCCTGGACTACCATAGTAAGATGTAAAGTCCCAAGCGACTCGGTCCAGGTCGCTGAGTATCCACCACATGCAACTGTCCAGGGATAGCTTCTGGCTAAGGGAAGTCTACCAGAACTCTAGAAACACACCAGATTCTTTGTATTTGCTCCAGACCTTATTTTCTTAGCTTTCGTATGACTACTTGTTAACAACTAAATACCAGTGAATTGTATGTAACTTGTAATTAATTGGCTTAAGATTGATGAATTTTAGTTGGATGCTTGGCACATCTTCCTGTAATAGGAAACCCAAGTCTCATCAGTTTTCCTAATTTACAAGTGCAATATCCTTCCCACAGAGCCACCCACAGAAAAGGTGGTCACCATCTTCCAGTTTCTGGGCATTCCCTGGTCCCAGGCACCAGTAGCAGGCAGCTGGATCAGTTAAAATCAGATGGGAGAAAAATCTTAAAAAGATAAAATGTAGAAATGAAAAAACAAGTCACTCATCCTCTTTGGTCAAGGAATTATATTTTTATATTAAATCTTTTTCAATAAGAAAATATTCAACTTTAAACTAATCACCAAAATAGCCAGGAAGAGAACGGTACAACCTACAAGTAGTAGAGAAAGCCTAGGCATTGCAATGGTTTCCAATAAGCTAATTATGTCAGAGAGAAAAGCCAAGGACAAATTTTGGGTACACCTGCGGGGACTGATGTCCTCTGAGGTTAGAAAAGTTGACTTTGGAAGGCAGCAGAAAGTGCAGCCCTGTAGGTCCTGACCTTCTGCTCTGGTTAGTGAACACGCTCAGGGCCTGTCCAGCTGGGCACTGAGAATGCTGCACCTGCCCAGCTTTCAGCTTCTGGCCACCTGCAGAGCCAGCTCAGCTCCTGCTTCAAAAAATTTTATCTTGATGGGAAAACATAACAATGTGTATTTAGGAGCAAATAATGTCGTGTATATGGTTGAAAGAATAAGGCAGACTTCATCATTCCTATTAGTCTCTATATCACAAAGCAGCAGTTGTAAAAGGTCACTTCATTTTTTGTGTTTCTGGAGCTGTTGATGAATGTTTTATGAGTGCTTTGTAGACCTTTGTTAAACCAAACTATTATTGGTGTTAGCAGAATTTTTCTATGTCTACATAAGTTGTTAGTCTTGGAAATTCAAGGCAAATATTTCAAAAGCCATGACTGAAAATCTTCCATTAAAAAAGAGAAGGGAGAAATTCAAATTCTTATTTTATTGGCTTAATATTCCAGTTCCCTAATAATATTTTAATTCCCATCTCATCTGCCGGGATGAAATGGTCAAGATGAATTCTGTCACTCAGAATAACAATTGTCAAATAAGATCTATTGGTTCTATTTTATACATAATTTTAATTTTTAAATGAGCACAAACATTAGTGTGTGTGTGTGTGCGTGTGTGTGTGTGTGTGTGTGTGTGTTTTCCTTTTAGCTTTTTGTATTTTTAAGGAAATGCCACATAGACAGGTTCTAAAGGCCAAACAGATTTTAAAGGTTGTGCCAGTGAATTACAGGAATTGCCTTTCCAGTTATGTTCAATGTGGAACAGAATGTTAATTGACTTTATAGGAACGATCCTCTTAAAGCTTTTTGGTTTAATTAAATGGTAGTTGTGTTTAATCAGTTTCAGATAAAACTTTATTTTTAATTGAATAGGGAAAGGCATTTATCAATGTTATGAATTCTTCTCTGAGAAGTTCTTTCATCAGAGAAAGAAAATACTGATTTTTCCGTATGTCAAGAACATGTACGCTTTACAAATGGTTCTTTGCACTTCTCTTCCTTACCATTCATGGAGCATTTTAAGTAGCTACAGTGAGGTTTTGTGCTAATAATTTTAGCATATGTGAAATTAGAGCTCTGTACCGTTGTGTGTTCTTAAAAAGCCTCTTCTTCCATATCGAGTTAGAGCCACCTGTCTGGTATGGTCAGTTTATGGCTCTATAATGAAAGCATCATAAACTGGGTGAGTTAAAGAAACAAATTTAGTTTTTACCTTCATAGAACCCGAGGAGTATGAGATTAGGTGGCCAGCATGGCAGGGACCTCTTGGATCTCCCTCTGCAAAGATGCCTGTCTTCTCTCTCTATCTTCTCATGGTGGCAAGCAGAGAAAGAGGGAACTATTTCTCTTTTTACAAGGGACCCGATCCCATTCTTGAGGCCACCCATGTGATCTGATTGGCTCCTAGGAATCCCGTAACACTGCTACATTGGAGATTAACCATCCAGCATGTCTGTTGGTTTTAGGGAACATCGATATTTAGTCCTATGGCAAATGGCAAACTGGAAGAATTACCAAGTCCAACCACAAAAAGACTGAAGATTTTTGCTTAAATCTCTAGTTTGCTAAAGTCAAGATGGTTATCCGAATTATCTTCTTTGATTAAAAAAAAAATCTTATGTGAAACATCCAGTCAGATCTTGCAAAACTTTCAAATAAGTAAGTATTTCATATAAATAACAAGCTTAGTGTGTCAGTATTTACTGTCCTGTTAGTGGCTAAACTGTGCCCCAAAGTCCAGCATTGAGCCCCTAGGACCTCAGAAGTGAATGTCTTTGCAGATAGCTCCTTAAAGAGATTCTAGGAGTGAAGTGAAGGCCTGTGAGTCAACTTTGATCCAATGCGGCCAGTGTCCTTGTAGGAGGATGAGGTTAGGAGACACTCACAGAGGGAAGAGGATGTAGCAATGTGAAGAGAAGATCGCCATTAGATGCCCAGGATATGCCTGAGCGTAAATCAACCCTGCCAACATCCTGATCCTACATTGCTAGGCCCCGGGACTGTAAGAAAATGCACCCTGGTTGTTTAAATCAGTTGTTTGTCATGAAGCCCTAGCAAGCTGCTGAAATCGCTGATTCCCCTTGACTTATGGCAGGTGCTTGTGGAAGTGAGGAGCTCAGGGAGGTCTCAGAAGTGCGGGTGTTGGGTGGAGATGAGAGGAAAGAACCACAAGGAGGTGCAGGGTGCACATATGCCCTCACCCCTGCAGACCTCACTGCTGGGATTTGCTACTATACTTACCAGAGTTAGTGTCTCCATAACTCTTCACGGATAGAACCTGGAGAAGACAGAAACGTGCGTCCTCCTCCATGCCAAAACAGACTCTCAGAGGTTGAAACTGCACAGCATTGCAGCATACACTGTCTGGTACTTTAAGGTGGGTGTTTAAGTTAAAATGCTTTAAGCCACTCTATGCTATGCATAAATAAATACAGCCCTAGGAATGAAACAAAATCCAATAACCATGTTCTTATGCTATTTGTCATGTCCCACTGTTTTTTGGAAAATTTCTTTGCTTCGAGATATTTTCAGAACAACTCCTGATACATTTATTCTTTGAGGAGAACCATTTAACCTCATTTTTAGTGCTTGTGAAGAGGAGGTTAGCAGGTTGAAAAGTTTAAAAGATATAAAGATCAATGGCTTGAACTGAGAAGTAGAACTAAATTTTAAAAAAATACTGCTACTAAAGTTTAGATAAGCAAATATAAAGTGTGTTATGTAACACTGAGAAACTACCCTGAAATAAAATAAGCAACAGGCAAAAAGAAGAAAAAAATTGCAGACATATGTAGCTTTAATTACTTGTCCACTGCATATATCTTCTCTCCTAGTTATTGAATTATAGATTTTAAAAGTTACTTGAAGGTCATGAGATCCAAGTCATACTGTATGTTAGGAATCCTTCCCAAACAGCCTTAATAGATACACAGACATTGAGCTTAAACCTCAACACTTCCAGTTACAGAGAACTTCACCCTGAATTGCTTTAATTATTGGAACACCCTTTCCTTCTAAATTTAATTTTATCGGTACACTTTGACAGACGCAGTGATCACATTCATCGTGGGAATTTGTGTCGTACACGATCCATCTCAATCCTCCTTTTCTTCATTTCCCTCCCTTCCATCCCTTTCCAAAGCATTGCTGCTCTTGATTTCCTTCCATTGCATTTTTTACAAATTTATTTCTATTCTCTCCCTTCCCTTCCCTCCCCTCCCTCTTCTGCTCCCTTTCCCATAAGAACATCTTCTTCCTACTTCTCAATGTCTGTCCTCCATTTGGGCTTTTATGTACCCTTTGAGTTTCTCACAGATGAGAAACAATGTGGTATTTAACCATGTGTGTCCGATTTATTTCACTTAAAATTATGATCTCAGGGTGCATCCATTTACCTAAAAGTGTCACTTTCTTACCTTTGTATTTCGAACAATCTATAGCCCTCAGGAAACCTATTTGTCTTTTTCTAGGAGCTTGTATTTGTTAAGTAACTGTTTTAGAATGTTGGCCCCAGAATGGAGCACAAAGTCCCACACAGTTCTGCTCAGTAGCAGTGAGATGGGTGATGCTCGGACTTCACAGACACAGACATCAGTTGTAACTCACTCAAATAGAAGCTGCTCTTGCCCTTGTTTCAGTACTGACGTTTTGGATGTGTACTACTGTTTCTTAAAGAAAAACCGTGTAAGAATTTGACCCATGTCATTTGTACATGAATGAGCTCTTAAGAGTTCTCTCCAGTGTAAGACTAGCTGCATTTGCCTACTGTGCCTGTGGCCTATGTTCATTCGTCAAAACCACACACACACAAACACACACACACACACACACACACACACACACACACATGCAATCTTTTTTTCTTTTTTCTGTTCCGACTGCAGGATACCAAAGCAATGCTCCAAGAAATACCTTGTGACTAAGGTCATTTCAATCTTATGAAAGTTGAACACTCCATTTGGTAAAATCATTAAAGTAGATTTTAATTTTTATGCTTTTATTTATTTTATCTTTATAAAACACAAATATATAAATCTACATTTAGGAATAAGACACAGATACTTAATTCCAATTCAAAGTTATTCATAAAAATGGAATATACATTTAACAACTGTGTGCACACACAGACCATGAACACATCTGTACGTGTACGTGTATGTGCACATATGCACTAACAGGTTTTCCGTTGATTGTATCGGTGTTGGCAAGCCTATGACATGTGTGTTATTATTTTCCTTTTTTAAAAAATATATTAATATAGAGTTGTTTTGTCTAAGCTAAAACCTCAGTATTCAGGTTTAATCACAGTGTTGGCACTCAGTGATAAATAAGTGGGTTCTCTGTTGCAGTTTGGCTCTCCATCTCCAAAAGGCTCTTTATCATCATTAGTCTATATCCTGTGTGTGTGTGTGTGTGTGTGTGTGTGTGTGTGTACTCAATTTCTTTTAATTTGCAGATAGCCATGTATAGTTAATTTTTTGAAACGAACAGCCAGATAAATAACTTGCTCAAAGACTAATATATGGTAGAGTCAAGATTTAGGTGTATGTGTCTGCAAATCACATTGCCTGTTCTATCATAACTCATGACATTTCCTAAAGGCAAGATTTAGAGATCACAGAAAAATTTGAAGTGGAGACTGACAGAGTTGTATATACACCTAAGGGAGGTGGAGACCTGGCTGGAAGACGGACTGGCTGGGAGAAGCTGGAGCAGCAGGTGGAGATGGTAAAACCCTGGGGACAGCTGGGCAGTAGGAATAGGTGTTGAAGAAACAGGAAAGTGGATGAGAAGGTACAATTGATAGTCCTACACAAACAGGAATCTGTGGGCTGATTTTTACATTTTGCGATGCAGTCATTAAGAAAGGAAAGGATATGGAGGATTATTTTGGGGACACTGAGCTTCCCACACATGAGAGCACAAATGCCCAGGAATCTGTACATTTTGGGGAAGAGAGAGCTGGAATTTAACAGTTATGATGAATAATTTTAAAGAAGGTTAAACAAGTCAAGGAGAATATACCACACAAAAAGAGAAGTGACAGTAGGGTGCCAAAGCTACAAAATTTTTCAGAATGTGTATTCCCAGAACTATGGGAGGCTAATGCAGGAAGATCACAGCTTTGAGCCCAGCCCAGACAGCTTAGCAAATTAGGGGCCCTGCCTCCAAACAAAAAAGGAGATGAGTGCCAGTGCCCTGGGTGCAGTCTACAGTTGCACAAAGATGGATAGATATATAGACAGGAAGATAGATAGATGGATAGATAGATGTAATCTATGTAGATAATGCAATGTAGTTTGAGCTCAAAAGATACCGTAGGTAAGACAAGCTATGTCCTCACATAAATCTAAGAATGAATAAGATCCTGCTTTCCCATATATGCACCTAGGAGACAAAATATCAGATGAGCAAAGCTACTTGATTAGCTTAAAGACAAGTATCTGGAGCAGATTTTATTTAATTCATAATAAACCCCGATTTTGGAAATTACCAAATAAAAATCAGTTAGCTGTAGTTAAATTCAAAGAGAGTGAAACTTTACACTGGCAGCTATTACTGGAATAGTAACAATTTTTGACAAAAGTTAAATGATAATTTTAAGGTAGAACAATTAGATATAGTTGAAATACCCACAAAAATGTACAGATAGAATATTCAACAATGTGATTTTATATGAAAAAAGATGAGACTGAACTGAAACTTTGTTGTACAATTAGAGAACCATTGATCACTAAAATAATTTTGTGAAACTAGAAAAGGGGGAAATACATTTTTCCTGAAAAGACATTGTTTAAAGAATTAAATTGGGAAAGTGACTTTGCTTCAGAAAATGCTTTTTTTATGAAGGCATAAATATTTAGATGGAAAACGTCTATTGGGTAAAAACACAATTTTTATATCATACAAGTGGTGCCTATTCATGTGACTCACCTAAGTGTCTTGCTAAAATTCAGATTCTAAGTCTGTACATCTCAAGTGAGGTCTCAGAGATGGAAACCCAGGTAGTCTGAATTTCTAATCTGATGATGCAAGGGTCATTTATCCAGGGATCATACATTGAGTAGTGAAGTACTGAGGATTCTGATGGGACCACATTTGTGTCATCTTTTTAGACATGGAGCTGAAACTAATGAGTCATTTCTCACTTTCAGTTCTTTTGAAGATTTCTGATTAACCCATGTTGCATAAAATCCATAAGTGCTGCAGAAGACACGTAGTAAATTTATTATAACAAATCAAATGCCCACTCTTGTGAGTCTATGGTTTTAGAGTAGCCCCCAAAGAAATTTTCGACATGACTACAATGTCTTTTCATAATTAATCTTACAACATTTAGGTTTGATTCTCTTACCAAATTTAGTATTATGGGCATTATAGAGAATATACTAGAGAAACTCCTGCCGGACTAGAGGGGAAACGCTGAAATAAGCTGAGGTTCAGGGAGGTTGAGTTGCTGGCTAAAGCCATGAGGAGTGCATCACGGTATTCACCTGTTGTGGTTCAGATCCAAACTGTTTCCCCAGTGTCTCATATGTCCAGAGATGGGTCCTGGTCAGAAGAGGTGGATCTAGTGGGTGTGTTCTTGTCCCCGGCTCTTCCCTTCTCTCTCTCTGCTTCCTGGCTGCCATGAGATGAGCAGCTCTCCTCCACCATGCTCTGCCACCATGCTGTTTCTGCTTTGGAGCCAGCTAACCATGGACTGAACCCACTAAACCATAAACTAAGCAAACCTCTCCTTTAATTAGCAAATGTGGGATATTTTGACCCAGTGACTAGAAAGTGACTAACACACCATGCCAAGCAGTACACGGAAGGATAGAAACAGTCCATTTCTTGCTAACAAGACATGAGAAATTCTATTTGAAGGCTTTTGTCGAAATTTTCCTTGCTAATAGGAGTTTAAAAGGGGGAGATAGCTTTTCTTAATGAAACACAGGTCTGTGGAATACTGAATATCGAATACACCATTGTGGGTCTATAATGCCTAAAGCATTCACAGTGGAATATGGACACAAAATAGTTGGAGAGAAGTCAATATTTTAAAGATGGTGGAGTAAAATACTATGGATATATTTTGTATCTGTAAGGATACTATTGGGCCCTTGAATCAGCTAACCCTGAAAGCACATTAAGACTTTACAGCATATGGAATAAAATCCACTAAGTATTTAAACTCCAAGGAAATGAATTTAGCTCCTAAAACATCATACAGCTGCAAAGTGGAAGACTCATGGTGACAACCCAGGGATTCTGAGTCCTTGCTTAGCACCTACTCATTTAGTTCCAGGTTTTACCCTGTTGCCTTTCATCATGTTACCTTTACAAAAAGATAGACAACAAGGGAATAAAGTTTAGGATGTATGTGTATTCATACTCTGAGGGGTACGAGACCCAAGGTCTTATATATTGAGTGATCAGCGATCAGTCATTAAATTTGTGAATAAATTATTGAAAACTTGATGTGTTACTATGGATAACAAAGTGATAATGGTGTGTCAAAGGAAGTTTTAAAAACATTTCTTGGTTTGAAATCATGTCTGATTTCAAGATAAGCCTTTGAGAGTAATATCAAAGTATTATATTATTCTGAAGAATATTGAAAATTAATTGACAATGTAAATTTTCCTAGAAAATAAGCAATATTTTTGAGAGTGGTTTAGTATGAAAGGTCTGATTCCTTAGAGAAAGCCTGGATCAGGCCAATTAAAAGTAAAGCATTGTTATGAATTTTGCATTGCCTCTGAGAAAGTTTGCCTGATAAACCACAGCTAATCTGTACTTAAATAATCTCCAACTCCTGGAAATTGGGTTAGTGTCCATCATTAAGGGCTCAGAGCAAGTAAAATTTTAATGCACTACATTTAAATGAAAACATTAAAATTAATTATTTAAATTTAATCTGTTTTTCAGCTTTGTAGAAAGCTGTAAGTGTAAATTGAACACTGCCATTGTGCCATTTGAACTGTAATCTTCTGGTGATTTTAATATTGAAATAATTTCATGGTTTTTTTCATGGTTGATAATGCAGAAATTTGTCACTTTTCCCTATGTTAGTAATTGAGACCACGATGTACAATATAAAAGTGAAGTCTAAAGAGACCAGTCAATGGAAACCTTGACAGCCAACCACTTCTTTGTTTCTTGAAAGGAACAAATTTCATCGACTCCAAATTTGAATCCCATATAAGTAGCCAAATACATTTCTTGCATTGATTTTAAGCATGCTGTTACAAGGTGTGAGGCACTTTATACAAACAACCTGTACCTCAGCATTTGTGCAAGTTTGAAATTATGGAATGAGTAAAAGATAAATATGCCAAAATATTGCTCAATGGCTGCATTATCTCAGGAAGTACAATGTTACAATATATTCTGTCCAGCTAAAATTGTGCTTGGCCTGTGTCTATGCAGTCTTAAAATCATGTGAGGATAAGGTAAGGATTTGCAAATGTACTTTGTGCATTGCATCGCTACATGATATTACAGTAGCAATAATTCTCAAAACTATGTCTTAACTACAAAGAAGACATTTGACAGTCTTTTTCTTTTTTGTTTTGTTTTGTTTTTATCTTGCAGTATTTAATTAACAAAAGTGTGGGTATGTTCAAGATGTGCCTTACATATTTGTTTTTGTACACATTTTACTATGATAATTTTAAGTTTATTAATGCCCTTATGATTACCCATGCTGTACATTAGGTCTCAAGAATTTATATTAACTATTCCCTTAGATTATTTTTGAAAGCCTTTTTCTAATTTTATCATTTGTATCTTTAGTTGCAATGCCTATCTTCTTTGCTTGACATTTTCTCTTTTTGGCTTACATTATAGGCTTTAAAAAAAAAAAAAGGCAAGCAATTTTTTCTTTACCCTAACCTAGAAGTATGTATTCTGTAGTGGGTCACATTATAGTCTTTCAGTACTGAAATGTAAAATAAAATTAGAATGATATTTCTGAAGAGAACAATGGTTTGTGTATATATTTACATCTGTCCTGTCAAATACTACTGTTCTTGCTGAGAGAAATAGCCAGCTATGTAAACAGATAAATCTGCAGAATACATACAATTTCTGAGGTGTGTAGGTATAATCAACTTGTTACATTCATTTGCAAACAAACTTAGGATCAAAGTTTGTTGTTATCCCTTGGGTGACAGGGTTTTTTTTGTTTTTTTTTTTTTTTTAAATAGAGTGACCATTGTAACCTGGGAGCAGCCATTGCCTAAAATATGAAGAGATGCACATAAAAATTGATTACTAGAAATCTAAGTGTAAGCCCTTCTAGATTCCTCAAGAGCTGCCACTGAATGCTGGATTGTAGGAAGAAATTAATTTGAACTGATAGTTTCATCCCTAATTCAGGCAACTGTCTCTAGAGAAATGCCCCATAAGACAGCAATCTTCTTAATCCTTATTCTCTTTGAATGAATGTAAATTGGAATCATTTCCAGTCCATCCAAGCCTTTTTAAATTTTAAAGGAATTAGTAGCTGAATATAAGGCTCACATGAGTATAAAACTATATTGAAAGCATCTACAAAATGTCTATGTATAACCCAGTACTTTACAAAGTGAGTCATTGGAATACTGGGGGAATTGAAATTTTCAAAAGAAAGCATTGTTTTCCTTCTTTGGGAGAAAGTCCTGTTCATTTCTTCTCCACTGTAGGGCACTGATCCTCTCTATGGATCTTCAGGAAAGGGTCACCCATACATAGGCTGTCCCTCTTCTTGATTAGGCCCGGAGGCTGTTGGGTCCCAGGAAGCATTTTAAGGCCATTCCTCTCAGCGAAGCGGTTCAGTGCTAGCAGCCTCAGGACCTCTCAGGACTGTCTCCTTCGGAAGCTAGAACTCAATTTGAATACAAAATTCAGCGAAGCGGAAGTTAGCCAAAGCTTCAGCTAGAAATAGAATATTAACAGGCTCTGGGCTTCTTCACATTTACCTTGCCAGAAAGTAAGATGAAAAGCGTCTTGCCTATCAGTCCTTCACAGGCAAGCTACTTGAAAGCCCAAGAATAGTGCTTAGGTAGCTGGGTCATTTCCCTGTTGTATAAGTCAAGAGCAGAGTGCATGTCTTTCCATTGTGTATCGTAGCCAGCTTTGGGCTCACTTTCTCTTTGCCTCCTAGGGATCTGAGGTTTCTAATTCTAGCAGGAAGCACCTGACAGCCCCACTAGAGAAAAGCAAGCTTCCTAACACCTTACCAGTTCTTGACTAGAAAAGCCTTGGGGCTTCCCCGCTTACTTCATCTGAAGCCAGAGGCCAGCACAGAGTGGAGGATCGGTGCAGAGGGAGCTTGGTGATGGGGTCGTGGAGCCAGTTTGAGATTGAAGTCACACGTGAGTGAGGAGGGTTTGACTTAGTGAGCATTTCCCTCATGCCCGCCGTCCCATCGGGGCGTTATCCCTGAAAGCTCGGAGGAACACCTAAGCCCTCCCTGTCATGAAAGTTATTAATTAGTCTGCTTGGAGAGATTCATGTATCAGGGAAGGTAGCAGAGACTCGGCAGCTCTAAGGGACGCCACACTGTAATAGAAAGCCGGAGTGAACACTTTTAGAGGTGCAGATCTGTGCAAATTTTTACAGCTGCGTGCTGGCTCTGTGCGTCAAGCATACTTAAGGGTTCTCAGAACGCAGAGATGGCTGTGGACCTGAGTACCCAGGGAGAAAGGATTGGGTGTGCAGGGGAGAGGCGTAGGGCCAGTACACAAATAGCCTTCCATAGGATGGTTAAAAACAGTGACACCCAGGATGAGTCACTGTGGGATAAAACAAGCCTTCTTTGGGAAAGCATTAGTTTGTTCCTCTGGGTTTATAGCAAGTCTTTCCTGGAGTGATACAGTCAATACCAACAGATGACAGAATAAGTAACCATTGAAAAGCAACACAAAGAATTCCCTTTGCAACATTTGTAGTTCACAGATGCCGCATGAGTGAGTACCTTGTTTTTCCCAAATCGTGCTTCATTATTTATTTCCTGTCTAGTGAATACACTCGTAGCTATTACATACTTATTCTAAAAACAATACTTTTAAAAAACTGAAAATTCGCACTGGTGTGCCACCATGCGTTTTTATTCTCAGGGTTATCTTAAATGTTGGATTTAAAAATGATTTTGATCCTCACACAGATTCACATGAATAAATACAGCTGCTTATAAAAGAAGCTTCTAAATTCATAAAAGAAACGCAGTGTACTGGAGATCTAAATAAAGCCACAGAGGGTCGGTTACACTTTTAGAAAGTGAAACTGTCTTTAAAATGAATGAAAATAATAATAATGGCTCTCACAGAGGCTTTCTGTGAACTGCGCTGACTACCAGTGCAAACAGTGCAGTCTCCTCCGTAGCAATGTCTTGCAGAGCAGCCTAGAAAACTGCCAGGCAGGATAATAGCAATACCATATATTTACGGCAATTTAGGTGTCACAGAAAGCATTATAACTCCTGCAAGTAGAGCTGCGCTGATTGCGGAGGCCTGTGTGACGGTGAGAACATCAATAAAAGACTGGTTGAACACTTTTCCATTGACCCTCATAAAAAGTTTCCTGAAGGGTATCGGGCGGATATCACCGTTTTATCTATGAGGATAAAGACTGAGACTTGTGACAGTAATGATCAGGTCCAAGTGGCCAGAGATGCAGAGCAGCACAAGAAAATCCGCGTTTCTTAGCTGTTCAGCCACACAGCCAGGGCCCTTCAGCTTCTCCTAGCTGCCAGTGATGGCTTGACGTCTTGTATCTCTTGATACAAAGCACGTACACCCTGTGAATATTTGTTGAGGTAGATGAATTAGGCATCTGCCTAACATGAAATACAATAGGGGATATAAATTCAGAGCATCAATTTCCATAACACTGGAATCCCAAAGAGGCTTTGGGGGAAGTAAAGAGAGGAGTGCGAGGAGCTTTAGCGCGGTTACTCGGTGCTTTGGCATGCATGGAGGTCTTCCCACTCGCTCTGAACTTTAGTTTTAATGCTCTGCTTTGGCTGGATGTCCATCGTAGCTCACATCACCTAAAGGCAGATATGCTCTGCACACCACAGCTCACACAGTACCTAACAGATTTACGAGATACAGGAGAGACGCAGTTCTCCAGAAAAGCTGTAATTCCCAATGAAAGCACCTGGGACTACAGCTACCATTCTAACAGTTTACTCTACAAGAGATTCTGCTATTCGTATGGATCTTTTAGCTTCTTAAAGACTTCTTGGCCTGGTTCGTCTTTTGATAGAAATTCCATGAGTTTTAGTGTTGAGGACGACCACTATTTTTCTCATCCCTTTTCAATACCAGAAACCACATACCTATCCCAAGCTCTTGCCATGGTTCTCACTGTGAGTTCATAGTGTACCTTCTTATCTGCTTCCTCCCAGCCAAGTGATTTTCTTATCATGATTCTGAAAGTTTTGTAGGGGAAATAATGCCCTTATGTGGAAAACTCTCTTCTTCCTTTTTCATTTTCTTTTAATTTCCATTTTAGGACTCAAATGTATTTATTTTAATTGACACCAAGTTCTTATTGCAACATTTGAAAAATGATGAAACCCATCAATTCATGCTACAGTGCAAGTACCAGATTGTATCTAAAATGCTGGCCTGAGAGCCACAACAGGATTCCCGTCCCTGCCACCTACTGTGTTTCATAGTCTCCTTCACATTGCTCCCCCGGACCAGATGACCTATATCACTTATCCAGCTCTAGCACACCATTGTATCACGGTGACATAGCTGCTCTTTCCTTCAAAGCAAACCTTGGCCTTCGGAGCCCTTATTGCTTCACTTACGAACAACATTTTCCAATTCCCAGACAGCCGCGCTCATAGAGCAGTCACCGGTTATGCCCTCTTGGGCCACAGGTGCACCACACCACAGGCTAAAATCACTCCTCAGCTTATCCGAGTGTCCTCGAGCAGTTACGGGTTTATTCATCTCTAAAAGAAGAGCAGTTCATTTTATAATCACCAGAAGCAAAGCGGCAAACCTGGTCGGGTACACAAATCACAGCGCAGTGTCTCCAACCTTCGTCGGTCTTTATGTGCTGTCCTTAAGACAGCCACAATGCAATGTGGGACACGTCAATTCCTGGTATGATTTAATTTCCCCGAGTTCATTATCTGCTCTTCAGGTAGCCAGAACCCACAGGCAGCTGACCTGAAAGACTCACGAAGAAAGTCGTTTCATCGCTGAATTGTGTTGCTCTTATTTTTTTCTTGGATCAGTGGTATTCTAGTGTTTCGTTGCTCATTCCACCTCATTAGAGGCTCCAACTCTGAGGCACCGGTGTGATCCAAGGCCGACTGAAGGTGACCTAACGGTGCTAGGCCACCGATGCGGCCATCTCATGTGCTCACAGAAGCTGAGTACCTGAGAATGTGTGCCGTTAGTACTACAGATGGGATTTTCCATTGTTTCCGTTCACTTGTCGAACTGACCAAACATTTGGAGATGGAAGCCTTTGGCTCTCTCATCTTTACACAATGTCATCTCCATAGTGCAGCGCACTGAAAGGTTGTAGAGCAAAGATTTATTTGAACTGAATAAAATATGAATAAACATGTACACAGTAGGTCTATGGAACTGGCACAATCACTGCCTTTCCAGATTTGAAGCTTCAAAAATCAAACACAGTGTAAGCAGTTGGGATAATTTTAAGGTGTACCGTACCCCATTAAAACCAAGAGTCAGAAATAAAACTTAGATTCTGATTTATCTTCACTTTAAGTGATGTGACATCATTGGATAGGCCAACTTTTCAACAAAATTAATATGTGTCCTGTTATGGCAGCATTTTGTTAATTCAGTTTAAGAGTTGTCTCCTGGGAAATAGGCTTGATACCAACAAAAAAAGTGTCCTGAGAAATACACTGGTTTATTTTACACCATTCAACATGGGTTGATCATTTTAAACTTGAAAATAAGTGTCTACGTACATGTGCTACTTCCTTCTTTCTTTCTTGTCTTACTGCTATATCACTATATCCCAGTCTTGAGAATCATTCTTTATACATTATGAGCACTCACTAAATGTGTTGCAGATGAAGAGAGAATAAATGAACTAACATATGATGTGCAAATCACCTACTCACCAACATCACTTCACTTAGTGTAGAAAGTGTCACCACCCATACGGTACAAATCTATGGCTGTCGAATATTCCCAAAGTATTTTAGCAAATTTCAAATAGTTTCAAGGTTCATAATGGGAGAATCTTAGAAACATTGAGCTCTAAACTATTCTACTTCTAAATCATCCTTGCTCTAAAGTGAAACTCACTACTTTAACTGACTTGAGGTAGCCTAATAAAATGGCACTGTCGTTCATAACATAGCCCTTAGTATTCTTAGGATGACTATTTAAAAATTAATTTTAGTTGCCTAAATTTATATCATACCGGTTTGTGACATCATTTTGAAATGGGAAATGAATTCTTTTAGGTTCTATGCTTATTTTTTTAAGGTTCTATTCTTAGAAATAAATGTAGCAGATTGAAAATCCTTCCCTGAAACCTTGAAAATGTTTTCTTATTGTTTAAAAATTATACTTGGAAAACAATTTAAACATTTTTAATTCTTTAAATCTGTGAGCCATATGTTCCTTTAATTAGAAGAAAGCTCTGTTAAGATTGGAAGTGCACATTTTATTCAAGCACAGTAAAATCTCCATATAAACGGTAATGTACCTAATAGATTTTAAATATTCAGTTAGAGTCATGTAAAATGGAAGCTATTTGTAGGGTAAGCTATTTGTAGTTTGGCTTCTTCAGCGAGGAAAAACATATTAAATTGTATCTGGAAGGATTTGGAAGTGCTTTGATTACTTTATCATCTCTTTCAATAGTTCAGGATAGAATCATCATAATTAATAACAATGCCTTAAGCCCTAGAGAATACCACATTGAGAACCTTTGTTTACAGATTCAAATGAGATGCTTTTAATTCGATGAGAAAGCAGTCTACTCTTCGAGCTCAAAGTCAACTTTGGAATTTACTAAAATGTGAAGTTTAGCAAAGTTTTGTTTAAATGCTGTTAAGCAGGCATTGTTCCAAATGCCACTAGAGTGTATTTTTAATTTTTACACATAACGGCGATACATATTTTCAGTATACAGTGTGATGTTTCATACCAATATATAATTATAATGATCAGTGCAGGGTAATTGATATTTCCCTTTGAACTGGAATGAGGTCAGTTTTCTCATCCTATGCCTCTACTGCTCTTTCATAATAGTCCTGAAGGAATGACTCACATAAGGATAGCATTACTAGATGAGTTCCATTTGCTATTTTTTTTAAAAAATTAAAAAGTGAGCATGGAAACTCACTTTTAAAAGTGAAGTAACTTGCTTCAGAGCAGATCTAGTTAAGGAAAAGCTTGCCATTCCAGCCAGTCGGAGTCCAGATCTGGGAGCTCCATCCGCTGTGTCAGCCAGACCCTCTCACATCATTTTGGAGAAGATGGATATGAATAATAATGGCTTATTCTGCACACATTACCAAATGCGTTCTCCTGCCAGACACTACAGTTCAAAGAGGACAGACCAATTTGGACTCGTAGAATTTATACCCCAGGGGAGACGGGGCAATCCCCAATCTTTTTAAACTAATAATAATGTCAGGTAGTGAAAGTGCTATAAAGCAAAGCAGAAGCCTAGCAAAGTTGATGAAGCTTGTGTGTGTTGGTGTAAGTGGGGTTAAAATTAGATAGTGTAGCCACAGGAGGTGTCTTTCCGAAGACTTTCTGTTAGACTAGGTAGCGAGTGAAAGGCAGAATCCAAGTAAACAAAGTAAGATCTGGAGAGAAAAGCAAAGCCCGAGGCCCTAAGACAGGAATAACCTTGGTGGGTTAGAGAAAGAGCAAGCAGACCTCTGAGATCAGAGCAGTGGGCAGGCCACAGACACAGTGGATGACTCGGAGAGGTAAGCAGAGACCGTGCAAAGCCACTGCCAGTGCCTGTGCTCTGGGTGTGGAGCAGAGGCTTGAGCTAGCAGCGAGGAACCTGAAATTAGCTATACTTTTTAAATGGTTATTGCAGGCAGCTATGAAAAGGACGGGAGGAGGAGTAATGAGACAGGTTAGGACCCCTAAGAATATTCCAATATTTGGGTGAGAAATAAAATATGGATTTTAAACGAGGGTGGTAAGGAAATATAGTCAAGTCTATACATCTTCAAGGTAGACCTATGCAACGTGGTAGGTTGAATATGGCAAATAAGGGCAAAGAGAGATCAAGTAAGATTTCATGGTTTTTGTTAGTGTGTTTGTTTGTTTGTTTGTTCGTTTGTTTTTGACCAGTTACTGAGATACAGAAGATTAGAGGAAAAGCAGATTTAGCGTTCTGTGGGTTTACAGTTCCAGTGACACAGCTATTGTGAAATTTCTCTAATGGAGGAGGATAGGGCAACTAAAGTAAGTGTCAGGTATTACAGCACGCTGCAGTCAAATGTCAGTTGTGACAGGGAATCTTGTTATGGGAACTTGTTTCCTCTACAAACCCCTTCCATGTTCCCCTTGCTATAAATTCATGTTGCTTTAAAATGACCAGGGTGGGGGACTTTGGTTTATGTCGCGTGGATGAAGCCCAGGTCCATTTTCCAGTCTCAGCTGCACAGCCTTCACGCCTATCTGCAAATGTTTTCTGTGAGGGAGAATCTGATTGAAAGGAAGTGTGGGCTGCCTTGCCTGTTAGACGTTCTTTTATATAACAGAATGCTCGCAGGCTCCAGATTTATTTAATTCCCAGAGAACATGATATCTGGCATACAAAGAGGGTTATTATATATATATGGAAAAAATGATAATTAATTGAGATGATGCTTATGCTTTGTAAACTGGGAAGCACAACTTACACTATCATTAACATTATATAAGCCATACAACTAGATAGGAATGTAATAGAGACTGTACCTTACATTTGGAAAAAGCAACTACAACTAAGCATTAAAATTTTGGAGGAAATTGGATCTGTACTGAGAGATAATTGGGGAAATAATGATTTTTGAAGGAAAGAAGAACCGGGTAGAGCAAATAGAGTAAAGCCAGAGAAAATTAGTGGCCTGGCACAGAATAAGTAGAAAGCACAGTGGTATAAACTCCCAGGTGACGGTAATGGAAAAGGTCATGCCTACAATGACGCAAACCACAGTGGGGATGGTATATGAGGCAATGATAGGAAAAGTTTATCTTGATTCAGAAAGATTCATTCTGGCAGCACGAAAGAGGAGGAAAAAGGAAGGCTGGATGGTAATGATTAACCCCAAGGAACCCTCCCACCATTCGAGAGATGAGTACTTACGGAGGGCCCTGGGTGGAGGGGCCTGGCTGGGCCATGCGTGAGCCTGCCCGTCTGCCAACTTTGCCCGAGTCCCAGCCGCGCCACCTGCGAGCTGTGTGCCCGACGTGAGCTGTTGAGCTCCAAGGAGTGTCGGACTCTGGCCGTGGTTTCCAGCTGCAGTCTGCAGCCATCTACTTTTCCGTTTGCAAATTTTCAGTCCGGTGTGTGTGCAGCAGCTCACTCGCGACGGTGTTCTTTACTCCTGGCATTGCTCATTCTCATTCACCCTACAAGATCTTAATTTGAATGATAGCTTCATTGAACTAAACATTAATCTACCTGGAATTTGGTTTAATTGCCTGACATTGTGTTAGTATATTCAGGTTATCTTGATAGTTGATCACATCACAGATAGACGGTGTCCTCACCATGGTAATGCTATTTATTTTAGAGGGCACAGGCAGTGGAAATATCATCTCATTGCATTACAGTCTGCATTTTTTGACTTAAAAAAAAAAAAGAATTTCGCTGGCTCCATCCACTGTTGGACCTATAGCAAAACGGTGACTAGGTTAGTGGGTATCCCTTCCACAATGTCCGGTTTGGATGTTTGCACAACACATAGCAAACGCAACAAGAAACCCTCATGAATCCGAATTTTGTAAAGAAAGTGGCTTTATTTGTCCTCTTCTAGGAAAAAAAAGGTTTAAAATGAAACACTACAAACAATCTGGATGGGCTAACTCTATTCAGATATGTATTTAGCAATTCCTCAAGAGAGACTTCACTAAATTTTCTTGAGGAAGAACTTGATTAAAATATGTGAATGTGGGGTTTCACTGAGGTACCCCATCTCTGCATTCCCGTTGATCCAGGCTTACACCGTACACTTGGACTTTCAGCTTCCTCCTACCCACTCACTCCTTTGCCTTTTTGCTCCTTTTAAAACTACTTTCAACAAGGTCACATCAATAATAAAGGTTTTGTACTTAATGTTGTTAAAATGTCTTCTTCTTTAATACTGTATTCCTTTTCTCCCATCTGTATAATTCATTCTGGGATGTTCCCAGGACCAGTCTTCCTCCGTCCACCGAAGCATGCTGCTGCTCCAATCTCCTTTTCTTTTTATTCCAGCTGCACGCTCTCCAGCATGATGTAATCCACTCTTGGTCTTTGCTAACGATTCCGAGCTGATGACTCCCAAATCTATAGCTATGAATCAATGTAGCTCAACTGTTAGTAGATAGCACTTACATATTTCACAGATATTTTAAAGTCAGTATCCCCAAGATGATGCTCACCTTTTTAATCGAAATTTAGTCTTTCTTTTAAAGGCCCAGGCCCCACAAGCTACCCAAATGTCCAAACCAGAAGCCCGGGCCATCCTTGATTTCTCTTCCTCTACCCTCTTGCATACCAACCAGTCTGTGCCTGCAGCTATCAGCACAAGACTTCTTCCTTACCAGTTTGTTCCCTCTACCTGGAATACTGTCCTCTTCCTATTCACTTAGCCACCTCCCTATTAAGCTCCAGGGATGTCTTCTCAAACTTTGAGGTGCATATGATTTATCATGAGATCTGTTAAGAGCGGGTTTGTTCTCATGGGTTCTGGCTAAGCCAGAAGGTTCTGCATTTCCAATGTTGCTTCCAGATCATTCTAATGCTTATGGCACTCTGAATAAGGCTCTGAAACTCACTTCAAATACCACCCATTCTGCAAGACGTGGATTATCTCCCAGGCACTCTGTGGAGGACTCCCCCACCACAGCCCACAGGACCCCTGCATTGTGATTGCCTGGTTGTTGTAAAGTTATGTTGGTCTAGTGAGCCAATGGTATCAGATTCACCATGGTAGCAGCACTTGGCAAAAGCCCAATAGCCACTGTCCGTCCTCTGCAGTGCGTCTTATACCAGCACTGCTTCATGTCATTGCTCAGTTGTGTCTACTTCATCCTTGAAGAACAAAATGTCTTCATCACCCGCAGTTCTGGCTCTCAGATTGAGAATGCAGAGTGTGTGCTTTTAGGAGCACTGTCAGAGTTTTTTGGGCCTTTGGCAACCACGTTCACTCTGCTGCTCTGTATTCTTCCACACATAGGCATCAGAACAGGGATTCTCTAACTTCCTTTTTAGCCGAGAGAGGAAGATTCTTTCTGCTTTACTGCTGAAGTGCAAAACTTAACCATAACTGTCCAAAAATATAGGCATCACTAAAAATTATAGACAGTGCCACAGTGAGAGATTTTACTATCGAATTGATTTGTGTTCTATATTATTACAAAGCTGTGCACTTCTTCGGTGACATTTACATAATATACTGCCTGACACACGTATTGGAACAGCTAGAGTTAATCAGAAACAGCTTACCCTCCTTTCATTCAGGTTATTCATCTCCAGATATCTTCAGATTTATCAGGCATCATTAAATTTGACTGCTGAAATGAAAGAAGCTTAAGATTACTCATAAACAGGTCACAGAAAAATATAGCCATAGAGGTTATACTTTATGCTTCCTAATTGATCAATTACAGAAACCAAGGTAAATTTAGGATGCACATTGTCTTTACTTATTATGGATAAAAAATTTGTCTGACAAGACCTTAATAAGATTCAGCTCTTTACTTACTGGATAGAAGAGGAATAAGCTTTCATGAAAGTTGAAGCATTTTCCCTTCTCAGTTGGAGATTTTGAGCAGGGGAGAGATAGGCAAATGAATAAAACATGGTAATAGAATGTAATAAAGCAGAAATTGAGACATATCCACTAAGTATGATCACAGATAGCATACAAATTTCACTGACCATTAAAATGACGTGTCAAGCAAGATTGTGATATTTTTAATCCCTAAAGTAATTATGTGATAAGTCTTACAGAGTTTGGATTTTATTAAAATTTTTAAGAGTATATGAAAATGGATTAAAGTTTCAGCTTCCTAGATTTAACACTCATTTTTAGTATGGAACAGCTCAGCAGCTTTAACGATCGTCGCCAGACAGTTGTGCTCTTTGGGTGATACAGAGCTGAGTGCAGGAATGGCTCCTCAGTTGTGCTCCGAGTGTCTGAGTGGGGAGGCTGAGGAAGTGACTTTCATGGAGGCAGACTTTCCCAACCCTCCCACCCTTTTCTTAGAGAACATGTTGAGGTACAAACACAGTGACTTCTAAGGGTGTCTCGCAAATCCGCTGGGTATGGGGCACCTGGGAACAGGGGAGAGGGTTTGCTGTGGATCCCTAGCACCTCTTTGTCTCTTCTATAGAATAGTTATGTGCAAACAGTGGGTTTGCTGCTATCAGGAATTAAATAAGATGCATCTTCAAATGTGTTTAAGTTCTTAAAAGCTGATGTTTTGTTATGTTTGTTATCAATAATAAGATATTATAAGTAAAATATTACTATTATAAAGCAAAAGACAGTGGAACCTCCACACACACACACACACGCGCACACACACACACACACAGTGCCCCTCCAGTGCAAGAAGCATATCTGTCAGACATCATTGGTCTTGAGAAAAATATATATAAGAGAAAAATAAATAAAGGAGCTAAGCTAGAGTTAGGAGTAGTGCAATGAAAAGTTTTGCATGTAATGATATTTTCTAATTTAGCTTAATTTTAATCAAGTAATTCCACTGGGAATCTAGCTTCTTTGTACAGCAAAACAAAATGAGAAATGTTTTCCTCTCTGTACATAATTTAGGTGGAAATACATCCTGTAAATCCAGGTTTTCTCTCTAGGCAAGAAGTAATTTGGAAAGAACTAAGCAATTGGTGTTGGTAAACAGTTTTCTCTTTGATAAAATGCCAGCCAAAATGAGAATCTATAACAATAACCAAACTCCAAATTTAAAATCTTTATTCAGATATCTTTTTTCTTCAGCCATTATTTTTTATAAGTTGTTGAATGGGCATTTTTAATACAACTGAGCATCATTGCCTGGAAATGGAGGAAAAAAATAAAAATTTTAAGGAAATTATCCTTAAAGAAGATTTTTGTGTGTGTGCATAAAACCTGTAAACAATAGTCTGAAATGACAGAATAATTAAATTGGCCCCCCAAAAAGCCTTATGAAGTTATTCCCATTGAACCACTGATTTTTTTCAAGTTGAATTTCAAATAATTTTCCAAAAAGTAATTGGATAAGGTAATAATAATCTTTTCTATTTAACTTAAGCTACTCTTGATAGAAGGATAACATATGCATAATCATTTAAAAGCAATGTTGTTGCCCGACAGTGTCTTAAGCATTAAAAATTCTAGTTCTATGGGTTGAGTTTTGAATTCTTTGAGTCAGAAAGGAAGCATAAAAGTCTTCAATGCAAACGCAATGGCGATTCGCAAGTTCAGGGCAAGGTTTCCCTCTGCGAAATGTTATTGGTCTTGTGATAGTGCACCCCGGAGGCGTCCGCATCGAGCAAGCTGCACGCAACTGTGAACACTGATAGGGACCAGAGTGGCTGAGAGTTGCAGCTGGTGAAGGAGACGTGTGTGATGGGAGAATGGCCGCGAATGTTTTCAGTCACCGGCTTTTATTTCTCAGAGCCTCGGCCTTGCCGTGTGTGTGTGTGTGTGTGTGTGTGTGTGTGTGTGTGTGTGTGTGTACAGATTCAGGGGTGCAGGAGGGCAGCCGGGAAGACCTGTCCCAGGAAGCAGTGTAGCATCGCAGCCCAGCTTGGATCATTCCGCATGTCCATGTGCGCGGAGATGGTACTTGCCAGAGCAAGACCGACCCCGGGTGGGCTTGGACACCGCTGGTTTAGATTTTTCATTCATTATGTTTATTGATACAGTTTAGGTACACAATATGATGGCATTCATCATTGGGAATCTGTGCCTTCACATGATGTATCTTGGTTCTTATTTTTCCCTCACTCCCCTACCCTCCCTTCAACCCTTCATCTTCCCTATTTACAAAAGACTTTGTTTCCATTTTTTCCCTTTTCTCATATTTATTCCTTTCCCTTCTTTTTTCCCCCTACCCCTCCAACTTCCCCTTTCCCTTTCCCTTTGGACCTTTCCATCTTATTTCACATTATCTGTTATACATTTTGATCCTCATTTATACTTTCAGTTTCTCACACCAGAGAAACTATTCGGTATTTAGACATGTGTGTCATATTTATTTCACGTAAGAGTATGGCCTCGAAGTGCATCCATTTAGCTTTAAGTGTCTCTAGTTTCTCATTCTTTATGGGTGAGGAGTACTCCATTTTATTAAAAAACAAAACAAAACAATACAAAACAAAAACATCTTCCAGTTTCCAGTTGATGGACAACTGGGCTCTTTCCAAGTCTTAGCTGTTACAAACTGTGCCGCTATGAACATGGGTGTGCACACATATTGCTGTGGTATGGTTCCTTTCATGCTTTTGGGAAGATACCCAACAGGGCAATAGATGGGTCAAATAGAACCTCTAATCTTAGTGTATTTGTTTGTTTCCTTTTTTGTTTTGTTTTTTTAGTACCAGATCTCAAACTCAGGACATTGTGCTTGTGAGGTAGGGGAGCCTGCCATGGAGCTAAACTCCCAGCCTGCTAATCCTAGTTTTTTTTAGGAATCTCCATACTGACTTGCGCAGTGGTTGCACCAGTCTACTAACAGTGGAGAAGGGTTCCTTTTTCCCCACAACCACATCAACATTTGTTACCGGTTGATTTCATAATAGCAGCCATTCTTTCTAGGATGAGATGGAATCTCAGCATTGTCTTCATTGTTCTCTGGAATTACCAGTGATGAGTGATGCTGAACATTATATCATGTGTTTATTTGCTGTTTCTACTTCTTTGTCTGAGAAATGTCTTTTCATTTCAGATGCCCATTTTTGGATTGGGTCTTTCTTTCTTTCTTTCTTTCTTTCTTTCTTTCTTTCTTTCTTTCTTTTTTTTCGGGTACTGGGGATTGAACTTGGGCCCTTGTGCTTTCGAGGCAAGCGACAGAACCAGTGTGCTAAATCCCCCATCCTGGATTGGGTCATTTAAATTTAGGAGGTCTTATTTTTAAAATTCTTTTTTATATTCTAGATTATAGACCTTTGTCTGAAGAAGAGCTGGTAAAATATTTATCCCACGTTGTGGGTTGTCTTTTCATGCTGTTGGTGGTTTCCCTTGCTGTGCAGAAGATTTTAATTAGATGAGATCCCAGTTGTTGACTCTTTCTGCTAGTTCATGAGCAACTGAGGTTTTGTTGATGAAGTCTTTTCCTATGCCAGTGTCTTCAAGAGTTCTACCTCAATTGCAGCATGTGATTCAATAGATATTCTCTAAATATTCTCTCCAATGTCTGCTTTTTAATTTTTTGTTTAATATTTTATTATGTAGTATTTGTGCACACAATGAGGTTTGCATATAAATGATGTGATAAAGTCCTCCGATTTGATGAGCTATTTTGACAAATATGGAAAATCCCAATATTTCTTGGAGTGAGCTGCCTCTTCTATTCATCAGTTGGCTTTTGTAATATAAATTTTCCTCAGTTTAGAAATCTGAGATTTCTATATTTTAAATTTACTTATATAAATGTGATTTGCCAAAACACTAATAGTGTGACAACAACAGCAGTTGAACATCAAAGAACAGTGTTGACAGCTAGTATTATGCATTTTTAGCATAGTGATTTGAGCAAGACTGGCCATTTACAGAGGAACCAGGTAAAGACTGCTGCCCACCCCCAGCTTCTAATTTCATTGGGGATGGAGGTGTGTATGGGGTTTCTAGAGAAAGCACCGCTAAAACAAATTACTTTGCTATCTTTTATGTGGGGAAGGGACACAAAAGTAACTGAGATATGTTGTGTCCATGAACCCACTCCACACGAGGGATGGGGTGTATATATACTCCAAACATGTACTCACAACAATAAATATTGAAAAATAAACACTGTTCCTCAAAATATTACTTTCAATCTATTCCTACACCAACAGATACTATCTAAACTTGTCACTAACAGAATACAAAAACAATTGGGCACCTCTGTGCCATAGAAGACTGTAGAAATCGTTACACCTGCAGATTATTTACCATGTCAGTAGAATTCAGTGTATAATGTACTGTACATGTCATTTTTTAAAAAAAAACTTTACTTAAAAAATTTTAAAAATCAATAAGATGTATGGAATCTGTATATTAAACATTGTGAGATTGGCCTTTTATAAGAAAGAAGTTTTGCTTCATAATTACCAAGGTTTTAGTCAAGTGCAGTTTATCAATAGTTGGGCTCTTCTATTTCTTCCCGCCTAGAATTATGCATTCTAATACTTCAGATTCTTACTAAGATTTTCTCTTATTTAAGTAAATTGAATCTCCCAAACAATTGTGGGTTCTTCTGGATATTTCTCCAGTATTTTATTTGAGTAGGAACTTAGTCTAAGGTAAAACTTTAACACTAGTATTTATTCATTAAGAAGAGAAATCTAAAATAAGTATTAACTATTTGATAAGAATATCTCATTTAAGAAGTAAGTATGTACTCTTAAATTTTAGAATATGAAATATAACAATAGTATATTATGCTACAATATTTCTGTAACATTAAATGTGATAGATTCACATAAAACATATTTTATTTCTCCCGGCTATGCTTGCCTTTAATTAAATATTGAGATGGTGAAGTATGTGCACACTTCTCAGTATCTTTGCTGATAAAGTAATTTAAAGCTGGAATTAACTCTGAACCCAATTTTTGCAATGTGATGTAATTAACTACCAATATCTATTTTTAAAATAAACATATTTTACATTCTTTAAAAAAGCTTTCTCTTTTAGCTGTGTATTAAGTGATCGCATCTCTTCATATTCCTTTCTTACTCACTGCCTAGATAGCAGTGTTTCCATCATTCACTGACATGATTGTGGTGGACCATGTTCTGTGGAGATGCTTTAAAACTAAGGGGGCATTAGTATTATTTATAAAGGTTTGCAGTGCATATTGTCACCCTTAGCCTGATTATTGCCACTTCAGTATTTTGCTTTCTGGTATCTAAGGAATAAATGTAATTTTTCTAAACTAAAGAATTAATAAGAAAATGTTTGACCATAGCTGTGGTACGGTTAATTCTTCACTGCTGTGCACTGGGTTGGATTTCCACAAAGGTCACCTTGAACACTTTGTAGTCCGTGCCCAGAAAGCCCCTCTACAAATGTAGCACAGTGATAGAAGCTCTTCCTGTCTGCCGTGGTTCCAGCATCATTAAATCCCTATGTACTGCATGTGCTGAAGATGTTTGAAATCTCCCAAGGCCAGGGCATAAAAGGGAAATTTTTTGAACCCACACATTTGCCACGTACCAGTGTCACGCAGGATGGGGGAGAAGAGCACGCATGGACCATCACATTCTGATGTGTGAAACTTCTTCGAGGAGACGGGCATGGTGGGAAAGAGAGCAGTAAGGAAATCTCACCTTGTGCCTGTGATAATGCTGGCCAGAAGGCACAGTATTTGGCTCCATCTTTCCAAAGTAGAAGAGATCCTCTCTGTCCTCATGGATATGTTTATATAAAACTCCCAGTGTTTCCCGTGCCCTCAGGACCATCAATGTGGAGTTCTGCAGATACTGTGTTCATCGCTCTTCTTAAGTCTTGGCTAAGACAACATAGCGAAGATTGGCCTAGCGGCTATGACCGTGTGTGCGGTGCTGAGCATGAATGTGTTAATTTCATAAAGTTTCTGTGATGTCAAATAAAAGTGAGAAAATGAGAGGTGTGATCAAAGAAGAAAAACATGTTGTTGGATGAAATTTGGAAGCAGATGGTAAATTGATGAGGCAGATACAGTAAGATAGAGTGATTGGTTACCAGAAAGTACATTTGGCTTTGTCCAATTAAAAAAAGATTTGAGTACTTCACTGTGGGCTTCTCCTTTATAAAGAGGAGTTTTACAATGTCGAATCTCGCTATTTATGTTATTATAAAAAGCAGCTTTTTGGCCGTTCATCTAGGTAAGGAAGGAAATTGGGAGTAAGCCAGTTGACTTGGGAATTCTAAACAAAGCTGTGAAAATGAAATACGCAATATGGGGCTCACACTTAAGAAGCTCAGAGCATAAATGTTTAATCAGAAGAACAGCTTCAGGATCTGAGAAAAGTAGGCTAAGTCGAAATGTCTTTGAATTCTAGAAGGAGCAAGGCCTCAGCCCACAGACGCAGGTCTTCCCACTTTGTAAATAATGCACACTCTCCAGTGCTCTCCCTTCCTCACGCTGCCCTGTGCTCGTTGCTCACACCTTTCCTTCTTATCTCCCTCCACTGTTTTACATGGAATCATTTCACCACCTCAGCATTCTGACCGCTTCCTGTTAACCGCCTTGCTAGTTTGCTCGTGCAGAATAATTACTACCAGGGGCTAGGGATTTAGCTCAGCGGTTCGGTGGCCTGCCTTGCAAGCGCAAGGACCAGAGTTCAATCCCCGGTACCAAAAACAAACAAACAAACAAATAAATAGAATAATTACTACCAATGATACATGTTTACGCTATCAGTTTCTGTGGCTCAGGCGTCCAGCCTGGCTAACCTGGCCCCCTAGCCGAGTCTCAGGAGGTACCGACTAGGCTGCGTTCTCACTGGGAAACACAAATGGAAAAAAGTCCACTTCCAAGCACATGTGGAACTCATTTCCTGGGCCCGCTGAGGGCCGTCTTTAGCCGGTTTTCCATCACAAGGACACCCACAGCTCCTTGTCATCTGGGATTCTCACAAGGTCACTGGCTTCCACAAGCCACCACAGTGAAACTCTAGTTCTGGTCTGCAGAACCAGACACAGACAACAGAACAGGAGGGAGAGGGTGTCGTCGCGGTATCCATGTCGTGTTCTGTTGGTTCAAATTACATTGCAGGTCCTACGGCATTCAGGGGACAGGGACATGAAGCGGGGAGGCCACTGGGCAGGTGGAGATCATGGGGAAAACTAGGCCACCTGCCATGCCGGAAGCCCTTACTTAAGGAAATATTCCTTGAAAGATCTACTTTTCCCTTTAGCCCTGCTGTGTCCTTCTCTATCCTTTATCCCCTTTCAGTCAGAGGATGAATCTTAGAACACATGCCATGGAGACCAAAAAGATGCATCCGGGAAACTCCAGCTCCCCTTCCCAAAAGATAAGAACAGTGTATTTTTTCAAGGCAAAAGCACTAAAGAAAAATGTCAGGGCATTTTTCTCACCAAAATATCTCATCCACCTGGGTGTAGTTTCTTTTGTTCAACAGTATTAGTGAAGCTTAACATCTGGACAGTGGGAAGGAATAAAGATATTTTAACACACAGGCACGGAGAGGGGAAAATCAGAGTCAGTGAGATTCCAGATTTTGACTTAGAATAATGTTTTCTTCTGTTCAAGAGAGCAGATGGGGAGAAGCTTCTGCTTCTCTTTGTTTAGCATTTGTTAAAATTAAACATCAGCTTGATTCTTACAGTTTAAGTATCATAAAAAGAACCATAGTTTCATGTGTAGGGATTGATTCAGTTATCCTGGACTCCATAGAAGCAAAAGCAAGCAACCTGAAATATTTTGTAGCCCTGTTAACTTTGGAAAATGCAAAACTTAACATTTTAGCTGTGTCTTCATCTTTCAATGCCTTTAAAAATACTTCTTGTGGAAGGTTTCTAAAACGGAAAGGCTGAACAATTTTAAGAGTAATCCTTATTCTTGGCTTAGGACAGAGAACTGTTATCCTTATTGGTGGTTATGCATCTGTTCTTGTCCTTTATTATACCTTTATATTGTGTTTTATATTAGTATCATTTTATCTCTAGTAGTCTCAGCTTATATTGCCTTTTAGGAACAAAGTATGTTTTTTATTAAATATATAGCAAAATTAACATTAATATATATATATATATATATATAATATTTTAAAATGTATTTTAGTATAGTGTTTTACCTCTCCAGAGGTGTTTTTATGTATCTTTCCTTTGACGCTGTGAACAGTAACATAAGGAAGCTGGAGTCAGTTGCTAGCAATTCCATTTTATAGATAGAAAGTAGGAAGCAGCTCAGAGAGGAGATAGAACTGTGCAGGGACGACTGGACACAAATGTATATATATAATATTTTAAAATGTATTTTAGTATAGTGTTTTACCTCTCCAGAGGTGTTTTTATGTATCTTTCCTTTGACGCTGTGAACAGTAACATAAGGAAGCTGGAGTCAGTTGCTAGCAATTCCATTTTATAGATAGAAAGTAGGAAGCAGCTCAGAGAGGAGATAGAACTGTGCAGGGACGACTGGACACAAATGTCTAGGGTCCCCTCAAATCTGCGTCTACCAGCAGTGCAGTGAGAGCTCTTCCACTCGAATACTGGCAGGAAAAAGTCTGTGAGAAACAGGGCAGACGCCCAGTCCAGGGAGAAAAGCCAGAAACTGTTTCTCTCTTGCACTTACAGGAGCCAAATTTTAACTGATCATTTCTTAAACTTTCAAATGAAAATATATTTACATTTTATAAATATAAAACCAAGTTGCATTCACCTATAAAAAAGAAGTTGCCTGAGTCAGAAAAGTATGATTAGTTCTCCTCTACATGCTGTTAGATTTTGCAATTATGTATTTTATGAGCAGTCTGATAAGCACATAAATTATTTGAAATGTCAACACACAAATGTGTGGGTTTTGGCTGCCTCTAGGGCTGTTGAGTTACTTTTCTTTCTATGTTATGGGAATGAACTTAGAAAGATATCTTTAGGATCCATTTTAGATTGGATTTGAAACGGTTGTATCTGGACAAGGAAGTTTATTGTCAATTGTGAATCAAGAGAATTCTGCAGAAATTCACTGGGTTCAGGTCGGGTGCCCCAGCCCTAGTTTTTCCTCTTTGCTGCCTAGGAGATAGTGTGTGTGTGTGTGTGTGTGTGTGTGTGTGTGTGTGTGTGTGTGTTTGTGTGTGTGTGTGTTCATTCCCTCATATCATCTGGAAAATGATTTTTGAACCAAAGATATGTGAAAAAGTTTTGATTGTATCCTTCCCAGACTCAGTTAAAGGTGGAATTGTTTCCCCTCAGAAAGTGCGCCTGAGATTCTTGGGGTTGAACAGTGATGAGTCAGCACCTATTGAACATGGACTGGGTATGGATAATGAGCCAGAGTTGCAGCAACCTCTTAAAAGATTAAACTGTAAGAAGCAGACATGGTTTGAAATAGAAACTGCAGAAGCACAAAGAGTCTGCACTTTTCAGAAATGGAAAATTGATTTTTAGTAGGTGTGTTGTAGATCTAGCACACCTAAAAGGTGATGTAGCAAAATCTCCCTTCACATTTCTCCAGAAACGTTGATAAAAAGATGTGCTGCATATTCTGACAAATACTAAATGTTAAAAAGTTACTCTACTGATATCACCAGAAATTAAAGCTAGAGTGCTATTTGGTAGGCTGGCTAAATCAAAACATTTAAATTTACATCATACTATAGGAATGTTTGCTCCTTTATAAAAAGATATAAACTGTTACTGGAATGGGTTGAGAATGGACTTTTACTGTATTTGTGATGGAAATAAGGACAGAGTAAGGCAATTTCAAATGGTGTGGTCCCTATAAAAATTATAGCAAGATCCAGCACAGTTTTAGAGATAAACATAAGATAGAAAATAAAAGCACAGTTATGAAAGGCTATTATTCTAGGCTGGTCTAATGTTCACAGTTTATAAAATTCTGAAGTCCAGGGATTGTATAAGATTCAAGTGGAAGTGATGGTAAAAAACTGACTTTTACTTCAATACTGCTCGTTTAAATTAAAAGTCTCAGTGCCTTAGACAGTAACTTTGTGAGCATGCTTACTATGCCTACTTACTGGAAATTTCCTTCACAAATTAGCTCAAATCTTCCATTCAAACTTCCTTTCGCAATCGTTTTTTCTCCTGCATGCTCCAGCCATGTGGAACTTATTCCTGTTTTCCAAACACATGAGTCCCTTTCAAGATACCTTGCATTTGCAAGTGCCCCTCTCCTGGTGTGGAACACCCTTCCCTCTTTTCTTCTCCAGCTCCTACATGTCCTTCAGTGTTTGGGCTTGTCTGCCCTCCGCTGCTTCCTCCTCTAGGAATTCAGTCATCTGCTTGTCCCACACCTCTGCACTGTAATCTGTGTGTACAGAAACTCTACAAAAGGATGTTACGAAGCTGGGCGTCTAAAACATAATACATAATCAGTAAACATTGAATTGATGCTTGAATAGAGTATAAAGCAAATTAAATGGGGAATGTTACCATTGGTTCAAAGAAAGGAAAGGAAGCACAGAGATTTTCAAATGAACAGAAGCACAAATATCTTCTAAGATATTCCTCTCATTGAACAACTCAGTTTTAGAGAAGTTAATCAACCTATTCCTTGTCACTATTATAGTCAGGGTTTGCCAGGGAGTAGATTTAATACAGGACACATAATCTGTAGGATTATTGTCTGTAAGTCACCCAAAAAGTTAAATGCAGAGGAGTGCAAGAGATCTGTCCATGCACTAGACACTCAGAGAATCCAGCCTGGGGCCTGGATCCCACAGCAGGGTCTCACATGAGTCCAGCACAAGGCTTGGAGCCCACAGCAATGTCTGTAACAAGGATCAGCACTGGGAAGGCTCAAAGACCAGTGGTGGAAGCTAGAAAGTCTGCGCCAGAGGGGTGAAGGATTTGTGCCAGCAAGCGATAGATCTGCACTGGAGCCAGGAAGTGACACTCAAATCTGAGACCATAGCTCCCCCAAAGAGAACAGCAGCCATTCCTGGCAACGCGAGGACCTGAGCTCCTCCTACACCTAGAACAAGCCCCAACAAAGCTTTTCCTGGGAAATCTGCAGCTTGCAGTCTTCCCCTCTCTTCACCCATCATGCCCTTGGCAACAACTCTCAGGTGGATCTTCCACTCCCACAACCATGCTGACCCAGCTCAGCTCTGTGTCCCCACCTAAATTAATCCACCCTTAGTTAATCCACCACAGTCATTAAACTCAAGCATAAAGGAATCAAGATTTAAAATCCCCAGCATCTATTTTTATTGCTACACCTAAACACCATAAAGGATCTGATGGCTGAAACTTGAACAGTTAATCTTAATTGTCAATTTGGATGGATTAAGGGACCCCTGGAAATGTGATTGTATTACAGGATGGGGTGCTATGCTCCTAAGTGGATTATTGCCCTGATGCTCACAGCTTGATGTGCTGTTGTAAGGTATGGGTCAGCTGCAGAAGACTTGTGGCCTAGCTACTGATCACAAGAAGGCTTTGGTGTCATCCACATGATATTTTTTTGTGCATGCAGAGTGAGAGAGTAATTGTGCCATGGTAGTTTCAAGCCAGATTTCAAAGGAAGACCTAGGAACTCAGGAAGCATACATTTTGGAACAGAGGCCTTGCGGATACAACTATGGCAGTGAAGCCAGAGGTTTGGTGGAGACCACATAACATTGGAAATGGTGTGAAAGTGGGCCATCTGCTGAGCAAATCTGTAGGCCATAAATAAAGCCAGTCCAAAAGAGAGACTACAGGCTGCAACCAGTAAGGCCGCAGGGGTGGGAACTCCCAGGCCATTCAGAGGGAGCACCACGAGGTTTCCAGGATGCTGGGCATGGAGTTATCTTAATCTTCACATTGCTAGTTTTCATTCTTGCTTTGGTCCTGTACTTTTTTATCCACCTAATCCTATCTCTTATAAGGGAAGTTTTTCTCTATGTCAATGTATATTGAAATTATATAACTTGCTATCAAAAATTTTATAGGGGTTTGCAGCCAACAGTTGACTGGAATCACAAAGGAAACTTTGGTATCAAAACATAGCTTCTGAGCAATGCTAAATCTCTTGAGAGTTTGGAGAAGGGTTATTATACTTTCCATTGTACACAGGGTAGGGAGATCATGTTAGGTAGAACTATGACCTTGTCACTGTGTTTATTTGGGAATTAAAAGTGGTTTAGGTGATGTGACTAGGTGTCAAATCGACAAGAGGTGGACTCGTGCCAGTTCTTAATAGTCAACTACCCTGGATGAAGAGACCCCTGCAGAGGTGACTAGATCATGGGGGCACTGTATTAGCTGGCGGATTAATTTACTGATGTCCCCAGCCAAATGTGGTGTTAAGAAGGGCAGGTCTGGCTGTAGGAGGGGGCCACAGGCCGGACCTCAGAGGGGATGTCCCCCGTGCTCTGCTTCCCTGCTGCCAGGATCTAGGCAGCTTTCCAACACTCCCTGAGTCAGACAGTCTTGATGGGGAGTCGGTCACCCATGGAAGGAAACCTCTGCAACTGTGAGGCAACCTCAACCTGTCCTGCTCCAAGGTGTTTCGTCCCAGCAGCAGGAAAGCTGGCTGATACAGAAAGACCTCCATGTCAGCCACATCCGATTACTTGGCGTTTCACTGGTATATACAAAAAGGTCTGAAGTACGGAGGAGCATGCGATGACTGAAATATTTTATGTAAGCTATTGTTTTAGTTTTTATCATTGTTGTGGCAGTTTGTGAAGTATACCATTTTAATTTGACACTACATGAAGTCGCACAGAGTATTTTATGTAAATATTTCCAACTCAGGGAATTTGACCTCTTTCTTTCTCAGTAGGCATTAATTTTTGTTCTCCAATTTTTGTCTTGATAATCTACCTTGCAGTCTTACAGTTTTAAATAGTAAATGTTATATTTTGCTATAAGCCATAGTTGATTGTAGCAGTTAAAAATGCATTCATTTCAACTTCACAGTGACCTAGAACAAGTCAGATCTTAAATCCTAAAATCAAAATAGCAACCTACGCTTATAGCCACAAAAGAAGACTTAAATGTGAATTAACATGATGAGTTAACAAATAATTTTACCTAGCAGCATCTATATAAAATACTTCATCAGAAAGAGAGCTCAAGCAGGCATAAAATTGAAGCCAATTTTCTTATGTTTAAAAAAGCAAAGTTGTGATATTTTTCTTTGAACAAAAAATTGATTTCAGAAACAGAGCTAAGTAAGACATTTTAGAACAGAGGCCTTCATTTACTACATTAGTATATAAAATCACCAGTTTCACAAAGCTTTTCTGTGCACTGCACCAACATACAATTTAAATTCAATTAAATCTTGTCATCAAAATCCCACACGTCTCATTCACAACTACAAGTAAAGACAACAGTAAGGATCTTCAAGGAATATTATGTCTAATTGAAATATTTTATAGAAAATGTTCTGTGCCAACTTCTTAGAGGAGAGTCATTATGTCAGAAAGAGCTGGCGTGATACCTCTGGTCATGAAAGGCTCGTTCTATTTATTTGTCTTATTTATCTCTTGGATAAACACATGTGGGGGAACAGTGCACACAGCTGGCATGGGAGAGAATGTGCACACAGCAAGTTAGAGCTTCTGACTCTTCTTCTGCTCAGGCTGATATGGAAAAAAAAAAAAAGAAAAACTAATCCCGGCAGTGTTAGAGAAGAGAAGAACTAAAGACAGTTTGAAATGGTAGGTGCCACGCCCTGCTTTTTCCGCCCACACACGGGCCTTGCCTAGAGCTATGGTGCAGTTGCCACGCGGGTCACCGCGTTTCCCACTTTCTTGGCACAATGCCTGGTGTGCCCAGGGAGACACTCCCTCGGGATGAATGGGTTACGGTGTCCACCAGGGATGGTGGAGGGGCAGGTTGCACCTGCTGCAGCCTGGCCCTCAGACCCCAAGCTCCTCATGAACTTGGATGGATCCGCACAGTGATCTCCCTGGCCTCCCAGTGGTGGACACCTCATCCACAGCTGAAGGCACCTCGGAGCCCTGGACTCTAGGCATCGACAGTGACCGTGACGTGGCCCAGGTGGTGCAAGCATCGCTGTTCTTCCTCTCCGCGGGGAAGTGCAGCGTTTAGTGTCTTCGCTTCTGACCTATGCCTCTGACCAGCACCCTACTTTGCATCCCACCAGATTCCCTGTGTGATATCCTGTCCTTTGTCAA
Organism: Fukomys damarensis; assembly: GCF_012274545.1. Classification (NCBI taxonomy): domain Eukaryota; kingdom Metazoa; phylum Chordata; class Mammalia; order Rodentia; family Bathyergidae; genus Fukomys; species Fukomys damarensis. The sequence goes on from NW_022900915.1 coordinate 41,814,671, forward strand.
GTATAATCTCAGCGGTATTTGCTGAGAAGGGAATCCAGCAGCTGAGACCACAGAGTCTTCTGCCCCTGTGCCTCTGCTGTATGATGTAGAGTAGCTGTGAGCTTGGAATTTTACCTGCTCTTTCCTTCCAAACATGTTCAAAACCCCCTGCAGTCCTCATCTCATGGTCTATCCTGTCTAGAAACCAGCTTTGATTGGCTTCTCCAGTTGGTGCCGCAGCTTGCCTCAGGGCACTCTTAGGCCCCGAGACCCTTCCCTCCCCTTACCCTCCCTCCTTCCCTCCCTTCCTTCCCTCCTTCTTCTACATGCCAGGCCAGAGCTTCACACAGAGCTAGGACCCCAGCCCTGGCGTCCACTCTTGACCTCCCACCTCCCCGCCCGCCTGCCCGGACATGTCCCGACCCCTCACTCCTGCCCTTGCCAGTCTCCCCGTGTGGCTTCTTGGGTCAATGTCCAGTTCAGATCTCGACTGCTCCACTGTTCCGGCGCTGTCCAAAGAGGCCCAGCCGCCCTGCCTCCCTGAACTCCTGTTCTGACACTTGACAAAATGACCTTGGACGTCAGACGGAACTGTTTCCTGTACTTGTCTGCACATCCTTATGGCCTCCTTTCCGACCTGGACGTCCCTTTTCCTGGGGGCTGCCATCGCCTGCCACCGGAGAGCCTTCCTCTCGAGCTAAACTCCGAGGAGACCTAATCAGGTGCAGAGGGAGGGCCGGCCCCACCGTTTCACCTGGCAGGCAGACCCCGGTTTCCGCTCTCATTACCACTCTGAATCTGAAAGAGTGTGCACGTCCTTTTCTTAGCTTTAATTTTTTCCTGCCGAAGTCCATACTGTGCAGTGCTGCCAAATTTGAATTAACGGTGCCACAAAATTCTTGATACTCCACCGTAAAACTTTGCTCTCGGGGGTTTCCGTCTTCCCACAAACATTTCTGTAGGTGTATTTTTCACATCCTGTTTCCTCCCTGGTTGTCTTGGAGGAAAAGTTGACCCGGTTGTTTTTCAAAATCAAACAGTCCCTGTGCCTGCCCCGGGCTTTTGCATTTTACACGCATCTGTCTACCAAGCGTGATCTTGGATACCTTCAATATGCAGAACTTGAAATAAACTTGGGAGATGCAAAAAGGACGGAAACATGTTTGAAGAATCCGGGAACCCCGAACCTGGCAGAGCGCAAGCAAACAGATTGATGCACACACAGCAAGAACCCGTCTAGCATGGGAGACTTGCTAAAGAGAGTTAAGAATGACAGATGGGAACGCGGGATCTAGAACTTAAGACATAGACAGGCAAATCCGGGTCCTTCAAACACTTTGGCATTTCCATCACGGTCCTGAGCCCCAGGAGGAGTTTCCATGTAAAACCAGCGCTAGCACAGCTTCCCCCTCTGCTGGGCAGTTTGGGAAGCACCACAGAGGCTGAACCAGGGTCCTCCTTTGCGGGGACCTGGAGTAGGGTGAAACCAGAGCCCCTGGGGCGCAGCGGATGTACAGTGAGTGGGCAGGACGGCAAAGCTTGATTCTGTGCAAGCTCCCTGGTCTCGGGGAAGCCCCTTGACTTGCGTGGTGAAATTGGAGAGCGACAGCAAGTTGCTCAGAATCGTATTGGGTGAACCTTATGAATACTTACATTTCACCCAAAACTACTAGTAGTGTTATCCTAGAGCAAAGAAGGAGAGCTCAGCTCCAAAGAGGATGCTGAGAAACGCTTCACAGAAATGTGGGATTCTCGCATACATAGTAGAAATCTCAGGGAGAAAAAGGAGCAAATGCATGCAGACAACAGCCAGAATTCTCAACCAAGACAGGTGGACCCAGTAAAGAATGGAAGCGGAGGAAGTTGGAGATTCGCCGTGAAGTAATTGAAGAGATTAGAAGACGCTGATTAATGATCTGCTTATACCCCTTTAGGTTGGAGTTTTGAGTGAAAATCAAATATAAGAGCCTTAATTGACATTAGCGTCTCATTTAGTAATGAAAAATTTAAAATAATAAAATTTATTGAGCATCTATTTCTGCATTAAGCATCATAGCCTATCAGAAAAGCTCCGAGGGACGGGAAGAACACATTGGAAAGCCCATAAATATCATTTAATTGTTTCATTAAAGTTTATTACTGTTATGCATGGTTTTCCAAAAAAAACTGAAGTACAAGTATTAGATTTTTTTTAAACTTTTAGTAAGAGAATGATAACACTTATATGAGATAATGTAATTATATGTAGTTTCCAGACCAGAGCAAGACTGTCATTATGGAAAAACTAATTTTGTGGTACAATTCATGAACTATTATCGCTGTTTTTGGTTATTTTCATTAGATGATGTTTATAATATTTATTTTATGCCAAAGGCAGTGGAAATATAAAAAACAAGTTATATAAAATAAATTCAGTTTTCAGACTGCAAATCCTTTTATAAAAGACAAATTATTCAGTGGCTGCTATCTTGCAGTAACAATAAAAATAATAATAAAAAGAAGTCACGTGAAATGCAGAAAAAAACTTAAGGAAGTTTGATTTAGACACTCTGGACATTAGTTTTTGCTAGGCTTTGTATTAAAATGCTATAGACGGTCAGAAGCCCTGAATAACATTCCACTGTGACTTAATTATCAGGTTCTTTGCTTTCTCTGATTTAGTGCTTTTAGTTTATACTAAAAAATAAGTACATGTTACTCTTACTGGAGAGATTTAGAAAGGTACCTCGAGGGTTCTTCCCTTTCTTCCTCACTACCACACAGTGCATGAAGACAAAGCAGGGAAACTTAACACCCTCTTTACAAGTTTACAATATATTGCAAATTTTTAAATTACCAAAGTATTTTATGTACAGAAAATAATATAATAGAAATATTTAACAATGTATCAAAAGTCAACAGCTGTGCTATATTAATTTCAAATTATACAAACATGGGTGTATATATATATATATATATATATATATATAGGTGTATGTACA
>NW_022900915.1:41817810-41835612 GCF_012274545.1 Fukomys damarensis
TATATATATATATATATATATATATATAGGTATGTATGTACATATGGAAAACACACACACATATATACACATCTGCATACGCAGAATTATGTGCGATGCTGTGTGTTTTCCCACTTGAACATAATTGACAAGTTTTGAAATCAAGGAGTGAATTTTCCCACTTTTTTACTTTTTCAAGATTATTTCAGCTATCATGAGTCCACTCATTTTCCATATGAGTTTCCAAAGCAACGTGCTAGTTTCTGCTAAGGAGCCAGCCAGGCTTTTGATAAAAATTGTGCTCAATTTATACATCTACTTGTAGAGTGTACCGCTTCACATTATTAAGTCTTCCAGTCTATAGGTATGAGACGCCTATTCCTTAAATTTTTCTTCTTTCATTTCTTTCCACAATATTTTTACATTTTTAACATACATGTTTTATGCTTCCTTTGTTAAATTTATTTCTAATATTTTATTCTTTCGTATGCAGCTATATGTTATTTTCTTTGTTTATTATATTTCTTCATGTAATTATTTCCTTAATTTTGATTTTGGATTGGTTATCAGGAGGGTATAGGAATACAGTTGATTTGTGGGTCTGAGGCAGGAGGATAGGGAATTTAGGGGAGTAGTGAGACCCTACCCAAATAAATAAAGCTAAGGATGTAGCTCAGTGTGAAAGCTCTGGGTTCAATACCTGGTACTGGGGGAAAAACATAATAGAGTTTATCTTTACATAGGGATCTTGTATCCTGCAACCTTGCTGAATTTGTTTATCAGTAACTTCAGAAAATTCTAATAATTTTTTAGAAAATTCTTTGGGGTTTTCTATATGCAAGATCATATCACTGCAAATAGAGTTAGTTTCAGTACTTTTTCTTTTTTTTTCAGTTTTAATTAAGTTTATTGGTACATTTTAGGGATACAGTACAGTTACATTCATTGTTGGGATCTTGTACCTCTACGTGACAAGTCTTGATTCTCATTTTTTCCCCTTGACCCTGTCCTCCCTTTACCCCTCCTCCCCTCCCCATCTACAAACACTTTATTTCCATCTTTTCATTATCTCACATTTTTTTCTTTTCCCTTTTTACGCTTCCCCTACCCATCTCACCTTCCCTACACCTTTAGCTCTTTTCTTCCCATTTCTAAATGTCAGTAATCTTATTAGGGTCTTATGTATTATTGTAGATTATTCACACCAGAGAAACTATTCGGTATTTACACATGTGTGACTTATTTATCTCACTTAGGAGTATATCTTCAATATGTATCCATTTTCCTGTGAATGAATCTATTTTCTCATTCTTTATGGCTGAGTAATATTCCATTTTATAGAAAAACCACATCTTCTTTATCCAGTTTCCAACTGATGGGCACATGGGCTGTTTCCAAGATTTAGCTATTACAAACTGTGCCGCTATAAACATGGGTGTGCATATGTCTCTGTGATATGATTCTTTTAGTTCTTTTGGAAAGATACCCAGCAGAGGGATGGCTGGGTCAAATGGGGCCTCCAGTCCAAGCTCTTTGAGGTATCTCCATATTGGTTTCCATAGTGGTTGTACCAGTCTGCACTCCCACCAACAATGGAGAAGGGTTCCTTTCTCCCCACAACCCCGCCAACATTTGTTATTGTGTGATTTCTTGATAGCAGCCATTCTTTGTGGGGTGAGGTGAAATCTCAGTGTTGTTTTCATCTACATCTCTTGAATGATCAGTGATGTGGAACATTTTTTCATATATTTTCTTGCTGCTTTTACTTCTTTGTCTGAGAAATGTCTGTTCATTTCGGATGCCCATTTTTGAACTGGGTCTTTATATTTGGGGGGGCTGGTTGTTTTGAGTTCTTTATATATTCTTGATAATAGTCCTTTGTCTGAGGAACAGCTGGTAAAAATTTTTTCCCACATTGTAGATTGTCTCTTAGTTCTGTTGATGGTTTCTTTTGAAGTACAGAAGCTTTTTAATAAGATGAGATCCCAGTTGCTAGTTCCCGTGCTATTGAGGATTTGTTCATAAAGTCTTTTCCTATGTCAATGTCTTCCAGAGTTCTGCCTAACTTATCTGTACTTTTTCAATCTGAATGTATTTTATTTCATTTTCTTTAGTAACTACTCTGGATTCCGTTGCATTTTATACTAAAGAATAAAAAATACTGCACATAGTTGTCTCAGCTGAAGCATGCCATTTTAAACCACCTCCACTAATCTAACACTTTGAATGATACAATCTAATGTCAACAAAAATGAGGAACTATGAGAAGTTAGGAAGTGTAGTAGATGTTTATAAGCAATTGAACTGGCTACAGTTGCCCTCAAAACATAGCCAGCTGCGGAGAAGTTCTGTAGAGAACCCAAGGGCCCCACTGGGCCTTCATCCATTGGTTGGTGTGACAGGCAGAGAGGGGCAGGATACTATCAGCCGGCCTTTTCCCATGCCCTGTCTTACTGGCCATAGGCCACATTAATGTACATTGACACCTTACTGCCAGGTTGTGCTGCTGGCCCATCTGGGTCATGCATCAGCACAGGACTGTCACTGCCAACAGTATGTGGCTTCCTGAGGACCAGAAGTGATGAGAATTTTCAGCCCTCCAAGGGTTAATCTGAGGCCCCAGAGCCTCCTTCAGTGCAAATTTAACTTCCTTCTACCTTTCACTTCTCAGGAGACTGGGGACTGGGACCATCAACAGCAGTGTTAGTACAAAAGTGACACAGTGAATGGAGCATATTCAGTACCCACAGGGGGCTGTCTCTGTCACCTAAGGTTAAGCATGATAAACGTTCATGTCCATCTGCACTTTGCTTCCTCATTTACACCCCTGTTTTCATATTTGTTCAATATTTCATTTTTGAGATGTTTCCCAAATTGATAATATATTCTATATTTGTTGTAACGATTGAATGATTATTATCCCAGTCCATTATCATTCTTGCTGATAATGATTAATTATTATTTGCAATTATTTGCTGTGATATTGAAGCTTCACATATATGACATATGCTCTAGCTTTTCATTAATTGATGTATTCCAAAAAGTTATCAAAAAATGTTAAAAATTGTTCTTCATGCAGACTTGAATCTATGTATGTACACCTATTCTACATGAAATTTGTTAGTATAGTAAGTTATTTTTTTTCAGCTTTAATTGCATTTATTGGTACATTTTAAGGATACAGTACAGTTACATTCATTGTTGGGATCTTGTACCTCTACATGACAAGTCTCTGTTCTCATTTTTTGCCCTTGTTCTTGCCCTCCCTTCACCCCCTCCTCCCCTCCCCATCTACAACCACTTTGTTTCCATCTTTTCATTATCTCACATTTTTTTCTTTTCCCTTATTACCCTTCCCCTACCCGTCCCACCTTCCCTACACCTTTAGCTCCTTTCTTCCCATTTCTCAATGTCAGTAATCTTATTAGGATCATCTGTATTATTGCAGATTATTCACACCAGATAGTAAGTTATTTTTTAAGTTTACATTTTCTAAACAGAAATGTTAAAGACTTACGCACAATGACCTTTTATCTAGTAACCTTATTGTACCATCTTATACATCCTAAAGTTCATAATTTTTCCTTTTCTTTCATATATTTAAAATAATGATTTTGTTTCTTTTAATTCAATTTATATGCTTGTTTCATTTTCTTATTTTTAGACAAGATATGCAGTACAGTGATGAAATAAAAGATAATGGTGGGTGGAGAATTTAGCTCAGTGGTTACGCCACCTGCCTCTCAAACTCAAGGTCCCAAGCTCGATCCCTGGTACCAAAACAAAGCAAAACAAACAAAAAAAGATAAGACCATAGTATCAACTGTTTGACTTAAATATCTTCAAGAGTTTTACCCAGATTTAATGTTAGCTGAAAATGTAATATTGTATGTCTGTTATTCATTAAGGAATCTATATTTAAATCCTGATTTTCGAAGTAAATTTTTGGAAAAAATTAATAAAATATTCAAATATTTAGTGAAATTTTGCAAAGAACTAAAAGGAGAAAAAGGAAGAGAGGAAAGAAGGGAAGATATAAAAAGATATACTGTGAAATTCTGTACAGAAACACAGATTGGATAGAAAATTTTTACCTAGATTTGTGTCGATACATTTGAAATGTGATGAAAATGAATTATCAAAGTGTACTCAAACGTTAGAAAATTTACACATTCAAGCAAAACACTAGGAAATAAAAGGAAAAAAACATATAAGCCTATCCTCATTAAAAGCGTTAAATCAGACTTCTCGGCTTTCCAAAAATAAGTACTCTCTGTTTTACCCAAACTTATCACAAAGAAGACAACTTTCCTGGTGGTTTACCTTTTGAAACTGTGATTTCCCAATACTCAACCTGTGCAGTGAGACTAGAAAACAGAATGTGACCAGAAATCTCACTTCTAATACTGAAGGATTAGTAAATCAAATCCATCAGAGCTTAAATATGTTTGCCCTTGAAAGGTGATTTGTTCTGAGAATGCACAAAATGTTTTAAATTTAAGAAATCGACTAGCATAAATTCCCAAATAAGGAAATTAAGTATGCAAGATTTAAATATCTTGATGGGGCAGTATAAATTAGCAAAGCCATTTTGGAAAATGGCTCATTTTTATCTAATGAAATTAAATATCTCTCTACTGTCCAACCAAAAAACCTATACTCTTAGGTACATAGTCCAAAAGACACTTGAATATCTATATTAAAATAATTACAAACATGTTTATCTCATTAATTTTATAAACTCTAATACGGGAAACAGTAAAATACTACATAGAGAGGATAACTATATTCCCATATGGGTGTGTGCACATATATGTACTTTTTTGAATATTACAAAGATAAAAATAAATTAAATTTGTAACCACAACCAAACATGTGAATGCATCCTAGCAGTAAAATATTCAGTTGAATAGGCAAGTAACAGAAGATATGTATATGATGTTTTTTAAATTCTTTTAAAGCAACTTAAAACTAAACACAGGTATTTATTAGTACTATTTAATAGTACACTTGTGCCTGACAAAACTGTATTCTAAAAAAAAGAAACAATAAACAACAGGGGTATGTTTGGGTGGGATATGATGGGGTGAAAGTTGTTCTCATTAGTACTATCAATATTATGCAAGGGAAGAGCAACAAATAGTGAATATTTAAATTTGAAACAGTTATTACAGGCCAGGCATGGTGGTACAGACCTGCAGCGCTTGCAAAATGAAGGCATCTGGATAACAGTGAGTTTAAGGCCAGCTTGACCACAAAGTGAAATCCTGTCTCAAAAAAAAACCAAAGCAAAAAAACAGTAAAAACACACTGCCTTTAATCCCCCTCACAATACTCACCCTGCCTTCATGTCCCCTTATTCCATCCTTCTTGCCATTTTCTGAAGCCGTTCTGCAAGTCCTCTTTCAAAAGAGATGAAAAATACAGTAAATGCTTCCCTCTAGGACCATCCAAAAAAAGACAGCCTCATACAATTGTGAAGCTGGGTCCTCATCCACCTTCTTCACTGGATCTGGTGTCCTGAGACTTCCGGTTCTTCCCCAAAGTCACAATGGCCGTGCCCAGGAAACGTTTTGAATCTATCCAGGACACAGAGGCAGCCAGGACAGCACTAGAGACCCTCGAAAGAGGACTCCAGAGCTGCTTCAGAAAGTGGCAAGGATGATGTTTGAAGCAAGCATGAGTATTTTAAGGGGTTTGCTTGGCAATTCACTTTTACTGCAGGAAAATTTTTCAAAGGTGAACGTTCACTGTAGTTTCCAGTCACTCATAGTTGTCTGGTCGGTTGGGTGTTCATTATGTTAATGAAATCTTCATTGTTATCTCAATTCACACAGGCATACGATTTGATAGAATTGCTCACCTATTCACCATTTAAAAGTTTGATAGGAAATAAATAATGGAAGAAAAATTTCTTAACTAAAATTTATCTACACAAAAGTATATCATAAAGCATCGGTGTAGAAATGTTAAACATATTTTAGTGTGGACATCATTTATAGGATTACTTTAAATTTGTGTTTGCATCCGGAAAATATAACCGTTCATTATCATGTAATAATTTTCAAAAGCAAGTGTTATTTCAGAATTACTCTTCACAATTTAACATTTAATCTTCCCAAAACTCGAGATGGTTCTTGTCCCTAAAGCCATTGTTCACGTGATGGTTTATGTCATTTTCCATTACCATTTAAAGAAAGTTTACTCTACAGGAGTGTTGGAAAGAATTCATCCAAGCCCAAGACTGTGTTTTTCAGTACACAGAGTTTGTAAACAGCAGTAAATTGTATGTGTGGCCTCTAGTCTGAGTGCCCGCTCTTCCCTTTGGGGGAACTCTGAGGTGCCACTTGTGCAGAGCTGTCATGGTTCAGCTTGACATACCAAAGTGGCCATGCTTAGGTTTGGAGGCCTAAACTAGTAAACATCGTAGTGTTTGTGAAATGTACCAGATTTCTCCATTATGGGACAAGACAATCAAAATAAGCTCCTTAGGTGTAACAGCTGGAAGACCAAAAGACAAATCTTGGGAGTTATCCTTGAGAATGAACAGTTTTTCTTTCTGTCTTCTGTTTTACGGTTACTTGCTGATCTGTTCTATTATAAAATAATGTCTGCTATGGTATAATGTCATTTTCCTACTATTTTCACATGAGTTTTCTTTGTCGTTTGAATTGGAGTTTGGGTTTCATTGAAATTTTCTTTGGATTTCAGAATCCTTAAATACTTGTACAATCAAATAAAAGGAAATTGAATTTCTATTCTCTGTTTATGTCCCTTGCAATTTCCTTTTCAAAATGGTGTTTATATCTCAGAGGTTTTGAGCCTGAAGCCTCCAAAAGGACATCAGTGTGAGTTATGTCAGAGATGTTCAAACGAAGACGGGGTCTCAGTACATTCTTTATTTAAACCTAGAAGAAAGTTGTAGGTGAAATAAGGTAGCATTTAGGGAGTTTTTTTTAAAAAATCTTTACTACCTATGAAAAAATAAATATATTATTACAATGAGTTTATGTCAAGAGATTTATTAATTCCATATCTAATTTAAGTCTGCAGTCTATGAGCTCTTTTATGAGAGTAGAAAATATAGTCCATGTATAGTCTTAGAGTTAAATAATGTAGTGTTCAAAATTTGAGTGTATTTGCAGCTACTTACCAGGAAATTAGGCATTGTGCAAGTTCTAAAGTAAGCATATATATGACAATTCTGTAAGTGCTGTGCCATTTCTCCAATGAGGAAATGTATAAGCATCTTACTGTTGCAAGCGCAACAGATTTAAAGGAAATCATGCACTTTATATTCAAGCCAGAATGATTTCACTGTTACCAGTGTGTTTTTCGTAGGCTTCACTGTACATGAATCTGGTCCACATAGTAACATAGCATTAATAGCAATATGTTCAGTAGGGTGTATTCAGAGTCCAAACACTTCAGATACTATAATAAGTAGAAAAAATGGAAAATAAAGATTGGGACCTGGAGAAGAAGTTTTATGAGATCAGAGCTTCAAGTACATAATTGGTGCTACTCGTTCCCACTGGGAATAAAAAATACAGTCAACAGTAGAAGAATGTAAAGATATTTATACCTGAAACAAATTAAATAAGGAAAAATTTGATTTTATGAAGCGTCAATGATGAAATCTGTAATGAAAGCTCCTTTTCTGTTTTGAGGTATTGGGGCTTGAACCCAGAGTCCCCACACCAAGCCACATTCCCAGCCCATCATTATTAAATTATTCTACATTTTGAAACGAAGTCTTGTGAAGTTGCTGTTTCCCAGTCTAGGTGTGAAAGTCTGAGACTCTTGTCTCAGCCACCCAGAGTCCTGGGATTTCCGGTGTGTGCCACTGTGTCCGCTTTACGGCCAAAGCTCATCGTGCAGTTTGTGGTGATTGAGGCATGGAAGATCTGGACAGCCCAAAGCCTGGTCCCCCTGATATACACATGTTCTGCCAGTGCTACCAGCATTGCACTGGAATGGAAATGTTCTGCACTGCTTTTATCCATGAAGCACGTATACTCTATCTTTTGGACGAAAGATCATCCTTCGGGAAGTCTTGTGTGTATGGTGCTATCCACAGGGCATTCTCTGCTTTCTAGGTCGCCTCCCTCTCTTCTCTCCAGTGCCTGCTGACCCTTCTGTTTCTTGACTTTTAACATTGGCACTGCATTTTCTTAAAGCTTTATGAAGCATTTACCTTTGTCTGATTTTTTTCCACTTGCATTGGTAGGGTCAAGGGAATCAAAATTACATCCAGCTTTCTAGGCATTGTTGCTATTGGTAAAGTCTAAAACTCAATCACTAAAAGCAGGCACATGTCCAGTGAAGGGAGAGAAAGATTTGCACCCCAGCTTGCATGGTCTGATGAAATGAAAAGAAGTATAGCATTCTGAGGATGATTTGCAAATTGGGGGAAAGGCTGAGTTTGTTAGGAACAAAACATAGCTCCTCCAGGAGGAGGGACACACAGAAAAATATTGATTATTCTGTCAAATTCCCTGACTTGTAAGGACTTCTTAGTCTCCGGGACACTCGATGTGATTTGCATAGCAATATTCATTATGTTGTAGATATTCTGTTTGCAAAATTCTTACACCTTTGTTTGTTGCAGAAGAGAAAGTTGTATGTGGCTGCACAAACTGACACACCCGTTTGTGTGTAAATGCTAGTCTCCAAGCTGTGAGTCCCTAAGATATTATAATGGTGGTAAGAAATACAAGGCCTTTGTTAAAATTCGATTTGACAAAATAATTGTTGAAGTTATAGTCAATAGCTCTTCAAATGTAGACTATCTTCCAAATTCTGCCTCCTGAAGGGGACACAAGTTTCATCCCCAGTTTGGTGAATTTCTACCTGTGTGAGTGATGCTGGCATAACCTACACCTACACAGCACTCCCTATGTGCTGCCAAAAAAAACTAACTTCTGCACACGTACTTGAGAGTACTGTCACTGTTTTCTGCCTCACATACAAATCAATTACTGATACTGCTCTTTGTTTTCTACTTTGTGCTCTGGCACTGCTGGAATTAAAGTGTCTAAATAATCTGTTGAATGTCATCATGCTCTTTGATCAAAGGCTTGTAATAAATGTCCATTAACCAACTAATAATGACCCTATAAATTATAGACTAATTCAATTAGGCACCTCCCTCAATTGCTATTCATGGAGAAGTCAAAGTTCCCAGCCCGTTCCAAATCAGGCTTGAAAGGCCAATATCGAAGCTATGTTAATTCGATGCTTCCAGGATGATCTGATTTTTTTCATGTACTCTGCAAAATGTCACTTTCAATGATGTAATAAGAAAAATTGGATTGTTCACCCCAGGAGTTTTCAAAGTTTTGCACTTTTATTTAGGTATATTGTATTTTTTTCTAGTAGAAGTCTTAGAGAGGTTGGATAATACCTAAACTCTTTACTTGAGGTCAATTTTAGTTCCTTATAAATATCATTATTTAAAGATCATTTGCAAAACCACTTAAAAATAAAATTTTCTATAATATTGCAAAGAACTGTTCATTATGAAGAGAATAGAAAATCAATCTATTTGCCCTTACTCCAGCATGATTAAAATGAATTAGTGCAAGGGCATTCAATTTGATCCCGATATTATTTTATAAATTATAATTTTATTATTTAGTATAATATATAATTATAATGGGCTGACTGTATCTTTTAAACTTCTTTGAAATGTAATGAGAAGATAAATAGACTTTCATTTAGAACCACTTTTACCCATGGAGAGAGCTCGGGTGACTTTTAAAGAATGTTTTCCCAAGGAAGACCTTTGAAGCTTCCTCTGGAGAGTTGATTTTGGGTGTTCCTATGCAGAGCTTCAGAGTAGATTTCTTGCATCCTCTCCACTCATTTGACTTCTAGGTTGTGATTATTTCTGCATCCTTTGACTCCCTTCCAAACCCCAAAGTAGGCCCGCAAATATTCATGCACTGGGGTGCTATTGGTGGTTGTCCACGGCCTGGGCAGAAATTCCTGTAACTACAGTGTGGGAATCTGAACATCTCGATCAGAAAAGCCGTGGACCAGACTCAGAGCTGAGCAGGCTCAAAGCCCAGTGGTCACTTCACTACAACCAGAAGGGCCATGCCAAGACGACGCTCTGGCTTCTCATTCCCCCATCTCCTCCACTGACAAAGAGAATACAACCCCAGTAATACAGATCTGGCCAAAGTAACTAGAAGATTATTAGACACAGGAACTCATGGAATATTAAAGTATGAAACTGTTCATCCAATATGTACACATTGAAATGACCGGTGTATGCTAGGTGGACAATGGGAACTAAGTCATCTATTCCTGTGATTTTACATCTTCAGAGGAAAGACAGACTATAACATGAAAGAAAATTATATAATAGAGAAGTAAACAATGGGTGGTTGGTTATTCAAGCCAAATTTACATCAAATGAAAAATAATAGAATGCATCAAATTTTGTGTTATCAAAAAAGTAAATTATCCTTCCTGTATTTCGAGGAAATTAACAAGAGTAGGATAAACACACAATTCAGACCAGCTTCAGGAGTACTTCGTAAATATCTGCTTGTCCAGAGGCAGCATTGAAGTCTGAAAGAAAATTGCTGCCAGGGACTTGATGCACAGAGGGGGGAAGAGGACCCCGAATGACCAATGTGTCAAAGGCACAAGGACTTTCTCTCTTTTCAATTTAATAAGGCGAATGAAATAAGAAAACATGGGACCTATAAGTCCAATATTCAGCACAACAGAACAGTGAGCATTATTCTAAGGTGATGAAGAAAAACTGAAAATGGACATTTTTCTACAGAATGAGTTGGTTACTAGAAGAAACGTAAAGATAGTTTTCATTAAAAAGATATCAGCAGGGAAGATGGATGCTGAGAGAAGGAGAGAGGTGCTGTGGCAGTGTACTTCAAAGACATCTGAAAAGTGGAAATTACATAACTAAAAATAAAATTTATAATATTGAGGACAAATAGAGAAACTCAGATTATAGGGGAGTTTGAACTCCGGTACCCCCTCAAAGGAAACTCTAAAGGAAATTATAAAATAATGCATAAATGCATTTCAAATGAAAGATTATGCCCATAGAAAAACAGTTGCACCAGTGAGCAGATAGGGAAATGGAGTTTAGTCTATTTTCCCCGCATTTTTACAGTGCGTATTGCTGTGCAGATTAGTGAATCTCATTTTGGCAGATTCGTACATGCACATAACAGATTTTAATTATTTTGTCCCCCATCGTTCCCTTCCCTTCGCATGCCCTAGTTTCATATTGCCATTTGTAAAGAAGATAAAAGAATCAAAATAAATAAAATAGTTTCCATATCTAATGCACCCAAAATAGTAAATGGTGTATAGCCATTGTAAATTATTATATTATTATTTATTATTGTTATTATTATTTGTAAAATATTTAAGAACAGAAACATATAAAATGTCAAAGCTGGATATACCCTATGAGGTAACTGTATGAAGATGCATGAGAATAGGAAATCTTTGAAAATTATAACATAAGAAAGTTAACAGACGTTAACTTTACATAGAATTATAGCTAATTTTAATGCATTCCTTATATCTTTTACCTCCAAATAGTTTTTGTTTAAAAATCCTATTTTTATGTTTCTTTGATCAAGTAACCTTAGTCCTTTTAGCCTATCTTCTGGAAATCTGGCAGAATGAGAATTAAACGTTTATGAAAGTATTAATTTTTAAGGAAAAATTGAAGAGGGTGGTGAATGATTGTTTTTAATGTACAAGTGAATGGGCATGGTAAATATTTAAAATGATCTCTTAGAACAAAATAAGTTTTAATAATCATTTAATTGCATAGAAAATTATGAGCTAAATGTTAAGGAAGAAAGAATAAACTATGTGCCTACAAATATGAATGAAATGTATAAGCAAACATTTGATATTCAATATTTTTCAAATGCTAAGAGCAACAATTTTGTCTACAAAACATACATGAATAAGGAAGACAAACACTGATTTTATCTGCTGTTGAGGCAGTTTTCTAATCTCTGTATTTCGTTTTTTCTACATAAAGTGATTATATTCATATTGAAACGATTATCAGAATAAAAGCTGTTAAATATAAAATGCTCATGGTTACCATGCTATCTCCTGTTCTCTGTAAAATAATGTAGCTGAGTCTACATAAGTCCTTGCAAAATCAGCCATGAAGTGACAACAGTCATCAACACAATTCAGGTTGAAATAAAGCTCTGTGTGTGTTGCCGTTGCAGGAGATTGCACGGCAATTTCGAATTCAGAGCAGGTGATACCTGGGTACTTGGGACCCCAGCAGTGTTGGGGTGATCTACAGAGCCTGCTCCTGAACGCTCGCCGGACAGAGCTCAGGAAAGCATGGCTACCGCGCCGTGTGCTGCTTCACCTGTCAAATGCACATAGTAAAGCAACAACAGAGCAGAAAATCCCCTGTTCTTGGAAAGGTTATTTTGTGGTATCATTTAGTCTTGTTTCATTTTCATATTTCAAAATATGATAGGGAAAATTAACTACTATTTTAAGTGTTTAAAAACCTGGCTGGAGGTTCAAAAGCTGTTGAGTAAAGTAAGAGTAAGAGTGAGCGCTTTGGTGGCCATCGTAGTCTAAGGATTCTGAGCCTCTGACCCTGGAGACCAAACCAGATGCAGAGAGTAAACAGGATCTGATCATTAGCTGTTCACCCTTGAGGTGGGCCTGCGAGGATGGACTACAACTGGCGCTAACGTGTGATGACCAATATTGCTCAGAAGACAAGTAAAGTTAGTTTTGTGCCTTAAATGATGTCATAGTCAGTTCTTTCTTGTAATGTGAAGGTAAAAAGATATTGGAAACAAAATGTTCTCTAAATATTTTCCCTATAACTCAATTTCTAACCCCAGTTACCCAGCTGTGTCTGTGAGTGGTACATTCACGGATCCAAGCTATTGAGGATTGATAATATTTAGGCAAAATGTTTTTCTGTGCTGGGGAAAAAAACAGACTTTCGATCATTATTGTCTAAATGATACTGTAGAATTTCTATTTGCACACCACTTAAGACATTTACTTTTTTTTTTTTTTTGATACTGGGAATCGAACTTGGGACCTTGCACTTGTGAGGCAGATGCCAAAACCACTGAGCTAAATCCCAGGCCTTGCGTGGCACTTAGATTGCATAGGTTTTATAAGTAACCTAGTGTTGATTCAAAATATATGCGAAGATATATACATAGGTTATATGCAGATTTTATTTTATATGGTGCATTTTAACATCTATAGATTCTAATATTCACAGAAGGGTGTGGGGGTCAATGCCCAGGAGACACCAGTCGTGCTGACAGTAGACAATTACACTAGCTTCGGTTTAATGGATTAATGTTACAAAGCTTCAGAAAGTTGTAAAATATGTAATCTAAATAATACATATATATAGTTTATTATTACAAATTGTATAAATACATAAACTGCATTCTTACATAACTAATAGAATATATAAACTAAATAGTAAAAAGGCAAAAAATAGAGCATTTTCCATGCGATGGCGCTTTAGGAGTGTGGCACCTTTCTGTGATGGTAGCATCGTTCACTCTGACAAAACTACTTCTCAGACTTGCTTTCATCCTCGTCCTCCATCCCAGAACGTCTCCGTGAAGATCAAGACACTTTTCCAGACTGCCCTGTCTTTTCCAGAAAGCCTCTGTCCGGGTGGGAGGCAGATGTGCTATACCACTTTTCTGCCTTGGACATGCTCTAAAAATATTTATACGTTGCTAAAACAGACTGTTTTACAACCAAAAATTATATCCCTAACTGACCATGCTGCAGTGTTTTGTGTTTTTTGCTACTCTCTCTGTAAATATTTCTCCCTCTTGTTTTCATTCTTATCAGAGTGAAATAAATCACTCAGCAGAATCTGCAATTTAACTCAGTCTTTTTTATTGTTTTGGAACAATATGTCGTGCAGATCAATATTTAGATAAGAATGCAAAATATAACGGTCAATCTTGTTTTTGTTAGCCATTTTACTCAAATGAGCATTTCAGTTGGCTCATATTTTCTCTAATTTGAGTAAAAATGACACGACTATCTTGGTATGCATCCTGAGAATAAGATCAAGATACAGTAAAATCCAGAAGTTTCCTCTGAAACAATGTTCCAGCGGATTTTTCCCTCTTCCTATATTCTTCTAACAAGGTTCTCTCAGACTCTTAGGCCTTCCTCCCTGTTACTTGTTTTATCTTATCAAGGTCTTCTTGAACACCACTTACTGTGTTAAATAGACTTTTGTACACATTTAATAAACAATTTCATGTTATCACAGTAAAATGCTACAAAGATTAGTATTCTCATTTTTCAGAAGGGGAAATTGAGATCTAGAGGGAGTAAGTAGCTTGTCCGAGGATGTAGAGCCAGTTCAGGAACCTGAGCCATGCGGCCCATGAAAGTAGGCTGTCTGGAAGATGGGAGGGAACCTTTAACTAGATGCCTTTGCCAGTACAAATTTGTTAATACAACTGTGGTACTCTGCTCTACCAGGGATGTTTTCACACACACACACACACCCACACACACACACACACCCACACACACACACACCCACACACACACACACACACACACACACCTGGATAAAAGAAGGTAGGATCTTCTGTTATGATTTATCGTGGCCTTCTTGCCCTGGGTTTGCTTCAGGTCTGTGGAGCATACTTAGGAAGTAGCTCCAGCTCCGTTCAGTAAAATTCATTGAGGCGGTGGTAGCTGTGAGGTTTCATGCAGCTTAAGACTCGAAGTGCAAGACACTGAGCCATACATCTACCCCTGACCCAGCACGTTCTATTGGAGCCCAACTTTGGGAAATGAGGAACTGAAATAGCAGCAGAAGATATGTAGCGTAGAATACTTGCAGTTCAAGTTTAGCCGTGGATATCTATGAGAAGGCATGGTGGCTGGACGCCCTGGACAAATATCAGGGCCAGAGCGATGGGCTTCCCGACAGTCATCATGCACGCTGCGCCCCGGGATGAGATCTGCGCAGCCCCGTTTCAGCAACTTCATGTTCCACGCAAGGTATTAGTTTTGTATTGAAAGGAGCTTTGTTTAGAGTCAGTGCTCAAAGTTGAATGTAGCAAAATTTAGGACAAAACTCCGACTTGAAACAGATTCCTGCCTAAGTGGAGAAGCTGGTTTCAGTGGAACAAGAAAGAAAAACAATTCTAGATTTTTTAAAAATGGCTAGAAAAGAGGAGTAGACAGTGGGAGAAAAGAATCAAGAGGGTAGGGGAAGGATAGGGAAAGGAGAAAATGAAAAAAAATGGAAATAAAATGTTTGTAAATGGGGAGGGGAGGAGGGGGTGAAGGGAGGGTAGGGACAAGGGAAAAAATGAGAACCAAGACCTGTCATGTAAAGGCACAAGATCCCAGTAATGAATGTAACTGTACTCTATCCCTAAAACGTACCAATAAACTCAATGAGAGAGAGAGAAAAAAAAAAAAAGCAAGAGCGCAATCTAAGAGATAACATCCCTGACTGGCAAGAGACACCACTGACCTACGAACTACATGGAGCGGGAGGTTCCAGGAACCCACTCTGCACCACCTGAGCTGAGGTGAAGAGAGCCTGGGGGCATCCCTGTCCCCCTGAGGCTCCTGAGCCTTCCTCTGTGTTAGCAGCCTAGGATGGCCACACAGTGATTCAGAGTTCCGTAGCAAAGATTTATTTCTCTTTTGCTTTCTGCCACTTTTTGAAGGTCGGCAATGTGAAGAACACTTTGAAGAATGGCAGCTTTGCCCGAGTGTCTCTGAGCAATTAGATTTGGATTTAGGAGAACAAAAGTGATCCATATTTTTACTCCTGGACAGCTGAAGAACAGAGGAAATTTGATATAACACCCAGGGCTTTTCCAGTATTGTAAATCCAGGCTGGCTTTGTTTGTCTTAGACTTCCTGTCAGCTCGATGAGTGTGATGACTCTTCAGAAAGTTCTGATGTAATCTGGTCAGACGGGGGGAAAAAAGCACTGGATGAAAATGTGATTTATTACGCGATCTTTGAATCAGAGACACAGGAGGTTAGAATCTGGCACCGTCTTCTGTTCACTGTTTATCTCTGGACAGCACCGTGGATGTTACTTCTCTGGGTCTCTGTTCCATTATGTTCGGACTGGAGATGACAGCTTACTTTGGGTGCTCATTGAAAGGGCTGAAAAGGGACTCACACACGCACACACACACACACAAAAATATAGAACAACATAATTCACCATTTCCTGCTTAGGATACATATTTTTGTGATCCTTTACTATTGTTCAATGCACAAGATATTTTAGATGATATATTTAGAACATCAGAATGACAGTTTCTGAAATATTTTCATATGCATTAACAGTAACCCTCTACCCTAGTTCATTGTCCAATTGGAGCTTAATGTCTTTCACACGCATTCCCAAAAGTGAGCAAAAAGTCCATGTGAATTAAAACAATATACATTTGCAGTCTTTGACCCATTAGAAGCTTTTCCCCATGTCTTTAACGATGGGCATCTGTGTCACTAAATGTGGCCTTTCCGTTCACTGTCTGTGGCTCTGAATTCATCCACAGCCTGTTTCTGGCCCATGATGTCTGTTTGTGTCTATCTCACATCTCACAGGATGCGGGACCTGAAATAGAAACAAAAGGGCACAGGGTAGAAAGCATCAAGGTCACACATGGGATCATGACAGTAAAAGATGATAAGATCAAGGATGTGCCCTTCTCTTAGTCACAGGAAGTGGGTGGAAGTAGGGGACTATTATAGGAGGTAAGCGGAAGCTATAGATCAAAGAAAACAAAGCCAAATGTAAATTTCTTACAAGAGTTGTCTGCTTGGAAAACAAAGTTTCTTGAATTTATTTCCTAAATTAGAATTTTAATATGTAAGATGCAAGAGTGAATTAGAAAAATAGGAGGTAAATTATTGATCTATTCTAAATAGATGTTCTTCCTGTCTTGTGTGCAGTCGTTACTTTTTTTTTTTTTTTTTTTTTTTTTTTTTGTACCAGGGATCAAACTCAGGTCCTTGCACATGCGAGGCAGGCGGTGGAACCATTGAGCTAAATCCCCAGCCCCATTAATTACTTTTTGATGGTTTTATTACTTCCTGAATTCCCACTGATCTCATGGCCTTAAAGTCCATGTGCTGCAAAAAAAAACAAAAAAAGAATACCTTATGAAAACAGATCTCACAAGTCACAAATGCATACTTTTAATCCTCCTTCATCTTGGAGAACACTTGACTTTATCCTCAAGCTTTTTAGAGACCCTAGCTTTCTGAAAAGCTGCCAGCCATTACCGTTACTCAATTATGTATTCTTGACTTGATTAAAATTCATAGAAACATTTACTTTTATTGTTATTTAATTGATCGGCGATGTCAGTAAATTGAATTATAAGCATAAACTCTGGGAGATGATAATCAATCTCAAAGCCAGTCCTGCCAATCCTGACACATTTCACTTACACCAAAGCTACCCAGCTAGATGAGTCAGTTTAACATAAAGTGTGTTGGACTCAAGTGAACACCGTTTTACTTTAAAAATGGCCCAAATAGTTGTTAAAGGAATCTTAGACTACGTTTTCCCAGTGGCAAAGTTAATTGTATGCGAAAAACACATGCAGTCCTCTGCTTCAAAATATTTGTAGAAATAACCAGGAAGATATGAGTTTAGCAAGTTTGATTTTTTTTTCTCCTTTATAATTATTCTTTTTTTTTACTTTATTTTTTTTTATTTTATTGAGTTTATTGGTACATTTTAGGGATACAGTACAGTTACATTCATTGTTGGGATCATGTACTTACATGGCA
>NW_022900915.1:41835696-41843173 GCF_012274545.1 Fukomys damarensis
ATTTTATTGAGTTTATTGGTACATTTTAGGGATACAGTACAGTTACATTCATTGTTGGGATCATGTACCTTTACATGGCAAGTCTTGATTCTCATTTTTTCCCCTTACCTCTGCCCTCCCTTCACCCCCTCCTCCCCTCCCCATCTACAAACACTTTATTTTCATCTTTTCATTCTCTCACATTTTTGAAAAGCAAGTTTGATTTTTAATCCCTCCAGCTCAAGAAATTTGTAAATTTACAATAGATATTATTGTTGCATTTCAATTATACGCATTCCTCTTTTTAGGTGGATCTTCTTGTCCCTACCAAAGTGACCGGTATAATCACACAAGGAGCAAAAGATTTTGGTCATGTCCAGTTTGTTGGGTCCTACAAACTAGCCTACAGTGACGATGGGGAACGCTGGACCGTGTACCAGGATGAAAAGCAAAGGAAAGATAAGGTGAGTCGTTAGGTGGCCCACAGACCTCACCCGGGAAGGGCAAATCCAAGGTGAGTTTCGGTAAATGCACAGACAGCATTTGCACTTATGTTGGAAATAATGACTACATAGTCTAAAAACTGTATGTTACAAAGATTAAAAGTACATAAGGGTGTTTATAGTTGAGTATGTAATAGTGAAACCTAGAAAAACAACGACTTTACTGAGAGCCACCGTGTTATTGATTGAAAAGGTGTGGCTCTCTGAAATTCATTTTAGGTTTTATACACTTAATTGTAGCTTGAAAAATATATCATAATCCACATGTAAATAGATACTGCTGTAGCACATGCTATTATTATTATTCATATTAAAATAAATTACTGGTGTTAGAACAAATGTTTGCTTGGGGAAAAGATTTCAAAACTTATCTAGTTTAAAAAATTGAGACTACCTTAATTATGTTGACAAGCAGAAGTTTAAGCAACACAGGTAGACAAATTATGACTATTCTATTAATTCATTGAAATAAAAGTCAGAATTTTTGTTCAATTTCCTTAATCATATTTTAATTAATACATTTGTTATGAAATATATAATGTGACTTAGGCTCTATGTATATACACCACGCAATTCTAAGCATGCAATCTCTAGTAATTTTTAAAGTTATTACCATTTTGAACATATTTTCATAGTATGTACTAGTGCCAATTTCTGGGGGACCCAGGGAAATAAAAGTGTGCAGGAATATTATCTGGAGCTAATTTGGAGCAAAAATTAAAACCTGGCCTCAGTTGGACTAAGTCATTGAGTTAATTTATTGCTCAGAACCCTTATGCAGGAACTCTAGCTTTCTGAGAATATGAACAGAAAATCTTGGTTTAAGAATTTTGGGGAAAAGGCATGTTAATCTGTGCCATGTTACGTATTTCTAAATTAAAAATGATCGTCTTCTGATTAGTCCTTTTATTCCCTCGTTGTTGCGCTATTAACCAATAGAGAGGCTGAGAATACTTTCCTTTCTTCAAGTGTTCAAGGCAGAGAATTTATGAACTTCACCAGAAGCAGCAGTTCTGCTGTTGCCATTTCAATGTATTGAGAGAGGCTGAATTCACTTCTCACAAAGTTCCTAAAGACTTGGATAACCACACGTATTCTCACCTTAGCGCCCCAGAATGCATCACTCATTTAACACCTCAAGACATGAGCTCCTTTGACTTCTCAAAGATTTAGACATGCATATTCTTACAGTGTTAACAGTTTAATTGGGAATGCTTGTTCTTTCCCCTAAGAATTTTAAGTAATGGCGTGGTCTATAATCAGTGGCATCTTAGATTAAATGAATGTTGAGTTTTTCTAAAACTTTATTCTATGCACTACAAACATCAATAACTTATTACGTATAATTATTCCAGTTCTTATCCTTCACCTTTTAGAGTATGTCTTTCCTAAGGGAAAATCTTTAAACTTCTTTAGTAACAAAGCCTCGACATTAATTTTAAGACGGATAAGTAATTGTGCTTGTTATCCATGCATAATATTTGCTAAGGAGCACGTGTGTAATAGTGAGATCTTTCTGCAGGTTATTCAAGGAAGAAATGCAAAAAAAAATACGATTAGAGATTTCAGCCATGGAAATATCTCTTGATCTCCATTCATATTGAAGATTGCTTTAATGATCATTATGAGTAATTTACCTTTTTAATAGAATAAATGTTTGAAAAATATTTTAATTTTCTTATTAATGTATTTCGCTTCATTAGTCCAGTCTGAAAAATATATTGAATTTTCCTCCAAATTTGCCATCTTGCCAGAATGTAATGTTCAAGTTTCCTGCAGCCTCACTGATTTTCTCTTCTGCTTGTCCTAGCACTTACATAGAGAGGAAAGTGAAAATCCACATTTTTAACAATAGAGTTGTCTATCTCTTGCAATTATATCTTGTTGGCCTTCTGTATTTCGAAGAGACTTAGCAAGATCTTGTCTCAAAATGAAAAATAAAGTGCTGTTTTAAAAGATTTTTTAAAGGCCTGGGAATGTAGCTAGGTGAGAACAAATCCCTGAGTTTCAGTGCCTCAAATTGTAAATAGGATTTTAGTGCCCTTTTGATTAATTCTTTTTCATGTGATATGTTTTGTTCTGAGATTTATTTTGGCATTAATGAGTTATTCCAGTTTTCTTTTCATCACCTTCATGCATGTTTTCCCATCGTTTCACTTACTGGTCCTCTGTATTTGAAATGCGTTTTTTGTATAGTGCGTGGATGGGTCTTTGTTTTTGTGTGCTTGTTTCTTTCGTTAGTCATGTTTGCAGTATGCAGCAAACATGTTCAGCGTGGGAATTTGTACCTGTACGTGACACTTCTCAATTCTTTGTCTTTTTACTTCACTTTCCCCTTTCCTCCTTCCAGATCATCTCTACCTTTCCACAAAAAGCTGTGCTTCCATTTTTTCTTTCAGTTCTTTTTTTTTTCTTTAAATACCTTTTCCTTCCTTCCTTCCTCCCTCCCCTATCTCTTGTCCCCCTTCCCGTTTGCACACAACAGAAACAATAAGGCACTTAAACTTGTGTGTTTGATTTACTTCACTTAGAATCATGATCTCAGGGAGCATCCGTTTACCTTTTAACTGACACATTTTAACCTAAATAGTTCAAATTTGCTTTGACAGCTGATTGGGCTTAAATTGATTATTTTGCTCTTTATTTTCTATTTAGTATGTCTTTTTGCCTTCATTTGGATTCAATGAATGTTTAAAGATTCCATTTTATGTCTTTTGTAGACTTGTTAACTCTAATGATTTGTTATTTTAGTGATTGCTTTAGAATTCTGGCATACATTTTTAGATTTATAAAACCTGCCAAGCCCAGGAACTTACAGCATCTCCAAAAGCACAAACAAACTAGACTGTGGCTAAGTACACTCATGTACTTAGGAACCACACTTATCACAATATATGATTTTATTATTACCAAACTAAGTCATAAATAAATTGGCACCTCCTACTCAATATGAAAAACTATGAGAGCAGATTGACATATGCTATTTACTGAAAGAATGTAAGACAGAATTCTTAAAGCTAACATGCTATCTATACAATAGAAAAACTATTGAAAAAATCAAATCTGTTCAAGATTATGAACATATGACCTTTTGTAATAGTCACTTTCCCCTCAGTCGCACACAACACTGAGAGGCTTGATTTGTTCATGGTTTCAGGGTGTGGTCAGCTGGCTCCCAGGCCGAGCCGTCATGGCGGCAGGGGGTGGCGCGGCAGAGCCTCTCGTTTCATGGTGGCCTGGGAAGCAGAGCAGGGGAGCAGCACAGGGAGGACGGGGCAAGAGGCCACGTATAGACCCATAGCCTAGACACAGGCAAGGTGTGTTGTTTCTCAACCCAATGATGCTGACAGCATTCAACTGATAGTCCTAAAATGAAATCTATCTAGTTTATAGAATTATAAGTAATTAGGTTCAATGAAAAAAAAATACTAAGATAACTATTCGTTATTGAAAGAGACAAGTGACATGCATTTAATGAACTGTAAGTAAAATGCGGCAATTAATAGCACCATAAGGAAATAATTCATGTAGGACAAGGAGGTACAGGGCAATGAACCTCTCCATTCCTGCATAGCGGGGAATTTAAAGGACAAATATAAAAGCACTTGAAAAGGTAGGCTGGTATATATAATGGTATACATAATGGCTATAAAACATTGTGCTTTGTTCTGTTGTCACTGCCATTAGATATTTTATCTATATGCTTTATATATCTGAAAAGAAGAGCACCATGTAACTCAGCAATAGTTTCTCTGAGTTTGACTAAGCAATCTCCTACTAATTCTTGATGGTATTTGCACTTTATGTTTATGGTTATTTTGCATAAGTGAAAAAAGTTTTCAGTATTCACAAGTGCAAAGTCAACTATAAGGCTTTATGAAAATGAGTACAGTAATTTATTTAAATATTTCAGGATGAAATATGTGTCTGTGAGGTGTTTTATAGTGGCATGTTTCTAATAGAAGTATTCACAAAGGTTTCTTCTCTCTCCTTTTTTCTGAGTGTGTGTGTGCATGTATGTGTGCATGTGTGTGTGCACACCATCTCTGACTGACCGTTTGCTTTACTAGACTTGGGGTGTGGTATGGAAGTGTAGTGTAGATCCAAATACAGCATTACTTCCAGAAAAACACTCAAATCAATAGTAGTGTTCCAGGCTACAGTGAGTGGTATCAGTGAAATACTAAAATTATATGAGCTTCATTTTTGTTTTGCATTAGAATGGGCTAAAATTCAGGAAGTCAAAGCTAGATTACATATGTGCATTACATGTGGATGCACTGAGTTTACCTATGAATGCATCGTGTATTCATACAGACAGACAGACCAAAAGTCGACTGGAGGAAGAGAAATTCCCTTTTCTCTTTAAGGGGTGGATTTCTACCATCTCACTCCAGAAAGAGTGGCCAGGATCAAGAAATCAAATAATAAATGCGGGCTAGGCTGCAGTGGGGCAAGGAGAGGAACCTTTCTAGATTTCCACTACGGAAATCAGTGTGGGGACTCCTCAGAAAACTAGTTAGAAATTCCATTTGACCCAGCTATTCTCCTCCTAGGCATCTTCCCAAAAGATTTAAAGATCATTCATGTACATATTGAGTTTTATAGCGACACAATTCATAACAGCTCAGTCTTGAAAGTGGCCTGTCTGTCCATCTACAGATAAATGAGTAAAGTAAATGTGACATTTATACACTATGGAGTACTACTCTGTCATAAACACAGATAATCCTGAGGCATTTGTGGGAAAACGGGGGACTTTGATAACATAATGTTAAGTGAAATGAATTGCACATATTAATATCACATATTCCCTCTTATATGAGACACCTCCAAGGAATATAGAGAAAAAAAACAGATTTTTAACTAACCTCCCATATCCTTTACAAGATTGCAATCAGTGTTCTGCTTTACTAAAATTCCACACCTAACCTTTGTTTTTGAGCCTGTGAGGACATTCTCACTGCAGTCTTTACCAACTTATATCTCTTTCCACCTTACAGTATTTTCTAACACTTAACTTTTATATTTCTCCACACTGTGAATTAAGCTGCATTTTTTTAAATTTGAAAGTCAAATATTCCTTTGCTCTGATGAAAGTGACATTTGTTTTAGAGCCTTGGAGCCACTTTTTTTACTGCCTTTAACAGGAAAGCTGCAAAACTTGATAGACACTTTCAGTGTTTAATTTTTTCAGACTATAAGCCAAAGTAAAACAATAATAAATTTGATGAAGAGTATTTATACGGAAAAATTCAAAATGAAAACAGGTTTTCTCAGCTAATATATTCGTCATAATGTCATGGTGTTTAATGAACCTGGACTCACACCAATAGACACTGCCTTCTAAAGAATTTGCTAAGCTTTATTTCATATTTTTCCTTGAAATTGTTTTAAATGTCTAAGATGAAAAAAAATCAAAGTTTAGCTAGACTTTTAAGAAATGGAAAATTCAAAAACCCTCCAGCCAATAAGACTCTGCTGGAACTTAAAGGTGAATGACACACATTCACCCAGAAATGTGCCACAGCTTCCTAAGGTGCGCATGCTGAATGCACTAATTCAGACAGTCACACACAAAATCCTGCTCCTGACACGAGGGGCGGAGCTGTTGAAAAACACTCATTTCTAGGCCCTGTCGGACCCTTGGGAAAGGAGAGCAGAATGTAAACATTCACAGAGGCTCCAAGTAATTTAAAAACTAGAAGCCTGTGAGAAAGACGATTCTGATTGATGCCAAGGTCAGAATCAAAATTTGAAAACTATGTAGAGTTTTATATTTTTCTAGTCAGAGTGGAATATATTGTAATACCTTAGGATTTCAGTTTCTACATAACTGCTTGGTGGAAAGCAATGAGAATGAACGTCTTCAAAAATAGTTTAGACTTTAATAAGTTTGCAGATTCTCTTATGAACACCTAAAAGTAAAAGCTTAATGGCTTCCAACAAATTTCAAATTGAAATAATTCAATTAAATGTTTATGAAGAGTGATTAGGGGAGAGAGCAAGCAGAAAGTGATGACATTTATGATCATTCAGTCATGGGACAGTGACTGTCCCCTGTCTGCCAAACTAGGGGGAGATTTTGAACATGATGTTAACAAAGCTAACAACTTCCATCCAATGAGGAGCTCAGGAAAAGTGCAAAAGTTTTGGTTTGATCAATATACTTAGAAAAATCAATCTGTGGCCTACAAGATGTGCTGCCTGATAAAACAAGTCCCGGGAGGTGCTATTGCACCTAGATTATTTCAGTTTCCTCGAAGTCCATGAATTTCCATTAGAAAAAAAAAAAAAAAAAGCACTCTCTGGTCCTGGTCCTTCTTCCCCTCTTCCCCTCTCTTAATATTGGTGTGAAAAGTACAAGTGGAAATGTCACCAGCCCCGGTAACTAAGCCAACAGGATCTGCATTGAAAGATGCATTCATCAGAACTAAAGCTATAAAACTCTTAGAGGAAAACCAGGGAAATCTTCATGGCATTGGATTTGGCAATGATTTTTTTGGATGTGACATCAAAGCCATAGGCAAAATAAGAAAGAAAGGAAGTAAAACATAGAAAAATTAGACCTCATCAAAATTTAAAAAATTTTGTGTATCAAAAGAAATTATCAAAGTGGGCATGGTGGTGCATGCCTGTAATCCCAGCTCAAGAGGCTGAGGCAGGAGGATCACTGAGTTTGAGGCCAGCCTGGGCTACATAGTGACATCAAGGCAGCCTGAACTACATAGTAAGAACTTATCTCAAAAAAAAGAAAAAGAAAAAAGAAAAGAAACTGTCAAGAGAGTAAAAATGCACCCTACGAAAAGGAAGAAAATATATACAAAACATGTCTAATAAGGGATTAATATCCAGAGTATAGAAAGGATTCTTGAAATTCAAAACAAAGGAATTTAAGCAAAAAACTTGAATAGATGTTACTCAAAGAAGATACATAATTAGCTAAAAAAAAAAAAAAAAAACCTCAACACCAGGGACCATTAGAAACACACATT
>NW_022900915.1:41843208-41878493 GCF_012274545.1 Fukomys damarensis
AAAAAAAAAAAAAAAAAAAAAAACCTCAACACCAGTGACCATTAGAGAAACACACATTGAAACCACAGGAGGTACCACTTCATGCCCAAAAGAATAGCATTATCAAAAATATATATATATAAATGTTGGCAAGGATGCGGAGAAATTGAAATTCTTGTGCACTGGCTGAAGGGAACATAAAATAGTAAAGCCATTCTGGAAACCAGCATGGTGGTTCATCAAAAAAGTAAACATAGAATTATCACATGATCCAGCAATTCACTTCTACAGACACAAAAGAATAAAAAAAAACAAGATTCAATCAAATACTTATACAACAATGTTCACAAGAGCATTATTTTCATGAATCAAAAGGTGGAAAGAAAACCAACAATCCAATAACAGATGGACGCGTAAACAAACTGTAGTATTGACATACAATGAACTGTCATTCAGAGTAAAAAATGCTGGTATGTGCTATGTAACCTAGATAAACCACAAAATATTATGCTAAGTGAAATAAATCAGACACAGAAGGACTAATAATTTATGATCTCACTTATATGAGTTACTTAAAATGGGCAAATTTATAGACCCAGAAGATGAAAGATTACTAGGCGCTAAGAAAAAGGAACAGAAAAGTATTGTTTCATGGATATCAAGTTTTTGTTTGGGGTAATGAAAAAGTTCTAGTAAGAGTAGTAATGCCTGTACAACAATTTGAATATATTTAGTGTCATTGCCTTCTATACTAAAAGTGATTTAGAGGGCAAATATTGTTACATATAACATAAATTAAAATTTTACACACAATAAAAACTTTTAACTATGTTGATGAACCTAAACTGTTTTTCAGAGCCAGGCACAGTGATGCACACCTGTAACCCCAGCACATGGGAGGCTGAGGCAGGAACACTGTGAGTTTGAGGCCAGCCCAGTCTATATAGCAAGTCCCAGGCCAGTTTGAAACATGGAAGGCCCCATTTCAAAAATTGTTTTTCATTTTTAAAAATTAAAGATCAAATGTTTTTTTATATACCTCTTCAGCCAAAAAATAAAAAAAAAAGCAAAGATTCATTCAGCCACAGTATGACAGTGACCACAGCTGCTGCCAGGCACCTGTTTCTTCAGCCTAGGCAGGGAACCTCCAAGGAGAGGAAATTGATCCTGAAAGTTTCAAGTGTCTAAAGTCCAGCTCTTGGTGAGGCAATGGCCGGATGAGCAGGGAGTGCATGCTGTTCTTTTGAAGTTTGGTCTGGTGGAAGAGCTTCGAGCCTGAAGGATTTCTCCAAGGGTCAACAAGATGGAACCTCAGTGGTGACCATGGAGAAGATGCTGGTGCAGGGAGGAAGGGAGTCATGGCTTCCAGGAGAGCAACCAGATGGCATCCAGATATTAATAAGGACCCTTAGCTTCATCCGCTGGGAGCCCTGCACCTATTGTCAAATAGGGCCAAATGAGAAAGAAAAGAAACTGCTGTGTTGGAAAGCAATTCCCAAGAACTAAGTGCCTTTACAGAGAACACTAGAATTCAGCAAAAGCATTGGAATTATTCTCCTATGTGGGCGAGACACTGCCCTTATTTAGGTGTCTGGTGAGGGACTTAATTGAAACTACAGTTAAGGAGACAATGATAGACTTTCAGTCTTGTCTACAAGAAGGATGATGTTGTTTAAATAAACACCATCTGCTACCAACCATTTAGAAGTTTATTGGCTTTCTTCCTCCTCATAATTCAGCATTATGGGGCCTGACTTGGATTTGTGTCAGTGAGGAGAATACAGAACTGTCTGTGTTCACATAAAGGTAAAAGTGGATATTACTGGATTCTCAAACCTAAACACCTACCTGAGAATTTTTTTGGCAAGTTTTTTGATGAGCTTATGCTACAGGAGAACAGAGGGAGATAACAGCTATTCTCATGGCTTCATGTTTAATGCAAAGAAGACGGCATAGGATTAGTGATGTTTAACCAAGTACAGTCTTAGGGTTAAATGTTTATCAAGATTGCATGAAGTCTGACAGCAGGCAGAAACAAAGTATTTAGTACAAATATAATTAAAGCAATTCCATTATTTTTATATTCTATACGGAAATAGATTATAGAAATTAGCATGTCAGGCATGGTGGGGCACAACTATTCTGCCAGCATTTGGGGAAGCTGAGGCAGGAGGATTGAAATTTGGAGTCCAGCCTGGACAATTTAGCCAGTTAGTGACACTCTGTCTCAAAATCATACAGAAGCACTGGAATGTAGCTCAGTGTGAAGGTCCTGGGTTCAACCCCCAGTATGACACCTACATCATGATTTTGATAGTACCTGAAAAGCAGACATTTATTTTGTACAATTTTTGGGAAGTTGGAATTCGAGATCCAGGGACTGGGAGATTCATGACTGGTGAAGACCCGCTGTCTGGTCCACAAGTGATGTGTCCTCACTCCCCGTCTTTAGGGCACAAAAGAGCAATCAGGCTCTCAGAGGGCTCCTGCATAAGGCCCTGGTCCCACTCATGAGGGTCCTGCTCACATGACTGAGTCACCTCCCAGAGCCTCCATCACCTTGCGAATTAAGATTATAACTCAGACAGCTGGGGAGACATTGGACCCATGGCACTGCACTGTCTGCATTAACTTCTAAATTCAAGGGAATCTTGCACTTCTTTATGAAGCTTTTGCAATTCATGTTGATGAAAAAAATGAGAACAGATATGCATTCTTCTAAGATCAGGACCAAGGGGGGCATCTCTCAGGAAATACCCAAGTACAGATTTGATTTAGCAGAGTAAAATCAGTTATCAGCACCAAGTCTCCCTATTGGATTCGGAATGAGCAACTTTGAGTTTGGGCAGTACCATGCCATCCCATGTGTGGTGGCACTTGTTCAGATGCACCAGGACCAAGATGGGGACCCATCTCTGTGAAGCGTGGGGTCAGAGGCAAAGCAGCACTGGACAAATGTGCAAAGGTCAATAGACAGGAGGCTCTGCTGCCAGGTCTGTGCTTCACAGAGTCCCAGGGGCTCTGCCTGCCCAAAGGCTGTTGGTCTTGAATTGAGGGTAGTGGATGGTTTAAAAGCAGAAAGGGACGGGGAGACCCAGATGCAGGATTCATGGGCAGAGCTGAGTATACTGAGGTGTCACTGGTACCTTACATAACTACATCTGCAGAATGGAGTGACCAGATAGAGCACAAGCAAGAGTCCCACAAGCCTGGAGCCATTTTGTCAGGGGGAACTCAGGAATGTTAAGAAGGGGTTCATTGTTATTTGGAAACATCTGTAGAAATCAGTTACCCTTCAAGAATTGATCGTAATCGTTGTAAAAATGTTCTTTACATGTTGTTTCACATTTTCTAATATTACATGTAAAACACAGTTAATTTTGGCCTTTTCTTGATGGCATTTGAATTTTTAAACTTTCTTCATTAGCCAACCCCCGCCCCGCGCCTCCTACAAGGAAGAAAAACCAAATGAACAATAACAACAAACAGAGTGAGAGAAACGTACCATGAGGTGATAGGAAAAAGCAGACCACAATTCCCTGAGTTCGGTGGGGTTCAGGTGGGTGGGGCCAGCCACAGTAAGTGCTTCCCTGAGCTGTGACTCATGTTTAGTGACAGGTAGCACCCCGGCACAGATGTTCCGAAGGACGATTTTCGGGAGGTTTATGGAAAGAAGATAAGACAATTCAGGGGAACAGAATGCCAAGGGACGAATATATGTTTGTTCTTTTTGTTGTTCATTATCTCATGTCCTCAAAACAGAGTTTCTTTATTTTCAGAGAGTTTGATAAATTACCTTAAAATGTGAAATCATATAGCTTTTCTAGTTAACAGATGTTTCTGCAACAAATGAAAAAATATGTAAAAAGAGTACAAGGAGCATATTACACTGCAGTGTTGTCAAAGGAAAGTGTTCATAAATAGAATGAATGAGTATATTTATTACTACATGCTGTATTACCTTAATTTTCCAATGCTATAAATACCAACATGTGAACATACTAAATTAATCTTTTGAATCCCTTTCCACTTATCAGAAGTCTCTGAGTATGTCCAAATTTAAGATTCTGATTATATTTATATTGGAATTCCATTTTATTAGATATAACCATGTAATAGTATTTCATAATGGAAAATATCATTCATGGTTTTATATAGCACATATATGTACTCCTATTGTGAGAAATTAATTATTGATCCAACAATGTTGATGAAACTTCTATCATATAAAAATTTTGATCCACAATGCGCAGATAATAGAATGGGCATGGATATCAAATTTTAACAAATTTTTTAACATTTGTGTATGCCTCAAAGGGTATTAATTAATTGGATAAAAGTAGGAGATTAACCAAAACAAAATTATTAATACTTTTTTTGGGGGGGGTACTGGGGATGAACTTGGGCCCTTGTACTTGTGAGGCAGGCAGTGGAACCACTAAGCTAAATCCCCTGCCCTATTAGTGCTTTTTATTAGGCAGATTATACCGTCATATCTTGCCTGAATCTAATAGTTATCTTTCCTACTTGGAAAACCAGTAATATATCAGTGTCAGTTGGACAGAACCTTGTCATTTTATTTTTTGATCATGGGAACTCTGAATTCCTTAACCATTGACCATAACACAGCCAAACACATGAACCCATTTCAATTCAAAATAATCACCAAGCAATTAACATGCCACCTGTCTGTGGCAGTACATGTGAGGGTGACAGCAATGCTCAAGGACATCAGTTCATGTGGGACCTACACGGGTGTCACTCTCCACCATCACGCTGGCGGCTGCAGGACACTGAGCAAGTGGAAGTCTTTTCTTTAACACTGGCAAAGTCACTTAATCAGTGTTCCAGTCTCCTTGTCCCTTTTCATGCCCTAAATCTGAAAAAGAGGACAATGTACTTACTTACACGTCCATGTGTATGGGACATGATCAAGGGGCTGCTCAGTTTGTGGCACCTAGAAGATGACGCTCTTCGCAGTGACTTCCTCCTTTAATGAAACTCAGGGCATTCGATGTGTGTGGAGTACTTGTGGAGCACACACATCTGTAACCCCTGTACTTAGCCCTTCGGAGTCTTCTTAAATTGGCATGTGAGTCTTATCATCATAAGGCTTCTGCTGTAATGGAGACACAAAGCCAATTAAAAATAACTCAGAGTAAAATGATGAACCCTATAGGACAGGGCATTCCTGCCAGTGTTCTGTAAGTGTCAGCAGAAGACAGATCTCAGAAGCCCGGACACAAGGACCCATGCCCTGCTTTGCAGTAAAGCTAGAAACAAAAGTATCATTGTAAAGACAAATACAATGTTTAATAGTCAGTGCTAATTAAAAGAAGCAGACACGGTGTTAACCCTGTCATCCCCACACTCTAGGAGGCTGAGGCAGGATGATCACACATTCAAGCCTTTTCAGTTAAGCAGTTTAGCAAGATTTTGTCTCAAAATAAAAATAATTAAAAAGGAATGATTTGTAGCTTGGTGTGCAACGTTTCCCTTCTCATACCAATTTTATTTCAAAAATCAACATACTCTGAACTTACTAAGATAAAAAGAAACAGAATTTGGGTCAGACCCAAGCTGGTTCCCTACCTTCTCAGATTAGCCAGCATCCTTTATGCTTTCCATTCAGAGCAGCTAAAGTTAGCAAATAAAAATATAGCATTGCCATGAAGTTGGAATTTCTGATAAATGATGAATTTCTAATTGTAACAATCACGTGAATATTTCACCTGCCCATCTTGTCTCCATTATAGTTTCCCTGGATTTGCCAGTGGAACTGAGAACAGTCAGAAGATAAAGGAAAACTCCTCCCTTCTGTGCCCTAAGTCACGTACGCTGATGCTCAGCTCCAGTAGGAAGATTCC
The DNA here is from genome assembly GCF_012274545.1 of Fukomys damarensis. Lineage (NCBI taxonomy): Eukaryota > Metazoa > Chordata > Mammalia > Rodentia > Bathyergidae > Fukomys > Fukomys damarensis. Next base: position 41,849,055 of record NW_022900915.1, read on the forward strand.
CCTCTACCACCAGCCACACTGCCTCCATCCGCGCCTCCCCGCAGACGCCAAGCTGGGTCAGGAGACACAAGGCCAGGTTCTCAGATCACTTCTCGGCTCCTACACACAGTGTTGTATGGAGTCATTTCTGCCCGGGATAGGGTAAAACTCCTCAAAGAGATTAGGAGAGAGGAAAGGGTTTCTGAGGTATGGCGAGAATTACCAAAAGCATCAATTTCTCCACTGCCACATAATTTATGTATCTGCCATGGAAGGGGAGAACCAGGCTACAAATTGTTCTGATGAAATGGAGAATACTTGGAGTGATTTAAGAGGCAATTCTAGGAGATAGCTCTGAGCTTCAACAGGAAGGCGGGTTGCTCTGTACTTTTAAGGGAAAGACAAAAGGCATTTTACATTTCTGATGTAAGACTAAAAGGAAAAAAATTAGATGTTCTTACTCCCTGACTACTTCTGGTAATAATATCTCCTGGAGGTAGCTTTGAAAAGCAGATGATGTCCCAATTCTATTTTTTTCTGTACGAATATTTCTCAGGGCAGTGGAAATCTCAGTGCTAGAAGGCAGATAGTTTAAATATATAGCCACAGTTTAGAATGGCATATTTTATGTTTCATAAATCTTTATAGGCAATCATCCTGTGTGATATATTTCCTAGGATATTCTCACTACTTAAGGAGACTTTCATCATAAAAGAAGTTAAATATGGCAAAGTGTCCTCCCTACTGACTTTTAGTCTCAGCTTTCTAAATGCCAGCAAGTTTGAGACAAGGAGAACAGCTCCCTCACCAGAGTTCCATCTTTTGCTTTGATTTTTCTCTGCATCATTTTCCCAGGGTCCAGATCGATTACCAAAAAAAAAAAGTATGGACTTAGTGTGGCTGTTTGGCTCTTTGCAAAAAGCTATAAATTCTTGTGCTGCTTAAGGGCAAGGTCACCCAAGTAAACAGTGTATAGCAGGACTAGAGCTTACCAAACCCTTCTCCTCTTTTATTTGGTTGGGTTGAATGGGAGGAATTCCGAGATCAGCCTGGCACTGTAAGACTGGGCTAAAAAGTCACAAATATTGTTTATGCCAAATCAGTAGTTGACACAAGCGCAAGGTCCCGAGATTGATCCCCGGTACCAAATCACAGTAATTGAGAAGTCATTTTACTGCGGAGAGTTGGGCCTCTTAATCACACACATTTGGGGTTGGTTTAGTGAAAGTTCAGAAGTAAAATGTTCTCAAAAATATTCTCAGAGATGTATTTCCTCCGCATTCCCTAGAACCTCAAATTCTAGAGGAACTAAGACACAAAGAATTTTAGAAAACTATCATACTGATCTCTTTCCCAATCGATGATTAAATATCAGCCAACCAGCTTTCATGTCAATTACAGGAAAACTGAGTAAAATGTTTGAGAGTTGGAAAAGCAGTAGAAGCCCAGTAATATGGATGAGAAAAAAAAAAAAGAATTTAATTTTTCAGGGGAGCAATGATTGGTGTCACCCACTGGTGCATTTTGGGAAAAAATGGGAATTATTAGAAAAAGAGCTATAGGTTGAAAATAATGCCATAGTAAATCCAAGAGAACATCAGATTTGTGGCTTAGCCAGTAATTTTTGCTCTATAACAAGAGATTTGTGTGTAACAGGAACACAAAGCAAAACCAGGTCCATGAAGTAAAAGGCAAGATTGCTGTAGTCACAGACCTAACTTTTTATATAATTCCAACAGAGAACAAACTTCAAGGCACAACAGGTTTTCTGAGAGCAACAATAAGAGTGAAAATAACTTTCTCAGGAAATCTATTTATTTCAGTGGTTTGAAGTATCCCTGCACTGGTGGTAGAGCGTAGAACTCGGTCCTCATGTTTTTCTTTTTACTTTTTCCATCAAGCTGAAATGTTCTACAATTGGACCATTGAAGTTAAATCTTTGGACAGGCAGTTTGAAAGCCTCATATACTTTCATTGAGAAAGCTTGAGAAGGAAACAAATCACTGAAGCAACCAGGGTTTAGTTTTTCAAAGATGTTTGTGGAATAAAACATCGTTTGGAAAGGAACCCAGAGAAAAATTGTTATACAGTGTGAATTGTGGAGCAGAATTATTTATATATATATATCAGCATGGTCTGTAACTTTCAGAAAACCTGACTGCAGTTTCTCGGGGGATTTCAAATTAATCCTGCATAGATGGTCAAAGTTACACTTTTCAAGAGCTTATAAACCATTGCAGAAATGATATGAAAAAAATGTAAGATAATGATGTTGAATTGTTTTTGTTACTAAAAAATGAAAGAGAATAAGTAACATTAGTTGTCTGGGAATTTTATTAGGTTCATATTCATAAAAATAAGCATCATCCTGAAATTAAAAATATATAGAGAGTGTAGGTCTTAAGAGTCTAGAGTGTAAACAGTATATCTAGGAACCAAAATAAATAAATGTCAATGGTTTTTATGTGAAAACTTACTCAAAGAATAAAAGGTAAGTTCACAATTATTTTTGAATCCCTAAGAGTAATTACATTTTGGACCATGAAATTGGAGACATTTTAGATAAAACCTCTGAAACTATCAAGGCCCCTTTTCCAACTGTCAATTTTACAAATGTTAAAACCTACAGCCCTTCAGCCCCGCTCAGCAAAGGTCAGGACTCCCCAGTATAACCTCACTTCTGACTTTAGTTGCATGTTTACATGTGCCTAAGATCCTTCTCAGATTTGACACTGTGCTAGAAAGATTCAAAGAAGAGGTGGAAAAGTCTTGTCCTCACAGACTTTATGATGGTGCAGAGGTGCAGGCGAAATCAGCCAAGGGCAGAGGCTCGTGGGGCGGTCCGGGAGATCCAGTGCCAGCCCCATGGCACTTTGAAGAGTGCTAACTTCTCTCAGCAACGATGTGGCAGGGGAAGCCAACCAACAAGCTGACCTCAGCCCTGGAGACTTCTTACGGAAGCTCAGTCCTGTAGACGGAGTTCACTGGTTCACCACATTCATGACTCAGAGAGCTTTTATCTCCTTCCTGGATCAGGATAACACGATGCCTCTCTCTTCCATCACATTGCTAACATAGGCTGCATAATGTGACCCAAGACTCCCCGGGAACATGATAGCTCTTTCCAAGGACTTGGAGACTACCTCATAGGCACTGAAGGGGAAGGCTGGGCCAGTCTTCAGATAAAATGGAAGAGTTTACCATCCATGGATCTTGGGAGATCCTGCCGGCAAACAGAACAAGATGATCAACTCCTTCTGGAGCAGCTGATCATCTCATTGTGTTAACAAGCAGTTGACAACAAAACCAGAACATTTGCCATGGATTTGTTACCAGGAGACTACCTGCAAGATGTTTTCATCAACTGGGACATGTGACCTTGCTCCTGCCTGTGGCTTCACCGTAAAGAAAGTAAAGTACCTGATTCTGTTTCTTCCCCTTTGACGTACACACAGGAGTGTTGCACAGCTTGGCTGAATTGGCCATTGCTCTACCTGACTACAATTCCAGGCAGCAGTAGCTCTACCCAGGATGCTCTAGGAGGAAGACGTTGTGGCAGCTCTGTGCTCCTCTCGGTCCATGAGGACTTTTGCTAAAGCACTGTTGCAGTTCCCTGTAGTGACACTCATATCTCAGATCTTTCTGTGCACATTGATGGTCTGTACAGACTTAGTTTTCACAGTCTACTTCTCCTAGAAAAGCATTGTATGGGGGGAGGAGCCTCTTGGGATGTGCTTCTCAATGTCCCCTATTTTCCACAACATCTTCTTTTATATTGGAATTTGCCTTGCAAGTAGTTTCTTACTTCCTTATTACATTTGAAAGAATGCACTCACAGTGAGGCTAATTCTGTTACAGAGTCTCATTGGTTTAGTGGAATGGACTGCAGAGGAAATCATAAGAATAACATAGCAGCCATTCAATCATGAGATAGTTTCAGGATGCTGGTACATTTTTATAGAAAATTGAATTTGCTGAATAGTAGTTGCAGCCTCAGTTGGCTAAAAGAATAAAACTTTGGCTTCAAAATTTTTATACTGAAATAAAAATTAGATGTTTTCCACACAAAACATACACAGAAACATTTTTAAAATACAGTATAGATTTTAATAATAACCAAATTTTTGAAAATTTTATACATTACAATACAATATTTATTTTTACTTTTTAAGGAAATTTTTGAGATTTTAGTCTGAAATAGAGGGAGCCAAGTAGAACTTAAACAGATTAGCCTAAAATATTACTGACATTCTCACATAGAGTTAGAAACAATGAAGTCTCTCTTCTGAACACTTCTTCTATTCAAATGGAAAAATATTATGCTTAACTTCATGTGTACACACAAATACAGTGAAAATTTTCATAAGACTAAATTACTTAAAACCAATGATTTAATTCAAGCTGTAACTCTAAAATTTTTTACAGTCCAAAAATTCCAGTAATGTTGATACAAAGTATATAAAACTGACTTTATGGGGTTGAACCCTAAATTAATAAGCACCTGACCTTTAGATCACTCACAAAAAGCTTTATACTCATTTTATATATAAATGGTCACTTTGTGAAATAATTAACTCCTAGCATCCACTAAATTTCCACTATTTTAAAAGTAAACAATTTTAAGTAGGAATTACTATTTCTGAAATGTCATGAGTTCAATAAAATAAAAATTAGGATAGGTATAAATTTATGCAACCACTATATATGCATGGTACACTTAAAAATAAACTTCTTAAGAAAAATTTTCTCAAAGTCCAGTGTTTGTCAACCTCAATTTTTAATAGAATATTTTTAAATCTTAGATTGGCATTGATCAAATATTGCATCTGTGGCAAAGATACATTTTATCTTTTGAGCTCTTCATAGCCTAGAATACAGTCTAACTTCAAATTATTACCACACTTCTTCATTTTAGTCTCAGTTAAACCATGGAGAATCCAATGAAACAAAATCAAGATAAAGTCAAGTCTGAAAATGATGTAACATGAGAAATTGTTAGACCAGGAATATTTAGCCTGATGCATTGATTTTGACTTTTTTAGGTATTAGTGTTATTCAGTGTTAAATGCACCAAAACAAACAAAAACAAAAAAACAACAACAAAAAAACTTCTCATTTGATGGGTTAGACATTAGACTTTTATGCTCTTGGAAAATAAGACTCTAGACCAGGTGTGGTGGTGCACACCTATAATCCCAGCACTCGGGAGGCTGAGGCAGTAGGATTGCTGTGAGTTCTACATGGGCTACATAGTGAGTTCCAAATCAGTCTCAACTACATAGTGAGACCCTGTCTCAAAAAACCAAAAAGTAAATAAATAAATAAAACTCTAGGATCAATATGTTGACATTGGAGAGAGGTGTATTAGGAATGAAAACATGGACTTTCAATCTGTAAATACCTGTCCACCCCATTGGGTTGGGACTTGCTCCAGAGAGCTGGAAGTCCAAGGGCAGACATTGGAGTGAGGGGAGTTGGTGCAGAGGTCTCTGCTTCTCCTCCAAGTCTCAGATTCTTCATCATATGTGTAGAATTGGATGAAAGCTAGGGTTATCAGGGATCAGAGCTACTCCTGTGTAACTGTTTTGCTGTAAGTACTATAGATGCAAAGACAAGGACTGGAATTAGATACACTAACTATAGAACTCTTTTCTTTCAGCCTGTGCACCCCCCACCCCAACCCCCACACACATGAAAAATAAACAGCTTTTCTTCCTCTGTATCCCTGAAGAATATGGGTTCACTGAGCCAGTGGTGTGATCAGCAACATTAACAAAGCAAAGCCAAATAAGAGAGAAAACTATAGAAAGCTTGTTAAGACCCTTGTTTTTGCACAATACCTGAATCACAGATGTGGTTGTAATTACCACCTGCTGGATGAGAAATAACAAAATCTAGAGGAGTGGCCAAAAGGCAGAAGGATATTTCACTAAAACACTGACTCGTTAACCTGCAAAGTTAAGAAGGCTGCAGAGATGCACTGAGAGCCGCTCACTCTTCGGACAATGTGAGCATAAAATTCAAAAGGTTAGAACAATGGAAATTTGATTAAAACTTTTAGTGAGTTAAGTTTAGGACAAATAAAAAGAAGTACAACTTCTAGTTTTTTTTTTGTTTTTTGTTTTTTTTTTTTTTTTAGGAAATAGTGCAACGGAATCCCAGAGCGATTCCTGCATAGAGTGAGTGTCCAGCACTCCGGGCACTTCTCTGACCATGTCCCAAAGTGTGATCAGCCTTCCTCTGTGGTCTGGTGGCATTCTTCTAGTGACAATTACCCTGCCTGGCTAGACACTGGTGCCTATAGAAGAATAACCTGCCTCACCCCACAAAAATGTATTAAAATGATGCTCTGTCTGTGTAGGGGTTTTATCCCCACTAGAATCTGGTGTGAATTGTAACTGGCATCAAGGAGCATGAACAATGGAAAACAAAGCCCCCCGTTGTACCCACATTGAGAGGACTGTGTCTCACAATGAGGGGTCCCTCATCTTCTCTTGGTTGTAATTACGGGATCCTTTCTGAAGGGCCTTGTGTGTCTTTATTTTGCAGCCCCACATCTCAGGCAGTGCCTGAGCAAACTCCGAGCGCAGTAACCGTGTCTGACTGCACCAGCAGTCCCGTCAGCAGTCAGTTGTCTTCCTTCCTCCCAAAACTGAGGCTCGAGTATATTATTTATGAAACTTGTCAACCAAATTACATCTTTCTCATATCTTCCCTTCAAGATGGAGTTTCAGGATTCTCCATGAACCCTTTCAGACTTCAATTTTAAGTGGACATGTGAAATGCATATAACAGATTTTATAAAGCTAGCCCAAATACTGCTTTTGCACTCCTTTGCCCTTTAAATCATGGAAATAACATTCCATAGGAGGGCCTTCCTAGGGCTGTAGACAAACAAATAGTGTGCACTACATGCAGACATAGCAGGGGCAAGATGGTATCTTAGACTGAACAAGGAGGTGTTTCACATTCTGTGCTGTCCTGACTGAGCCCTCTGAAAATACTATTATGATTTCATTAATCTTACAGCATGACTTGGATAATTCCAATATAAAGTTTGGCTATTTTTCTGCAGGCATTTCTGTTTTATAGATTATGCTATTTCATGAAAGTTCACGTAATGTTTATTTTATTTATTTATTTATTTTGGTACCGGGGATCGAACTCGGGTACTTGCGCTTGCAAGACAGGCGGTGGAACCACTGAGCTAAATCCCTGGCCCTCACTTAATGTTTAAACAAACATTAAAAGTATCTATAATTTTCACACATTAAATCAGAAATATCAGGGCTGGGTGTGGTAATCCTAGCACCCTAGAGGCTGAAGCAGAAGGATCCCCATGAGTTCCATGCTAGTGTGAACTACAGAATAAGAGCCTGGATCAAAAAAAAATTAAAAATTAAAAATTAAAAATTATACTTGTATTCGGTAGAGTGCTTTATAGGTCTCCTTCGTTATGATCAGCCTCCCGGCCACCAGTGGACCCAGGTGAGGACCAGTGCTGTGTGAAGTCATCAGCCTGGCCCCTCCCCCACCCAGGCCCTGCCACCCACTTTTGGCTTCCTGGCTACCCCTGTTCCTCATCTAAACTGCAAAAGCACAGGGAGTCTTGATGGCCATTGCCCTGAGCTAGAACACAAGTGAAGAGTAGTAAGAGGTCCTTACTCCTTCTAAGTCCCAATCCTGAAGATTAAAAGTACTATATTGATCAGTTTATTCATTATAAACATATTTTGGGCTACTCTTTGATTCTGTTTTATTTCATACAGTTAAAAGTGATAGATGCTGCGTTTGATTCCATTGCTATTGCTGATTTTATCACTTGAATTAGTCTTGTGATTGATCTAATCTGTTATCTTTCCTGGTATAATGAAAAAGAGATTACCCCAGAGTTATTAGAGTCTCAAATTCTAAAGACCAGTTATATCTGGAAGATACCTCCAAGAAGCAATCATTCCTTAAGGTTCCTAAATACTAGTAACAAAGATACTTACAATAAATAACATCTAAATATCATCCCAGGAATTAAACCAAGGACTATACCAACAGCAATAATAGAAGTGAAAAGACATTTAAACAAGACACAGTCTTCCATTCTACCAAAGGCAAATTCTGGGAGAAACGAGGTGGAAAAGTCTGATAATCAACCCCCAGACAATCTGAAATGATAGCACAGGAAGTAAAAAAACAGGTGAATGAGGCTCTAGAAATACTCAAAACAGAAATAATTTCCCAGATAAAAGACATGGTTATAAATGCTAGAACAGAAACAGATTAAAAAAAAAAAATAGATGAGTTCAGGTCCATGAGTGAAGCCATGAATGCTCAGCATAGGAAAGAAATGGAAACCATGAAGGCCCAATATAAGAAAGAAATGGAATCCATGAAACAGGTTCAAACTGATATTCAGGAGATTAAAAACTCTATTAAAAGTATACAAAAAAAGTATACGCAACAGACTAACCCACTCTGAAAACAGAATATCAGATATAGAAGATAGGATGGCAGTCAGTGACTTTGCAAAGAGAGATCTCTTAAAAATAACAAGGAACCATGAGAAATTAATCCAATAACATATAGATGAAGCAAAGAAGACTAATATAAGATGAATAGAAGTCCACAAAAAAAGCAGGAGAAAGCACAGATGACATTAAAAAAACAAACAAAAATAAAAACAACTCTTCACAGAATGAATGGTAGAAAACTTCCCAAACAGAGCAAAAGAACTTGACATACAGATAAGTGAGGCATATAGAACTCCAAGTAGTTATAACAAAATAAAATCTATACCTAGACATGTAATAATCAAGATCCCAGAAACCCAAGAGAATTACAAAATACTACTCACAGTTAGAGAAACAAATTACATGCAAAGAAAGCCCCTTAGAAACACAACTGATTTTTCAGCAGAAACTGTCAAGGCAAGGAGAGCCTGGAGTGAGGTATTTCAAGCTTTCAAAGAAAACAACCTCCATCCCAGGCTGATGTATCCTAAGAAACTATCTTTCAAAAATTGATGGAGAAGTAAGCTACTTTCATAACAAAGAACACCTCAGAAACTTCATGAATACCAAACAAGCACTCCAATCAATTTTTAAAATATCCTAGAAAAAGACAATGAAGGTCACAATGCTATGAGTTTCAACAGAGCAAATCCAATAGGCAAAAATTTAAAGGGAGAGACAGAGAAATAAAAAAAGAGCCAACAGCAGGAAAATAATATAACAATGATAAGCCAACACATATCAGTTATAAACCAATAAAAAAAAATAGACTGGCAGAATGGATTAAGAAGCAAAATCCAACAATATGCTGCATACAAGAAACACACCTACTTGAAAAAGATATTCATAGACTAAAAGTAAAGGATGGAAAACAGTTCTCTATACAACAGGACCCTGGAAAAAAGCAGAGGTAGCTATCTTATTTTCAGACAAAGTAAATTTCAAACCAAAATTAATTAAGAGAGACAATGAAGGTCACTGCATCCCCATAAAGGGAATAATCCAAGAGGAAGAGATGACAATCATAAATATATATGCACTAAATATTAATGCCCCCAACTATACAAAACAAATATTAAGGGACATGGAACACCAAATTATCACTAATACAATTATAGTGGGTGACCTCAGTACCCCACTGTCACAAACGGACATTGTCACATCTAGACTAAAAATCAACAACAAAATATAAGAACTGAACCAAGCTTTTGAACAAATGGACTTAATAGATGTCTACAGAATCTTCCACCCCACAAAATCAGAATACACATTCTTTTAAGCTGTACATGAGTCATTTTCCAAAATAGACCACACACTAGCTGGGTAAGTAAATGTAAAGGAATTGAAGTTATCTCATGTATATTATCAGACCATAGTGCAATTAAACTTGAAATCAATAGCATAAGAAACCATAAGAAATTTGCAAACAATGTGTCACAGCAGAAATTAAAGAAGAAATTAGACAGTTTTTACAACTTAATGACAATGCCAGTACAACATACAGAAATCTATGGGATTCAATGAAAGCAGTTTTACGTGGGAAATTCATAGCAGTGAATGCCCATGCTAGGAAGACAGAGTGAGCTCAAATAACCTAATGCTGAATCTTAAGCTCCTAGAAAAAGAAAAGCAAGAGAAACCCAAAACTTATACAAGGGAGGAAATTATAAAGATCAGAGCAGAAATCAGTACAATAGAGACTAAGAGAATGATACAAAAAAAATCAACAAATCAAAGAATTGGTTTTTCAAAAAATAAATAAAATCAATAAACCCTTAGCCAAACTTATCAAAAAAAGGAAAGAAAAAGCTCAACATGCAATTAGGAATGAAAATGGTGAAGTCACAACAGATTCAGCAGAAATCCAGAGAATCATTTATACTTTGAGAACCTGTACTCTTATAAAATGCAAAACAGAGAAGAAATTGACAGACTTCTAGATACATAAGAATTACCAAAGTTGAGTGAAGAAGAGAAAAATTTCTAAACATCCCAGTTACAATCAGTGAAATTGAAAATGTAATTAAAAATTTACCAACAAAAAAAAGCCCAGGTCCTGATGGATTCACTGCTAAATTCTACAAGACATTCAGAGAAGAACTACTGCCACTAGTCTTTAAACATTTCAAAGAAATTAAAATTGAAGCAATACTTCCAAATTCATTCCTGGAAGCAACTATTACTTTGATTCAAAAACCAGGAAAAGACCCAACCAAAAAAGAGAACTATAGGCCAATCTCCCTACTGAGCATAGATGCAGTAAACCTCAATAAGGTACTGGCTAACAGAACATAAAGGGTCATCAAGAAGATTATACACCCTGTCCAAGTCAGATTTATCCCCGGGGATGCAAGGATGGTTCAATATAATGTAAATCAATAAATGTAATACACTATATTAAGAGAGTCAAGGACAAAAACCATGTGATCCTCTCAATAGATACAGAAAAAACATTAGACAAAAGTCAACACCCATTCATGATAAAAAACTGACAGAAAACTGGAATAGTTGGTCTTTATATCAACTTGATAAAGTCTATCTATGAAAAGCCAACAGCCAACATCATACAAAACTGAAAACCTTCATGCTAAAATCAGGAATGAGACAAAGATGTCCAATATTGCCACTCCTGTTCAAGCCATAGCAATTAGACAAGAGAAAGAAAAGCAATAAAGATAGGAAAGGAAGAAGTGGAACTCATTATTTGCTGATGATATGATACTCCACATAGAAGACCCAAAGAGCTCCACCAGTATAGTTACATTCATTACTGGGAACTTTTACCCTTACATAATAGGTCTTGGTTCTCATTTTTTTCCCCTTCTCCCTGCCCTCCCTTCACTCCCTCCTCCCCTCCCCATTTACAAACACTTCACTTCCATTTTTTTCATTTTCCCATATTTTTTTCTTTTCCCTTATTCCCTTTCCCCTACCCTTCCCACACTTGATTGACAGATTCAGTGGAGTAGCTGGACACAAGGTAAATACTCAAAAATCAATAGCCTCCTTGTACACAAATAACAGCCTCACTGAGTCAAATTAGGGAAACAATCCCTTTCACAGTAGCATCCAAAAAATGAAATATCCAGGCATCAATCTAATGAAGGAGACAAAAGTCCTCTACACTGAAAGCTACAGCACTCTAAAAAAAAGAGACTGAAGAGGATAGAAGAAAATGGAAAAACATCCCTTATTCCTGGGTAGGGGGAATCAGTATAGTGAAAAAATGGCCATACTTCCAAAACTGCTATACAGATTCAATGCGATCCTAATTGAAATCCCAAGAGTTTATTTCATAGAACTACAGAAAGCAATCCAAAAATTCATTTGGATGAATGAATAGCAAAAAACATTCTAGTCAACAGAGACATGACAAGGGGGTATCACAATTCCCAACTTGAAGCTATACTACAAAACCACTGTGATAAAAACTGCATGATACTTACTGACAAAGAAGCAGACCCGAGGATCAGTGGAAGAGATTAGAAGATGCAGAAACATCTCCTGACATAATCAACTACCTCATCTTTGGCAAAGGATCCAAACACCTTCTGTGGAGGAAAGATAGCCTCTTTAATAAATGGTGTTGGAAAAACTGTATTTCAACTTGTCAAAGATTAAAAGTAAATGCATATATTTCACTATGCACTAAACTAAAATTCAAGTAGATTAATGATACAAATATTAAAACAGAAATACTAAGCTTGCTGGAAGATAAGTAAGATAGAATTCTTGAAGGTATCAACATAGGAAAAGACTGTGAACAAATCCTCAGTAGCATAAGAACTAGCTCAAAGAATCAATTGGGATCTCCTCTTTTTAAAAAGCTTCTGCACTGCCAGAGAAATCACAAGTAGAGCTAAAAGACAACCCACAGTGTGGGAAAAAATTTTACCAGCTGTTCCTCAGTCAAAGGTCTACTATCTAGATATATAAAAAACTCAAAAAAATCAGAACCCCCAACTGTAAAGACCCAATTCACAAAATGGGTGACTGAAATGAATAGACAGGCATTTCTCAGACAAAGAAGTAAAATGCAGCAAATAGTCATATGAAAAATGTTCAACATCACTGGATTCAAGAGATGCAGATGAAAACAACACAGATTCCACCTCACCCCAGTAAGAATGGCTGCTTTCAAGAAATCAGCCAATAACCAGTGTTACCAGGAGTGTGGGGAGAAAGGAACCCTTCTTCATTGTTGGTGGGAGTGCAGACTGGTGCAACCACTGTGGCAATCAATATGGAGATACCTCAAACAAGTAGGATTAGAAATCCCATTTGACCCAGCTATTCCTCTGCTGGGTCTTTCCAAAAAAATTAAAAGAATCGTACACAGCAATATATGCTCATCCATCTTTATAGCAGCACAATTTATAATAGCTCAAACTTGGAAACAGCCCAACTGCCCATCAACTGGAAACTGGATAAAGAATATGTGTTTTTTTAAAAAAATAAAATGGAATACTACTCAGCCATAAAGAATGAGAAACAGGAGAGATTTAGAGCTAAGTGGATGCACATTGGGGCCATACTCTTAAATGAAATTACTAAGTTACACATGTGTAAATACTGAATAGTATCTCTGGTGTGAAAAAGTAAAAGTGTAAGTAAGAATTAAAATGTATACTTGATATTATGTAATAGAAAAAAGTCTAAAAGAGTAGAGGAAGTGTGAGGGGTTGGGAAAAGGTAAAAAGGGAAAAGAAAAATTTGTGCAAAGGAAAAACAAGGAAACAATGTCTTTGTAAACAGGGAAGGGTGGAGGGGCTGAGGGGAGGGCTGGGGAATGGGGGAAAATAAGAACCTGATAAGTCATGTATAGATGCCATTGATGAATGTAACTGTGTTGTATACTTAATATGTACCAATATATTTAATAAAGATAAAAAATGAAGATATATAACTAATCATTAGTAGCTTTATGGCTTGATAGTTGCATATTGAATCTGTGCTGAGGAGAAAAAACCTCAATTTTTTCTGCTATATTTTCTTGTCAAAATATGGTCTACTACTGTTTTAGCACTGGCAGTGAACATTAGGAATTTGAATTCTAGTATTCTGCCAGAAATTTAGCTCAGTGGTTCTGGCACCTGCCTCACAAGCCTAAGATCCTGAGTTCGATCCCCAGTACCAATAAATAAATAAATTAATTCTATTATTCTGGAGATAAACATTAAATTGTGTGTCAGGGCTACAAAATCAGACTTTAGATTCCATTTAAAGCTGTAACACTACAATCTCAATAGAGCATTTGAATCCAACAGCTTACAGTTAAGCATCCAGAAACTGGAGCTTATACCCATATTTTCTGCTGTCACAATGACATCTCTCAAACTTTGGTGATGAGAGTGTATGTGATATTTCCTTGTTATTGCTTCTCTTTTGCTTGGGATAGGCTCTTGCTATGTAATTCAGGCTAACCTTGACCTCATGATGATCCTCCTGTCTCGACCTCCCAAATGCTGGGATTGTAGGCGTGCGCCATCACACCTGGCATGTGTGCGTGATATTTCTTGCACACATGAGCTGTTCCCAGCAGACTTGTTACTATTTAGTAATATATCTCAATCCAAAATGATTTTCTCTCTAGACAATGCAGGCTGAACATTATTGAGAATAGAATTCCTATAGATAAGAATTTAAATATGCTAGGGTGATAGCTGTTAGATTTAGCATAACCAAGTATTCTTTTCTTCAATAAATATTCATTTAAAAATAGCCTTTATGATATATTTTGTGTCAGTTTGAAAAATCACTCCTCCAACACATGGGGGACTGTGTATGCATATGCCCTGAAGGGTGAATAGCCTTCCCTTGGAAGCAGCAGAAAGTCTGCTTACTTGCACTGCTGCCTGTATTAATCAGTGCCAGTCTAATGCTTTATTGAAGAGCATCTATTTTTTGTCTAGATAGAACACAGAGATCTTTCATGACGATAGAAGTTGGAGCCCACTTATTCTAGAAGGACATGTTTTAAGAATTCCTTTTAATTTCAGAATGTTCGAAGATGTAGGTTCAGTATGCTGTCATGTGAATGTGGAGCTTCTTCATCTTTTTTTTTTTTTCTTCTGGGTATTTTATTTTCAGTTATCCCTTTGGCTGTATAGTCCTATTTTGATCTTAAATGAGGAAGAAGATTATCTTTCAATTATAAGGTGCCTCATCAGGTTAAAAGGAAAAAAAAATTCAGAGATTTGTCACTAGCCTAGATGAGATAAATAAAAACTGTAAACATAAAATACTAGAAATTAGTAAGAAAGGTTCAAAAGCTGTAAGAGAAAATAATCAAGACTTCAAGTAAAACCTTAGTATTACAAGACCTCCTTATCTCCCCTAGTAATTTACTGTCATTCTTATGAAAATTTCAGGGTTTTGAATTTGCTTTTGCTTTCTGAAGCAGACACTCATACAAGTTATTAGAAATTGTCTTTAAGGGGGAAACAGTTTTTAATGCTTTTTAACAAAGAGAGAAAGGGTAGAGTCATGTAATGCAGAGTTTCAGAATACCACGCCTCCCGATGATCACAGAATTTCATTGTGTGGTTCCAAACACGCCAAGAAGAGAAAAGTCTAAATCAAAACCGCCTTTGATTGGTTTGTCTTTCTGAGCATGGGTTAATTTTGTTCTTTATGAGGGAAGTGTGCAAAAGATAAAGATAAAGACCACGATTGCTCAACCGACATTGATATGCTCCTGCTGGTTCCCCAACCTTCTTTGCAGTTAAGGTTTATACACTTAGTTAACATCAGACATGAGCAGAACGATGTCATGTCCTTCCACGCCTTGGCCTTTCAAGCCGCCTGTGCAGTCTGCCACCTTGCCCCGTGTGGGTGTGGCGGTCACGTGTTCCCGATGAGGGCTGGAATTTGCAAACAGCTTGGACCTCTGAGTCCCCTGGCTGGAAGACAGCGAGTAGGGCAAGCTGCCTCACAGTTGTCAGCACATGGCATGAGCAAAAGATACATATCGACTGCACTTGAAAAACTTGAGAAAGACTGGCAGATAAAAACAATAGCGCTCCGTGCTTCTATATTAGAAATCAATTCTTGCCTCACTTAATGCTTAAGACATTAATTGATTAACAGTTCCACTAAAGATGAATACATAAATGGAACCGAAATATATTTGGGAGCAAAGGAAATGAATAGTCATCACAGTTTACAATTGGGAAGAATATTCCATATAAGGAAAAATAAATTCAAGGGAAAAAGAAAGCTGTGCAATTGATGTTCTTCACTCTTCTCTCAGGTTTTCCAGGGCAATTTCGACAATGACACCCACAGAAAAAATGTCATCGACCCCCCCATCTATGCACGACACATAAGAATCCTGCCCTGGTCCTGGTACGGGAGGATCACGCTGCGGTCAGAGCTGCTCGGCTGCACGGAAGAGGAATGAGAAACCCACGCACCCCACATCCTCTCCTGTTCCCCAGAAAGTATCTCCGTGGAAAGAACTGTGCAGATCCATAGGAAACTGAATGTTTTTGTTTTGTTTTGTTTTGTTTTGATGAAAAAGCTCTCAAATTCTGGTAGGCCACTGTCTTTTTAAGGAAATCTAAGCCTGCCTTTTCAGTGATTTCAGTTTTATGGTTCAACTCTCTTAAGTAACATCACATTAACTGTGAATTACTTTTTCCATTTTTTTTTTCGGAATTATTTACATTGGTTGAGATGGGTTAGGGAAAGAAAGTAGCCTTCTTTTTTATAGCAAAGGTTTAAAAAAACCTCATAGTTATCGCCAAATAAAAGAAGAAGAGTTGATAGAGCTTTTACAAGAGATGCTTAATTCTTATTAAAAATACTACAATGTTAGCAATAAGTTTTTTTAATGACTTTGCATTACCTTGTTTCCCTGTGCCTGACACTCAGTGTTTATAACAGAATTTAGAAGAATCTGTGATATGCAGCAGTACTAATTAATACTATGATTCCCACTTTACGTCCATTGTTTCTAATGAGAGAGTTCTGACTTTTTCCCCCTTGGACTTCAGCCTGTATTCTTTACTTTGCTTATTGCCTGAATTAGTATTTTTTCCATTTGCAGTTTTTCATATTATTTGCCCAAAGCAAATGTTGTGTCCCTTTATATATCTATAGAATATGACTGAACATCAGCAGATTGATCCATAGTTAATATCAGTTACATATGTTTTATTTCTGAGGAAAACTGCACCTATGTAATCCCCAAATACCTCCTTTCTGTTGTTTCACTATGAGGAACAGCAAAAGTACTATGTCCCCTTAAAATTTTTAAGTATTTACTTAGCCCTATGTTTACTTTGAAATAACAGAATCACGAATCTTTGTCTATTTCAAGAGCATCTAGCAAACTAATATTAACACAGTGCTACATCATTTGGCCAAACATACTCCTCTTCCCACATTTCCTGTGAAACCAAAATTCTGTCGATATTTGAAACTCGTGGTGGTTTCCCAGGAAAGCACATTGTGTAGTTATTTGTAACAAGCGAAGTATTTACTAATGACAATGTTGTAAACCATTCTCAAGATGAAAATTGATTTCTATTTATTTTGCCTCAAAGGTCCTGAAAAAATAAGCAATTATCCTAACAATTTGTTATTGATAATGGAGGTTTCATTGACATGTCTCTCAAATTAAAGATCACCCTGCCTACATAAAAGTCCTCAACCTCTAATTTATGAGCTTTACAAGTATTTATTTTATAAGGCTTAGACACAGAATTATTGGAATTTTAAATCAAGGGTCCTGGAAAGAAAGGATGGTATGTGTACGAAATGTTAAGGCCCTGACCAACACATATAAGTCTTTTTTTTTTTTCTTTAATTCTTGGGCTGCATCACAAAAGCCACTAGACTGTTAATGTCCTGTCTGTCTGTGTGTTAACAGCATTCCTTAGTGATGTATATATGCAGTGGTCTTCAAGCATAGTGAAGAATCTAAAAAGCAAGTCAATCACATTGGTGTTTTAATGAGGAAGCTAACTAATCCAAGAGGACGGCCCAGTCACAGGAGGCTTCCAAGCTCACATGTCTTCTAATTCAGGTTCTTATAATAAAATTGTGGACTGTAAGCCCTGCGCAGTTTTCAACATCTTTCTAAGAGAAATTGCTGTGTCTTCAGTATTATCTTTTTCAAGTTGGGAATGCAAAATATTTTAAGTGACTACAGCTGTACTCATGGTTTGCACAATTACTGAGAGTCAGAAATACACACTTATAGTGCAGCCAGCACTTCCTATTTCTTTGGGGATTTAAATTTCTGAATGTTTTTCTTTGCACATTATGCAGGGTTTTTGTGTTTTAAGATTATATTTTAAATGTTATGTGTAGTACCTTGTGATAATTTACATTTCCAAGGCTATTCATGGTTTTGTGTGAGGTTTTGAATTTTTTATATTAACAGCTATTAAAAAGAAGTTGGTGAAAATTATATTTCTTACTTTTAGAAAGGAACTGAAATTACTTTCTCTTGCTTGTACACTTATTCTCTGTGTTATATAATGTTCACAGTATAGTGAGTCCAATGGAATATTTGTCCCCTGATGCCCAAAACTGACAACAGCAAAGAGCCTCCCTGATGTGGAAATGTTCATAATTATTGTGAAATAGACTCCGTGTTGCCTGTGCCAATGACATTATAGTGAAGCAAATTTACTTTATCTTAATTCTCACTGAAATAAATCTCATAAGCAGCAAATAAGAATTACCTAACCTTCACTATATTAACTGTAATGTGTTAATTTTATCATTTATGAGACTAAAAAATCCAGCCATCTCCATTTGATCTATGTCCTATTGAGAGCATTTATCGCAGTCACAACTGCATTTAAGGTTGACTTTCTCTTTCTAAATGACTTCATAGAGATTGGTGTGAATTTTGGAGACTTGGGGTACTAATGATTGTATCTTTGCTAGTCCACAAACTATGAAATGTAATTCTGAATGCCAGCTTCTGAAGGGTCAATAGGTTCAAAAATGACCGAGACACAACAACCTTTGCAAATTTTCAAGCTGTGTGATATCCTAATGTTGTATTATTTTCCTTTGTATATATACTTAAATCACATAGGATGTTGTAAAGTCAGTATGACCTTGTCCAGTCTTTAAACTTAAAATAAACTTTTGAAAATCTTGGAAACTTTTCAAGCAGTTATAATTAAAAATGTTTGCAAGAATGCACAGATTGTCAATGCTGGTGACTCTCGACTATATGCATGGCACATTTTCTGCATGTGTAGAAGAACACTTTAACAGCTATAGAGAGAATAGAAATTACTGGAGCTTTCAAACATCTAAGGATATGAGCTAAGTCTGTCATTCCAGGATTATCAAAACATGCTTCCCTCATGCCCTGATATTTGTAGAAAGTTTGCTAATAACAATCTAGAGCCATTATTTTTTGCCTCCTGTATATTAAGCTGTTGTGATGTAGGACTGATCTGCCCACTGTTAATCACATGATGTTACTGTTATTTCTACTATCTTTCCAGCTCACGGTGCTCAGCAGCATAATGAAGTGCTCAGGCAGCAAGGAGCTGTAACCCGACACTAGAAATGCATGTTCTAAGTTCACCTGGAAAATCAGAACCCCAAGCCTCTCCAAAAATCCTTTCTGCCTCTCTGGAAGTCACTAGGGAAATATTAAGCCTATGTACTTCCCACTTTTTCCTATTTTTCTTAGAACTCAACAATTTGAGAAAAAATAAGATATTAAATGTTGACTTCAAAGCATCAGTGAATCTCGTATATCTCTTAGTATTAACTGATATGTGTTTGTGTGGCCTTTCATGTTCTTGTTTCCTTATCTTTTGCATACACATACATGTATTTCTGTTAAATAAATGTACTTATACATGTATAATTTTAAGAAGGCTGATAATGAACCCTGACATTATCGATTCAAGATGAAATTAATTGTATCAACAGAAAATATTTAAAAAGAAATTTAGAACTACAAGGTTTTTTAAATGATTCATTCAAGATGCAAAAATAAAAGAAGCCTTTAGAATCCCAAGGAGAAAAGCTGGACAGATTGGAAACTGTTTTTAGAGTGTATTGAGAATAATTTTGTGAATGGAAAAACATTTTCTACAATTAAAATTAAAATTCAACATATCTAACACTGCAGCTTTAAATACATGATTTAAAGATTTGGGTAAAGAAACAGAGTTTTTTCTGTCAGAAACATACTGATTAATGTCTTATTTTCCGAAGAATAGGGTTTTAAAGAAATTAACAGACAAGTGAGTAAATTAGTTGCTTGTGAAAAAATATTGCCTCTACACTTTGAGATGAAAAAAACAACCTTTTATTGGGACTGGTGAAACAGAGAATTAAATCACTTTGCCAGTGGACAAGTGTCTCAACTACCATGAACCAAAGAGAATTCTGATTTGTCTTTACAAAGATAAAGAACTCCCAGAGTAAGTTATAATTTTCCTAATGCATTTGAGACAGGAAATAGGATTCTTTGCTTCTATTATAGTAAATACCTATAATTCATAATTGGAATATTTCAACATAGCTGCCACATAAAGTGTTTTCTACAGTGATCAAGTGGAATTTATTTAGAGTTATTTCTGTTAGATGAACTTGGTGGCAGTAAGGAGAAAACAGTTTTGACAAAGACGTCTCCTTTGGTTGTTTTTGTGTAATGTGGCAAAAATTGGTTGAGCTGTTTGAAAACAGTAATGCTGTGGAAATATGCTGCAGCAGCACCAGTAAATGGCCATTGTATTGGTGATTAAAGACTGCATATGGTAACTGCCTTTGATTTACTTTTATTTAATGCCCTCAAAGGCATGAACCACACACTTACATATTTAGTGCTCTTGGTGTGCTCACAAGTAAACATGTTGATAAAGATGATGAATCACAACTTAAACTCAACCTGCTGCCCCCTGCCTAGGAAGGGGTGGCAGTGAGAACTATGGTTCATTCAAACACTGCATCCCCCACTGCCAGTCTGCAAATAGCATTGTGATCATTCCCACAGGTGCAAGGCCAGGGTGCTGCTGAGGATCAACAGGGAGACAGCTACGAGCAGACATGTGCATGAGACAGGAAACAGAAATGGCTGCATGAGAGATGGCTGAGGGGAAAACATAAATGCACATATATCTTACAATTGCTCCCCTTTTTAGTGATATAGCATTGTGGGAGGAATTGGTAAATGACAAGTACAGAGAAGCAGAATGGAAGTGGCATAATAAAAAATTTATTTTCTCAACCAAAGGTCGATTGCACTAAGAGCATTGCCAGTGATTGACCCTGTATTGGGTAGCAGCTTCTTCTTCTATAGGTTTTACAGCCATGATCTCATTCAGGTGGTTTCATTTCATTTCCTCAGTTCACATTACCCATGTACAAATTACAGTAACAAGACAGTTAAATTTAACCCAGACATAACAATTCCTTGTAGTTCAGGAATTTACCTTAATGTTCCTCTACCTATCAATTCTAGCGCACAAGGAAGGGGATGTTCAAGGTCAGGGATGAGGTCAGATTTCCCATTTCATGGTCAATGCCTCCAGTGTCTGTTAATTTTGAACTAACAAAGCAGATTACTGTTAGAGACAGCAGAAGTCATTTTACGTTCTCCTAACAATTTGTAGGTTTTTAGATTATTTACAAAAGTTCTCTCTATCAATAGCAGAGATTGAAAAGAAAAAGTAACAAAGATTCAGGAACAGCCCTTGCAGAGCAGGGGCTCAGGCAGAAACTGAGCGAAGGAGTTAGAAGTGACACAGCACAAAGGGAGACAGAATGATCCACAGCAAGCAGCTCTAGCTTCTTGGTTCTCAAGTTTCTTAGTTAATCATCTGCCACACAGACACATGTTATTTTTTGACAGCAGAGAGATGTTTAAAATAAACCTGTCTTCAGTTGAATAAGTATCTTGATAAAATGCTTAGGGTTCATGGATTCAGACTTCAGGGATGATGTTAAATCAATATAAATAAATAATGCATTCAAAACTGCTGATGGAATCAGGGCTATTTTATTAATTAAGTACACCAGGAAACAAGAGAAGATGGGAACGTAGCAGAGGTGAGGGGAGAAAAAAAGGAAAGTCCTCTGTAAAAATTATTTTATAAAATATTTTAATTATATTCCTGAATATGTGTGTGTGTATTTTTTTTCTCTTGATCATGGTGTAACATAGTATTCTCTAACATCAAGACAAGCTCATGAAAGTCAAAAAACCTCTGCCTCATAGTCAGCAAGCTGCTTTCCACCTAGGTGGTGTGCTGGTGGCCAGTGTGAGTTTCCAGCCAGGACTGGACACTCTCAATAGAAGGTTGTTGGAGTTTTGGTGGGGAGAGAAGAGGCCTGTTGCTGAAAGCATTGCCAGAGACATAGAGGTATGAAATAGAAAGCCATGTGCATTTTTGTCTCTTTACCAGTATTACCTAATCACATATCTGTGGAATAATAGGTCAGTGGGTGAAATGTTGATCATCTTGGGAATATATTATTAACAATCCACCAATGACTGAGCAAAAATGAACTACTGTGGGACATTTGATGATTTTAATTTTCTGAAGGCAAATAATAAACCCAAGACGTGAAAGCATCTGCTATTATAAAACACCGGGAAGTGACTGTTCTTATATAGAAAGCATGGGGTCGCCCATGCGATAACCATAAATACTTATACTGAACATCTCTATTTACTAGAGTTCAATTTGAACCTTTCAGTTGTATGATAGTATGGATTACACAGGTGTGCAGTTAAAGCTGAACTCCAGAATTTGAGTTTTGGTCTTTCCCTGGACTTAGCTCCATTCTACCCTCCCTTGAGCCAAAGCTCAGCTGTGCAACTGTGAGGGACAGCAGCAGACACTCCACAGTGTCTAGATACAGATATTCCCTGGATTACATGAGCTATTTTCACACTTAATTCTAAAATACATTTTGTGTTAAACCTTTTTCCCTTTATGATCACCAATAAGATAGGCCAAGGCTATGTCATGATGCTGGATAGGTGTATAAAGTACATCATTTTACTATAATTTCAAATTGCAATAGATTCATCAGGACACAAATCCATAATATGCCACAGAACACGTGTATTTAAGAAAAAATTGAAATAGTACCCTATAGATAAGTAATTCCATTTTTTTAAAAAGAAATGCAAATAGCACAAGAAAATACAAAACTACTAGGTTTTAACTTGTAGTTCCCAAAGTTAAAGAGTTACTATAATGTAAATTAGAAGATGAACTGAAGAGTAAATAATATCTTAGAAAGTCAAATATAGCACCAGCACTATTCCAGGAACCAACCTTGTAACAATAAATTGATTGGCCATTGTCTTTTTCATTCAATTAGTAGAATTAGGAGAGTAATTGGTTACAAATAACCCTGTACAAGCCCCTGTAATCAGAAAATTAAATTTCCAAAGCTTCATTTAAATAGTCAATTTTCTGTTCATTATTATCAGTAAACCAGAATAATTTGAAAGAATCTTAGATAACTAGAATTGAGGGATCACCACATATGATACGCCTGTGCTTCAATATTAAGTTTCCTAGACTATTATTTGTTCAGTAGCCATTATATGGCTAAGGAAGTCTTTAGCAAATCTGATGGCCAGTGAATCATATCTAATATCAGAAATGTGTGCTCATTATAGCTGAATTTGCATATTTCACCTAGGTCAGAAAATATGTAGCTCTTGTGTTTTTACAATTATCTGGTTCTTGTCCTTTGCAGGAAAAAGAAAATATTCTTGCTCTTCCATCTCACTTTAAGGTTCACTGAGGCTACACAATGTTAAACTGTCTTCTGAAAACTATGAGGCAGCAAACTGGGTAAAGCAAGTGGACGGTGAGGCAAGGGTCTTTTAAGATCCTTACTTTTGTTTACCTTTAACCAGGTCCCTCTACTGCAAGACCTGTGAGGTTGGTGAGTGGGTGTTTATGCATATTAAGTTACTCCAGGCGTGATTTGAGCCCACGTCCTTTTCCTTCCGAAGCTCACTGTCATACCGTTGTGGTTGTGTCTAGAGGTGCCCACAAAGCCTCATGCTTATTCAGAGGTGGCTGAGTCTAGAGTGTGTGACTGATTCATGGTGGGGCTGGGCCCATGGACCCTGGGATTAAGGGCTTGAGTGCTACCCACCCTGAGTGGTCTGAATCATACAAAGGGGCAGAAACACACTGTCAAGGTCCCTCTTGTTGCTTTGCTGCATATGAGCCGCCACGAACTGTTGCCTCTCTGCCACCCTGTCTCGGAGCCAGGCAATTATGGACTGAAACCTCTACAAACTGTGAGCCAAATAAACCCTCTCCCCTGTGACTTTGGGAGCTGAATATTTTATCTCAGCAATGACAGAAAAACAACTAAGACATATGTAGTCCTATTTACTTCTAAAGCCGTTTTCATGGTAGATTATGACTCAAGCCTGGGCTGCTGGTGCTCCATCTACGAAACTTACTGAGTGTTACACAACAGAAGGACTCAGGAAAATAGCCCGGATCAAACGTACGTGCAGAGCCGCTGTGTAGGGCTGAACAATTTCCACAGGTACAAAGCAGCCAAGCGGGGGCCCGAGTGCCAGTCACCCCACCCTGTTGGCGTCTAAAGTCCAGAGAAAGTGGGACCAGCAGCAGCAGCTCCCGTCGGTCATGTTCCCACATGGCTCTTTTTCTAATTAATATCTTATGTGCTGGAACCTGGAGCTGGGTTAATTCTAATTTACTACAGGTAATATTCCATTAAGGGAAACCATGGATAAGCACTAATTTTTTGTTTGTTTTTTGTTTTTTGAGACAGGGTCTCACTATGTAGTTGAGACTGACCTGGAACTCACTGTGTAGCCCTGGCTGGTCTTGAATTTACAGCGACCTGCCTGCCTCAGCCTCCCAAGTGCTGGGATTACAGGCGTGCACCACCACACCCGGCTAAGCACTAATTTTTTAATGTACTTATTGTAGTGCGAAATATTTCTACTCAGTGAAACCCTGAGCACACAAGTGAAAGTTCCAGCCCTTGCTTCTGTGTTCCTTCTGCTGATAATGGTTGGCACCCCACCTTGGCCCTAAAAGAAGTGGGAGGTTGCTGGCTTTCTTTCTTAGTCAGACCTTTGCAAATGCTTAACTAAGTTACTGTGAGAAAGTATCAGATTATTCATATGTTAGGGGCCAAAAAGAAACAAAAATTTTAGAATATTCTTTATTCCTTCTATAAATCATTTTTTTAAAAAAAAAATCTGTCACTTGCTCCTGGTTCTCTCAGAACTGTGTCTCTCTTTTTTTCTTTTTTTAGTTAGTTAATTTTATTGGTACATTTAAGGTATACAATATAATGACATTTATCATTGGAAGTTTGCACCTCTTATAATCCATCTTGGTTCTTATTTTTCCCTACTCCCCTGCCCTCCCTCCAACCCCTCCACCCCTTCCTATGTACAAAGACTTTGTTTCCATTTTTTTCTTCGATATTAATTCCCTTCTCTCCTCTCCCCTCCCCCTCCCACTTCCCCTTCCCCTTTGCACCTTTTCTTCCGATTTCACCTTCTATAAATTCTTCTCTTTTTTTTGTGTTAGGGATTGAACTCAGGACCTTGTAGAACCACTGAGTTCAATCCCTGGCCCTCCTTCCATAAATTCTTGTTAAGGATTATTCAGGGTTATTCAATATATATGGATGTGAGAATTCAGAAACCTGAGGTGATATTCTGCCTGAACTCAGAGAGCTTACGAATAACAATAGTAAAACCGGAAATAGATTACGAGCAAGGAGTGGGTGCAAATCGCCCCTCACTAAGGAAAACCTCCTGGGTGACACTGAAACCTTTATAATTGTCGAAGACCTTGCTTTCTAAAGCAACTCAGAAAATGTGTCACTAGCGAAACATAGACTCAGCCAAGATTGACTTTTTAATACTATTTGCACAATATTTGAATTATTTTATCTTCAAAGCATGCTAATTAGATATTTTAATCAAGAATTTATTCAGGAATGCAAATAAACTCAAATATTTGTACACTTGTGTTGTAATTTCTAGCTTATAGTGGATGCTACCAAAAAGAAAATGGATTGAAAGGCATTGCCATGTTTTTGAAATTTTGATAGGAGATTCTAGCATGATTTTCTCATAAGAAATGTCTATTAAATCAAAGGGAGGGAAGAGTTCCTGATTTGTTTCACGGAAAGACAATTTTTAAAATATTAGAATCACATTTTTTAAAAAGCAGCGATTTCTCTACACAAATCACATTTCTATCGGCTAGAATAAATACCTTGGTCTTCAGAATTTATGTAACATTTTCTAAACAAAAATGTAATTGGCCTTTATCACAAAATTGAGGCCTGAAACAATAGCTGTGGCTGATCCGAAATTTACCTTAGTGTCCAGAACATTCATTAGAAGAGATTAATCCTATTGAAGTTCCAGTATTATTATAAGTTAACTTTTAATAAAAGTAGTCCATTCAGGCATTGTATCCTTGCCTCTGCCACCTGATGTGTTGTTTTTATTGTTGTTGTTTTGCCAACAATTTAGCTTCCCAAAAGCACAAACACGCTGACACTGATCCAAGACTGAACATACCAAAGCTTTAATATTATTAGCATTCTCTAGTGTGGTGGATTCAATTGTAAGTTGTATTTACAAACCTAACTCTCCCCTCTGTCCCTGGGGAATGCAGGAGGGGCCCTGCAAGAGTCAAAAGATACGCTGGGAAGGGACAACATCTTACACTTGTTGAGCCTGACGCACCCCAGGCATCCAGATGTGCAAAGGTTTAGCGTCCATGTGGTCACCAGTTAGTGGAAGGGGCTTGTGTTACATTTTACTCTCCACTTTGGAAATCAGACAGCCCTTCTGGGCTCGAATTTTCTCTGTGAAGTTTACTAGTCTTTGGGTTTTTTTTTCTCTTTTTTTAACCAGTTTTTCTGTGTGTCAGTCTGTGGATTTACTAGCTTTTTCATTTACAAAGGATGTTTTTTAATGTTGCATTTGCAATCCGTAGCAAATGTACTCACGGTGGGGGCTGATGTCACGTGTATACGGCATCTTCACCCTTTTCCTTCTCCTCGCATCTACTCCCACCCCAGCCGGGGACCCCGGCCTTCTCCTCAAAGTCTAGCTCCCTGCTTCCTATTATTTCTAAATTTTGATTTTTAAATTATTTATGCTTTGGATTTCTCATATAAGAGAAACCACGGAAAATTTAACTATCTATGCCTGATGTATTTCATTTAGCATCACGGACTCAAAGAACATCTGTTTTCCTACACTGCCGCAGGTTTATCCTCCTCTATGGCAGAGTAGTACTCCTGCGTGTATAAATACCACATTTTCTTTATCCATTCGATTGTCAATAGGCTGCTTCAAAGATTTAGCTGTTATGAATTGTGCTGCTATAAAGATGAGTGTGTGTGGATCACTCCAATATGACCAAAACAAGGCAGATCTCATGTTGCCCCAGAAATGAGAGCTACCACTGACAAGTGAAAAAGCAAAAAATATTGGGTGTGTCATGGTGCAAGAGGAACCCTTTCACACTGTTGGTGGGAATGTACACTAGCACAAGCACTGTGGAAACCAGTATGGAGATTCCTCGGAAAACAAAAGATACAAATTCCATCTGACCCGCTATCCCTCTTCTGGTTCTCTTCCCAGAAGAGCTAAGAAGCGTGTTCTCTGGGGAGTCAGTAACGTGCCTAAATTCTTCCTCTGTCTGTGACAGGAGTGCGAAATTAAAGACTAAGTGTAAACTATTATGAAGAAAGGGAGAGAGGGGAAGACGTGGAGAAAGAGAAAAAACAGCAGAACAAAACGAAGCAAAAATGCTGGCCACAGCTTTTACTTCAGTCCTCTGGTCTGAGCAGCTTCCTGCACAGAGCTCCTTTGATCCAGCTTGTGCCAGGGACAGACGCCGCGGCTTTCAAGGAGCCTTTCACCGGGCGCAGGGAGGGCTCGTTGTGGCGGCATCTTGTGGCTCATTGCGCCAACCATAACTTTTCCACCAGAGCCATCAGCGCGGTGCCCGTCTGCCAGTCACTGTCCAAGTGGAGCGGGTCTCCCAATTCTGCCGTTGTACACCGGGGCGGCTCTGGGATGAATGTGGCATTTGTAGTGGGATTCTCTCCCGGCGATCTGAGGCAGAAAAATGCTACACTTTGTATTTTGCCCTTGTGGTTTTTCATCCCTGTTTTTCCAAAAAGGAAAATTGGAAATCATGATCCAGACATCCTAGAAATGGAAAGATTGCATTTGAAGATCTAAGTGCCTTTCTTTCGAAAGGGAAGTATAGATACTGTTCAGGGTGTGTGTGTGTGTGTGTGTGTGTGTGTGTGTGCGCGCGCGCGCGTGCTTGTGCACACGCGTGTGTGTGTGTAAACAAAATATCTGAACCGCTATCCCAAGTCATCTTAGCTGAGGGGATTCTAACGCAGTGTCTCAGCAAGGAACTGACTGCCCACTCTGGGCGGAATTCCTGGAAAGTCTGGTTTCTTCCACCCTTCATTTCCAGCTCAAAGAAGCCTGTATTTTCCCCCTTGCCTCTTGGCTTCTGCTATTTCTCCCTTCAGTCTGAAAGCCAGTAAGCCGGCCTTCGATGTTAGTATCATCGTGACTGCCACTAGACCCTGCTTTTTTTTTTTTCTTCAAAAAAGCAACATCTCGTTCGATGCCAATGAAAGCCTCCATTGCTCCTTCCTCACCACTGCTACCCCATCAGGAGACCTTCCCCGGGTAGACCGTCTCTAGACCTCCGGGTAACTGGAATGGCCACCGTACTGTGTTCAGAAAACACCTCCCCTCCGTCCCTCAGGCTTGGCTCCAGTCCTGCCTCCTCCGCAACTATGGGTATTTCCTCATCTCTACCGGAGTGTTTTTCTACCCAGCAACCTGAGCAAAGGGCGAGAGGGTCCCTGAGGCCCGCTGCCAGCGGCCGTTCATCCTGCTCCCTGAGGACTGCCTCGTCTTTCTCCGGAGGCCTCACAGGAGTTCATTCTAAGAGCGCCCCCTGTTGCCGGCCTTGTTCAGTAAGATGGAATTGGCAATGGGTAAGCAAAGCCAGAAATTCTTGCTACAATGTGGTAGTCGCCGGGATGAGTGCTAAACAACAACAACAATAACAATAATAATAAATAATAATAATAGCTTGAAATAGCATCGCAGAGGAGTTAGAGAAAATGTGGTTTGTTTTTAAACGTGGAAGTCATAAGCGTCTCCCTCGTTGCAGCACACGTTTCCTCAGATTGCTCAGGCAAGGTTGGTGTCGAGCATGGAGGTCTGAAGAGAACGTGGCGAGGGAAGGGCGGGTGGGACGGCGATTGCATTAGTGCTGCGGTGAGAGCGGTTTTACAGGGTGAAAGGGAGCCGGCTCCAGTATGGCACGATTCTGTATTCGGCAGGCAAGGGAAACTAATTTTCAAGGAATACAAGTCATGGAACACAAGGTCTCATAATCTCTTCCCTGTGGAGGCCCCGCTGATGTGGGTGGTAACTGTACAGGCAAAGACCAGTGCCCCTTTATCAACTTCAACAGGCGTCCTGCAGCGTCTGAGAAACACCAACTGCCCAACTGCAGACCTGCGTGAGATTCTCCATAGTTCTATTCAGCTAGGTGTTTTTCTTGCCTTTTCTTTTTCTTTCTTTTTTTTTCTTTTTGTCCTGAACACCCCTGACTTTTAACACCACCCTCACTGGCACCAACAGCAACACCTATATCTGGGGCCACAAAAGAGCCTCCTTGAGGCAGGGAACCCCTCCATCCTGTGTGTTCTCTTTTACAATGCCATTCCCTTAAAGTGTGCTGTTGGAGAGGGAGTCTGTCACCTGCAACTAAGAGGGGAGAGCGAGAGAGAGAGAGGCTGTGCATGTGTATCTCTGCTCTTGTCAAGAGGAGAGCCCTTCTTACACCCCCTTTAAAAAATCAGAACAGCCGGGGATTTAGTTCAGTGGTGCCGACAGCCTCACAAGGACCCGAGTTCGATCCCCAGTAAAAAA
>NW_022900915.1:41878523-41911485 GCF_012274545.1 Fukomys damarensis
TCTGCCTTGGAAGTGCAAGGTCCTGAGTTCGATCCCCAGTACAAAAAAAAAAAAAAAAAAAAAAAAAAAAAAAAAAAAGAGCGAGAGAGAGAAAGAATGATTTAAAAAAAATCAGAACAGACTGTCTTTTGGTTCGAAAAACAGCTTTGCAGTGCAATGTTAAAAATTTCTGTTGGGATCTTGGTTTGTAATGCATTTTGACCCAGAGAGCGTTTTATCTCTGTCTCAGTAACCTCCTCTTATCAGTGGGCTGGAGCCTGCTGTCTGCCTTCAGGTACCTCTCCAATAGGCACAGCAGCCAGCCCTCCTTTGTCTATCAAACACTGCCCCCGATTTCCTCGGAGGGAGGAACTGTTCTGGGTGTTTACTCTTGGAGGCAGAGGAAAAGCCCTTGCTCCAAGATTGAGCCGCTATTTCCTGCAGGCCCTTACCCACCCTGCTGCATGGTAAACAGTGACATGCACAGAGCTGTTCACGAGTGCACAACCTGGCGTAATTCACTGCAGTATCTGCACTTTAATGTACCTGAAAGTAGATTTAGAAGTAGGGATTAGATACGAAGCACCACCTCATGACTTTGCATGAATTTGCCGGGTTTAGGCCGGTTTTCTTGTTGTGCAGAAAGCAGAGAGTGTGTGTTCATGGTGGCAGAATATTTTGCTTAAAATCTTTTAAATTATGGCATGAAGAATTTGGGCATAAATCCATTTCAAATCATGTGCTGTCTCAGGGGTGGTCAATATAAAAAATGTGCCCAAAATGTCATGTGGGTCAATTTTAAGATGTCTTTCTCCTACCTCCTTTATGATTTTATTCACTACCACCTATAAAAACCTACCTGCAAAATCCCACCACATGCCTGTCCTAGTGGCACCTTCTTGAGAGCCAACACAATAAAACCCTTTCTTCTTATACAGCAAAATCAGTCATCACTCCGACATGAGCTTCCTTTCTAATTCTCCCAATTCAAATCTCATCACACCTTGAAAAAAGATCTGGGTTCTTGACATTCTCTTTTTATAAGGTCACCCATCCCAGGGATCCGCTCTGATTTTTAGTGTCCCTGTCTCAGGCTGTATAGGAGGTAATGGAAAGAGTCTAAATTGACAAAGATGGCCTAAAATAAGGACGGAGAGCTTTAATATTTATTGCAATTTATTATGTGCAGGCACCAAAAGAAGACCATCTATTTATCTCATTTAATTCTTATAAGAGGCTGATGGGGTAGATATAATTTCACCTCTGTGTTAAACATGAGGAAACCGAAGTACACCAGTATAAGCACCCTGTGACTGTAGAAATGGGCACAGGCCATGAACTCACACCGGCAGAGCTCGGATCTCACATTCCCAAGCTGATGTGCAGCTCTTGGGTTCACTTACTAAACAATCTGCGTTCCTTACCAGGCTGAACCCTTGGAGAAGTTGGGAGGTAGACAATAGCAAAAATTAAACCATTTCTTTTCATGCCTGACTTTATTTACAAAATCAGTTTGTACCTTAAATGTGCACAGTTTCCCCACATTACCTGCTGGTTTCGCATAACTAGGATTCACAGAACTATGTGCCATAGACCCTATGTACTAGGATGTTTGGGGCTCTCCTCAGAGGTAAGACACTCAGATTTTTCTTTGTTTTTGTATTGTTTTGTTTTTGTTTTTGTTTGTTTGGTTGGTTTTTTTTTTTTGTACCTGGGATCGAACTCGGGTCCTTGTGCTTGCAAAGCAGGTGCCAGAATCACAGAGCTAAATCCCTGGCCCTCAGATTCTTCTTTTGAAAATGTTGACCACAGAAATGTTTCAAAGCAAAAATCTGGACATGGGATAACACAGATTAAGCCAAGTGTGCTCATTGGTTGTGACTTCTTGCAGTGGGCACTGAGACGATCAGCAGGAGCCCAAGACATCAGGCAGCAGATGTCAGAGGGAGCCAGGGTGTCAGATCCCCTGGCCTGCATCCCTGCGCACTGAGACAAGACAGGCCTGTTTGCAGACAGTGCTGCTTGGTTCCTCCTTATCCCTTCTGGGCCAGACTGCAGACTTCCTCCTTATCTTTCAAAGTTTGAGAAACACAACAATGGCTGTGGCCTGCCAGTGACTGTTTTTCTAGCTTGAACCCAGTACCAAAGGCATCTGCCTCATGCTCTGGGATTTCCTGGTCTCCCACCCCCGGCCTCCTTTCCACTGCCAAAGTCATTCATATTGAGTAAAGCAAAAAGTACCCCAAAATCTTTATTGCACTTCTCTTTGAAAGAGAACCCCCATCTCATTCAGGGTTTTACAAGAAAAATAAACACCTTGAGCTTCATCTTCATCTGGTTCATCCAGTGCTGAGTTTGGGACAAAACTAAGGGTGGGGGATGAAAGGGCAATAAGATAACACAAATTATAATGCAGAGAAGTATAAGGAAGCTTGGTTCACACCCATGGGCTCGAAGTCCTCTGAGGGCCCCGAGGAAGAAGAAATGAAGCCAGCCAGGGAAAATTGTTCCATGTCCAGAATAGCAACACCACAGAAGCAATAACAATGATTTATTGAACTAGGCCTTAAAGAATAAGCAAGAAGCTTACAAAAAAGGGGAGAAACGTTTATTCTAAAAAGCAAGCACAACACATGGGAAATCAGCAAATGAGGGTGTGTGGGAGAAAGAGCGGACTCGGGTGATAGAAAATAAACTGGAAAGGTAGAATCATCCAGATTTGGAACAATCGCAACACCCGCTTCAGGACTGTGGGAATTATCCGGAAGCGAACAGGGGCTGGGGAAGAATCACAGAATGCAGGTTTCACGGTCACGACAGAGGACAAACCAAGAGGGTCTGAAACAACATGAAAACAGGCTTCCCTCCCACCAGATAAACCAAGATTCAGCAGTGCTCTGATACCTTGCGGGAGTCCCTGACTCCTTCCATCCTGTGGCTCTTTGTCTGAAATAGGTGGCGTCAAATGGCGGATGCAGCCCCGAACAGGACCTTCTCTCTCCAGTCGGCAGGAAATGAGCTCACCGATCAGAATCCAGACCTATCCATCCCCTCAGACAAGAATCTGGCCCCGGGATCACATCTAACTCCAAGCGAGGCAGGGGAAACATTTCCTTCAGCTAAGATGCCTGTCGGAGCAAAGAATGGGACAAGACATGCTAGAAAATGGCCAGCTACCAAAGAATGCAATTAGTGTTAACTTCGTTTGGAAACATTTTGTTAAAAAGTGAGCAGAAAAGGGGAGGATCTTCAATTAAGAGAATATTAAGCAGGCTGGATGGGGCAGATGAGCCCAGTGGAAGCAGTCACCGTAGCAACAGTGAGCGAGCAGAAGACCGCGTTGTAAACTGTACATCACCCGGCCCTGGAAGCTGGCACATCAAGTACCCAGGCAAGTACCGCCCAAAGCACGGATTTCTGCCCACATTGCTAAATCCCTCCACTGAGCCGCAGCGGCTGCCAAGAGCCACCTCAGGCCATCTTCTTTTGAGATCCAGTGTTAACTCTTGCTCGCTTCTGGTCACCATGGGCCCTGCCACTGTTCCTTGCTGCTCAGTGGCACAGTGCCCTCCTGAGCCAAAGCATACCCGGGGTGCAGGCCAGCTGGGTGAGCAGGTGGAGCAGGGAGAGGTGCTCGGTCGTGAGTAGCAGCAGCATCGTGCTGTCATGGTTGTTCCCTTTGGGGCAATGAACTCTAACTGAGTGATTGTAGCCAAACGGTTACTAACATTTTTATTTTTCAGACAGACTGATCTCATACACTGTGAATTATGAACTCCTAGAGACATTTGTTCATGTTCTTTAGTGTTCGGAGGGAAAAGCATAACCTTCACCCAGCTGTCTGATGATTCCCAAGATCTAAATTAAGTGTGCACATTCATGTTTCACTGCTAATATTATTTGGCTATAAGTCAAGAGTTCTTTCTCCTCTTACGTGTATGAGAAAAGAAGAATGGAAAGCACAGACACATTAAGGTTGCTTTATACTTTTATCTAACTTTTACCAAGCCTTAGTGTATATTTTTCTAACTAATGTGCTTGCATTCATAATTCAGTGACTGGTTTATCTCATCCAAGCATCTAATAATATGAAGTATGTTAGAAGCCACCACTGAGAGGGCTCCTGTCCACGCTGGAGCTCACCCTCTCTTCCCTTGTGGAACAGTTTCTGTTGTTCCTATTTCTATGACAACCTGTGGGATAATTTGGCAGAGGGTGTTCTTATCCTGCTCCTCTACAGAAGCTGTTCTTTGTGTCTAGAATGTCCTACCTCTCTCTTTTGTTTAAATCAGAAAGCAGCCTCCTTGCCCTTAAAGTCCTACCCCAAAAGTTACTTTATCTTTGGGTCAGGTAAACGGAACAGTCAGAAGCTTTGGACAAACGCAGTGATTTCTTGGTTCAGGAACTCAATTCTCTCCACAATTCTGGTCTCAAATCAAGCCGGACAGAACCAAATCAAATGTCCCCATAAAGTCAACATTGACTCTAACCATGGAAATTGATTCAGTTTTTATCCGACTGGGTTTGTGACCACAATCATGGAAAGGATCGTTTGTGAACCCTCTTCCCTTCACTGAACAGAATGTTGTTTCGAGACTTGTCACCGTCAAGACCCACAACTTCTTTGATGTTTTAAACTTTCCCTTTTTCTAACCACAGTTTCTTATTTTTCCAGATCTGCATTTCCTAACCTTTCCATATCTCCTTGTTATTCTCAATGAAGTTCAGAAGAAGGAACTCAATGTAGAATGTAGAAGGGATTCAAGTGTAATCTAGAACCAACCTACCAATGGTATTGAATGAATGCCCCTCTCCTCCATTTCCACACAGTGTATTCAGCACACTATCCTGTAAGTCTGCTCTTAAACTGGTCCCGAAATTTGCCTCACAAGGCCTGATGTAGCTGGACTAATGTCACTCCAGGGGAACACTGCAGTGCTCTTTGGATCACTGCTATCTTGTTCATCTTGTTCCTTACAGACTTATCTTGCAGGGTTTTTTGGAAATTCTCCTGTCTCTGCTTGGCCTTCTTCATCTCCGTTGCTCTACAGTGTTGCACTGAAATGAATATAAACACTCTCTCCAGTCCCTCAAGCAGATCAAGAGATCAAGAGCCCTTTTCTCACAGCAGAAAGAACCAAGGACTTGAGGGCTCCTGGCCACTTCAGCTCCAGCTGAGCGCTACCAAGGCACATTTAAAAGCAGCGCCTCCCTTAGCCAACTCCGGCCCTTCTGTCTCTGCTCAAAATCTACAGACCCATCTGACACACATTGCTCCGGATCCCTCTATCATTCGTCTTCTCCATTTGTTTTCTCCTGATCTTAAACTTCATCATGGAATTATAATGTGGAAAAACATCAGACCTAAGCCTATTCCTATTAATTCTGTGGCAATGAAAAGAGAAAATTTATCATATCTGTGCCTTGATTGCCCCATATGGTAAATGGGAATGGTAATAACACTGCATTAATTGCAGTTTCTTATAAGGACGATGTACAAGCAGGGGTATAAATATGCATATTCCCCTACTGGATATCCTGGCAAGAATCTCCACTGTTTGATGAGCAGTCCTCAATTTTGAAATCTTGAACAGAGCAGTGATCAGGAAACAAATACCTCTGCCTTCCCTGGACTTGCAGTTTACTAAAAATGCATTTTTTTTCTTGGAACCATTTATTACTATTAATAGTTCTTAGATCCTCTCTGAAATTTATGTTTGTTAGTCTAGTGTATTAGTCAGCTTTCCCACTGCTGAATCACAACACCTGACAACCACAATTTAAAGAAAGAGAAGTTTCTTTTGGCTCATGGTCTCAGAAGATTCAGTCCATGGTGGGTTGGCTCTAAGGCAGAAACATCATGGCTGAAGGATGTGATGGAGCAAAGCTGCTTAGTTCATGGTGGGCAGGAGTAGCTTGTGGGATTAATGCTAATCAGAAAACTGGCTAGGGCCCATATGTAGAACACAACAGGAGGCCTCCGTGTCCTATTTGAAAACACCCACAAATGTGTTTACCAATCATTTAGAAGAAATTGATCTTAAGGTTTTAGCTTACAAAAATTTGGGGACAATAAGTACACTATCTGCAAGAGAGATCAGAAAGGACTCGGGGAAATATGGGTGATGGGCCAGGGATTTAGTTCAGTGGTAGTGCCTCCTGCCTCGCAAGCACAAGGATCAGAGTTCGATCCCCGGGACCAATCAATCAATCAATAAATAAATAAATAAAAATATCTCGCAAGCACAAGGATCAGAGTTCGATCCCCGGGACCAATCAATCAATCAATAAATAAATAAAAATAAAAACAACAACAAAAAAAACCTGAAATATGGATGATGTAGTACAAGGTTAAAGGTGGTCTGTTGGCATAATTCCTTCTACCATAGAAATCAGTCTTTTCCTATTAAGTCTTTCAACCTATTAAATGAGGCCTCCCCACTATGCAAGTCATCTGTCTTCTGACTGTATAGATTTAAATATTAATCTCATGTTTTAAAAAGGCTTCGCCAAAACATTTAGAATAATGCGTGTCCAAATACCTAGGTACCATGTACTGACCAAGTCGATGCATAAAGTTCACCATCATAAAAGCACTTTGTTTCAACTTGGCACCCATGGACACCTCTCCAAATCATACTTCCCTCCG
This sequence comes from Fukomys damarensis, assembly GCF_012274545.1. Lineage (NCBI taxonomy): Eukaryota > Metazoa > Chordata > Mammalia > Rodentia > Bathyergidae > Fukomys > Fukomys damarensis. The sequence continues at coordinate 41,885,152 of NW_022900915.1, forward strand.
AATAAACACAACAACAAGATTATACATCTAGATAACTAGGAAACTACACTATCTGCAAAGGCACTGATCCTTTGCTCAAAACATGTAAAGTCCTTGGGTGATGTGGACTCTTGTCTTTGTATAACTTACATAGTGTGATGTAGAATTAACATACATTCCACACACATAACACAAAGGCACGATAAATACATACACATACTAAATATACACGCACGCTAAAACCAAAACAAAGAAGAAATACTTGACAAGTTTCCTTTCTCTAACTAGTTGTGGGGTCATTTTTAACATCCTACTTTGTACCTATTTCTGCGTATACTTTGCCCTCATCTGGTTATTATTCTCTACTTTGCAGAGTAACTTAACCTTTATTCTTCAAGGGTTTGATCTGTTAGTGGTGTTGCACAAATTGGATTGCCATAGGTTTCAACTTACTTTAGTCCCAAGGGTCAAATCTCCTGCATTCCAGACATACTCTTGAGCAATTCCAATGTGAAACAGCCATCAAATTGCCCTCGGTGGTCAGGGTCAGTCCCTCAAGTGACTTCCTCTGCCTCTTGATTCAGAAGTCTGAGGAGCCTAAAAGGGCTGAGTGGTAGTCAAAGCTTTTAGTTCAATGATATCTTTTATTTCCTGGTAGAAACATTTTTCCTAGATGTAAGACCTCTAGGTTAGAATAGCATAAGGTCAAGGAGAAGGAAAAATATTTTGCTAGTGGGTCCCTAGGGGTAACAGTGACTGGGGTAGTTCCAATTTTTACTCCTTGTTTTCTGGACTCAGAAATCCTGTCTACAAGGAAATAGCACTACATAGTAGATGCCAATTTAGAGCCTTTATGGCCTCCTGTGAAATCTTTCCCCCAAAAGGAATTGACTCTTAACTGGAATTGTAGCTACCTTCTGAGGCCATTTCTCACTCCTCTAAGAGAGCTACTTCTGCGTAAATTCTGTGAGCATCAGCCCAGTGCTAACCAGAAACTTTGATAATAAATTTTATTTTTTGTTGTAATATGACTTATTTCCCCCCTCTTTTATTAATTTGCAAGTGATGTGATTTGGTAAATGCGCATAGTACTAAAACATTGCAGTGTGAATCTCAGTTAATTGGAATAAAGTCAGTTAGACTACAAGAGGAAAAAGAAACCACAAGAATTTAGAATCATGCAGTCCACTGAGCATTTTTTAAAAAAGAAACAGCAAAACCAGGCAACTTAAAGGAACTTCATTTTTTTCCAACTGGAAAATTTTGAATTCTGAGGTGTTTTTCCAATTCAGTATACCATTTTGAATGTACATTTGGCTTACTATGTAAAATAAAATAAAAAGCAGAGAATATTCAGTTTCACAAACTGTGAAAAAGAAATGTATGCAATTGAAATTCATCAATGTGTGTGACTTAAAGTCATTAAGTCATTTGCATTAAATAATCTCACTTTTTCATAAAAAGGACTTCATTGTGTAACCACAGAAGACTCTATTAATACACCCCCTTTCTCTCCTAGAAATTTTAATTCTAAAGGTCACATTCTGCAAATGTTTCCTACAAAATAAATGGAGACTTTTGTGAACCAAAGCAAACTAAGAGACCCTCTGATGTCAGAAAAAAAAAATCTATAAATTTCACCAAAGGGTGGGTGCAGTGTATACCTATAAATACAGGGTAGCAAATATGAATTGCAAAATCAAATAAACGCACTGTGACTGACGACTCACACAAAAACATTTTAAACACTGAGGTACCTTTTTTTGGAGGGTTAGCCACAGATATTTTCCATTTAACCACAAAAATGTGTGTGTGTGTGTGTGTGTGTGTGTGTGTGTGTCGGGGTGGGGTATGTGTGAAGTGACTAGAGCTAGAACATTAAAAGATCAAGAAATATTTAATAAAACTGATGGATCTGTTTCCTTTTCAATGGAATAGCTAAATTAAAAATTACCAATATCTAGAGGACACCATCTTCTATCCCCATGCCCCAGGTAACAATGTCATGACAGAGGAGTCTTGATAAAGACCACACAGCCGATTAGTGCTATAAAGAGGGTTGAAATCAGGTCAGCTAACCGCGAGCCCAAGTCTTATCCTCACACCAACACAAGCACATAATGAAAGAATGCAATAAGGGAAAGCCCCAAAGCTCACTGAACTGAAGTTGACAGCTGTTCTCCAGTCATTAGTTTAATGAGAAAGTGCTACATTTCACACAAAGTCTGCTTTCAAATTTCATATAACATTTCCAGAAACCTAGCCTTCAGGCTTTGTCTTTTCTTGCTCCACAGGGTGAAATACTGTGTTCCTGAGCCTCCTAGAAAGAGACCTCTGTCCCACTACCAACCAGGCTGTCACTTCTACATGGTTCAGTTCTCCTTGAGAATTAGCAAACTCTCCACATTAACATGTATGCACCCAGGCACCCTACTGCTTCTCAGCCTTACACTGTATTTCTACAAATTAAAAGTAGACATGGCAGACACAGCTTGAAAAGAAGCACTCTGTGGGCTTGCAAAAGAAGTCATGATATACGCTGCATGTGTAAGGCAAGGGGAATACAGCCTTACCATATAGTTTAGGTATCCGCTAGGAAGATTAAATTTACTGAGATAGCTCATCTCTAGGGTTTCTAGCATGGAGAAATACATCCAGACAGTCTTAAAATGAAGATTCCTCAGTGAAATGAGCCAAGTTTCTATTTCATTTATTTCATATAATAATGTGTCCGTAGAAGACCAAAATCAACAACTCTGTTGGCCTTCACTTCATGTTATCTATGGTTTTGATCTTTCTCTTTGCTGATTTGTGCAATTCCTTCATCATTTTATCATCATTTTCATTGTATCTGTAATAACTGAACAATTCTTTTCTTAACTATACGTAACAAGTACATGTTTAAATGTATGAGGCATGATTGACAAACATGGTGAATGTTTACATTTTTAAAATTATTAGAATAGAAGACACATTGCCATGTGTCCCATTCAAGATACTCCCACCTCCGGTGTCAAACACACGCAGTCTTTCTTGTCGCTTTCTGAATCAGCTCTTGAAGTACTACTTCCCGACTGTCGTGGCTACCAGCATATCCTGAATCAATCGAAAAATTGAACTTTACTGGTCGTTTTGACTTTGGGGAAGAGCCAGCAGTCACATGGAGCCATCAGGTGGATGAAGACACACGGCAATGTTTTCACAAGCCGGCCTTTCCCTTGGAGAGTGCACAGCAGCAGCATTCACCACATTCTGAGTCACACCTTATAAAGACATTGACTAGTAATTCTCTAAATTCATATATCCACCACTTGTTTGATGACCCTTCTAGAGAAAATGCCCCTGGATGATACGAGCTGAAGTCTACCAAAAATTGATGTGTACATGAATTTTAATTATGCAAATAATGTGATTTTTTTCCTATAGAAAGCTTTTACTTTTCCTACAATTTCCGCTCTCCCATTCATTATATGCTTCCATATAAATGTCATGTTTAAAGGAAAATTTAGCTTATAATTTACCTCTTTTTAAAAATTCAGAATGCTGTCTCTTTCACTCACAGCAGAAATGACACATTCAATCTGATTCCTGAGATTCTCTAATCATTCAATAACTTAATCAATTATTTCTTTTTAGGTAAATCACGCGGGTAGGTAGAAGTGATTGTATTGTTTACAGTTAAATAATTCCTCTGTCATATTTCTCAGCATGGAATGTCAATAGGTAAAAATAACTAAAGGAGAATTTGACTCACTGTTTGCTAACCTGAATCTTTTAAATAGAAACTGTCGGCTAATCAGAAATGTCCAGTTTTTAATATACAGTAACTGTTGCTAATGCAATTCTTCCCATTCCTACAGGGCCTGTTATGTATAGAGAGCCTTAGTCTTCAAAATGCAATGCAGTGCTATTGCCTTCAGTTATGTGTTTCTAGTGAAGGCAACATTAAATCAGTACATGTCAAAGGTTTTAGTTTATTCATTCTCTAAACATAAAAGAGTATTATAATCTTCATTAAAAAGTCAATACAGTATTACAAAAATCTTACAGTATGATTAAATATCTCCTTACATTCAATTATGCAGCTCTCAATTATAAGAAGAGGACGGTTTCATTAATATGTAGGGTGCAGCAGTAAAACTGTTGAGATCATACCTCAGTGTTTAAAGAAGTCTCTTAAATAGTGGACTATTTTCCTTGCATGTCATATATGTCTACCACCCCGACATGAGAGTATTAAACTGCAGTGGTTAAAAGTTCCATTTCTCAGGGAATTTAATGATCAATTGTTCGGCTGCCTGTCTCGCAAGCTCAAGGTCCTGATTTCAATTCCCAGTGTCCCCCAAAGAAACAGAAGCCAGGGATTTAGCTCAGAGGTTGCTCTTCCTGCCTCGCAAGTGCAAGGGCCTGAGTTCAATACCCGGTACTAATAAATAAATAAATAAATTTTAAAATGCTCCATTTCCCAAGTGTGGTGGCTTTTAAATTGCTGGTAGATATTTCACTGGTTTTTCAAGGTACAGACCGTAGACCATCGTATTGCTCATTATTTTCCATTTTTCAATGTAATTCATTTACTTAATGAAGGAAAATAATAAGAAGAAACTGATTAAGGTTTCCCGCAGAGCACTGCAAGCTCAATTTGAGTCTCTGGGAAAATACTTTTCCTTTTTAAAAAAATTTCTTGAGACGTAAAGAATATTTCAGGCTTTGCTAATTGATTATTGAAACACCTCCATATTTGCCACCTGGGTTTTTATAACTTTAAATTCATATAAAAACAAGACAAGAAATCTCAGTTGTATTTTTCTTGATGTTAATATATTTTTAATGTAAATTATTGTTACCAACTCTATGCATGAAGCTAATATATTAATTCTTAGTTGCACAAAACAGTCTTTAAGAGTAGTTACATATAAACTAGTGTGATATGTATATTTACCTGAAATTTTTTCTTTTCTATAGCTAACATCAACTATTTAATTACATGATAAGACACATTACCAGTGTGCAATGCTTTATATCCAAAGAGATTTTACAAAGCCTCAGACTATTTATCTTCCTTACTGGGGTCAACAAAGATTGGCAGGAAGCCTTTTCCATATTTTCAGAAAATACTTAATGAGCGATAATTACATGCTAAGCAGTGAGGTCATTAGAATTTTTGGCAAAAAACAATGTAGTTAATGGCCTCAAGAGATCAACAGCAAGATGTAGGATAGGCTATGTAATTTGCAAGTCCCATGTCAAATGAAAACTCTGGGCTCAATGTTTTAAAAATAACAAGGACTTCAAATCACTACCAGAGAGCATTAAGCAAGGGTAGAGTTGCTTTGCATGTGGGGCTTGGAGCAAGGGGTCGGGAATCCTCTTGGCTGAACCTGCGTCAGTGAGGACCCTGTGGGCAGAGGCTGTCTGAGTGGACATCACCCAAAGCTTTTGAAAAGAAGATGTCCAACACCCCTTCCAAATATGATACGCAGAGAAGAGAGATGCAATACTCAAAAAAGTCTGTGTAAAATGATGAGATTAAATAGCATAGCAAACACTCACAAATACATGGACCTCCCTTGAGAAGTGGAAAAATGAACTTTGCAAATCCAGGTGCCCTGGTGTTCCATTTAGGGGATAACGGAGTAATATATCCAAAAGAGGAGGGATCAGTTTTGTCTGAGGGACACAGGAAATGCTTTCTGAAGGGAGACCTAGCTTTGCTTTTGATTGAGGAGTTCAATTTAGCTAATTCACGTTGATTTGACATGTAACACAGCTTTTCCCATTAGCAAGAATTTTTGTTTCCTAACTAGAATCATTTTCTAAAATACTTAAAATACTCAAATTAATCACAAAATCTCCAAGTGGAAATACAGACAGGATAACCTATAATGAAGTGAATAGGAAGCCAATTTCCTCGGTGGGGCACAGTGAAAGTTAACTTCACAAAATATCAACATATTATACCTGGATGGTGAGGCTGAGCTAATATTTTTTCAGATAAAGTTTACTCAGGTGCTCTCTTTAGATACGTGGGCTACAAATGACAGACATCATTTGTAATGCTAACATCTTTGGTAATTAGGGTTAGAGGCTTAAATAGCAGCATGCTCCTAAATGTTTTTTTTTAATTGAGTTTATTGGTACATTTTAGGTATACAGTACAGTTACATTCATTATTAGAATCTTGTACCCTTACATGACACATCTTGGTTCTCATTTTTTCCTTTGTCCCTGCCCTCCCTTCACCCCCTCCTCCCCTCCCTATTTACAAACACTTTATTTCCATTTTTTTCCTTTTCTCGTATTTTTTTTTCCCTTATTACCTTTCCCCTATCCTTTCCATGCTGCTAAATGTTTTAATACACTGTCGGGTTTAGGGAACACACAGAGCAAAGTCCTGAATTTAACATTTGCTGATTTTCTTGAGTAAAAACTTCCACCGAATGATATAAGAGAAAACTCTGGTCATCTTTACAACTTCTCTGTACATCTAAAACTACTCCAAAGTAAAAGAGTGTTTAAAATGTAAGAAGCCAGCTGAGTGCAGTAGTGTGTGCCTATAATCCCAGAACTCCGGAAGGCTCAGTCAGGAGGATCATGAGTTGGAGCCCAGCCTGGGCAATTTATTGAGACCTTGCCTCGAAATAAAAAACATAAAAGAAGGGTGTCTGCAGCTGGAAACAGAGTCAGTGCAAAGACTGAAAAGCCAATCTCTAGCAACACACACATGCACACGCACAAAACACAAACAAACAAATCATCTCACCGTGGCCAATCTCAGCTAAACACCCAGTATCACAAAATACAGAGGAAAGTTTCACAGAGAGGAACTGGTGACCCTTGAGATGACCAGAAGGGGCTCAGTGAAAGAGGCTGTGCCAGCAGGAGGCTCAGGGCTTCATTCCCAAGCTGGCTGCCACAGTGGCAGAAGAGAGGCCACACTCTGGGACACGGTCACAGCAGAGGCTTAGGACAGAGCAAACAGATCACGCCATCCTTATCATCGATGTAATCGGGACGCAAATCCATTGTTCCTCCACTTTCCCTTAGGAGGTTTGGAGAATGAATCACAGAATTCCAGGCCTGGACACCAGTATCTTCTCCAGTGCTTCTCCTGAATGAGGGTCAAAGCTCTCACTAACAGCAGCATCAGCAGGGACCAAATCACAGCCTTCGGCCTGTAACTGCTCAGCCTGAGGGGTGCTGGGTTGCTATAGACTCTTTCCAGGGCTTCCCTCCAGGCTGTGTGGTCCAGCACAAAGAGATAAACAGGAAACCAAGGAGTGGGGTTTTGAGTAAAGGTAGCAAAGGTAAGGAAATTAGGGAGAAGAAGCAGTCTGCAAAGACGTGCTGTGCAGAGTGAACGTGGGCCAGTTGAGAGAGAAGTAGGAGAGGAAGCGCACGCTACAGAGGCAGGGTGAGCCAGTGAACAAGCTCACAGCAGAGACAGAGTGAACGGCCACCATGTCATATCATACTTCTCCACTCCCGGAGTCAGATCTAGCCTGTCTGAGCAATGATCTGCTGGATGTTCCCGAAGAACCGAAGGTACCATTGTCTGGTTGGTACCAGCTGTAGGCCAGAGGCTGCACTGGGCGGGTCCTGAATCCCCATGAGTGACAGGTCTCACCCACTTCCCAGCTGCTTTGCGGAGTCCTAATCAAGCACTTCCTGCCTCTCCATCTCTTGGCCTCCTTCCCTTCCGCAATACAACTAGCTCCGTGCTTTCCATTATCTGTCTTTAATTTTGCCCTTAAATTTGTTTATACTCTGGGTTTGTCACATAAAGGAGATCATAGGGTATTCAAGATTGCGTGTGATCTATTTCACTGAACTTCCTGGTGTCAAGGTGCATCCAGTTTCCTACAAGTGACTCAAGTTTATCCTTCTTCAAGGCAAAGTAGCACTCCGTGGTGTATAAAGGCTGCATTATCTTTATCCATCGTTGATGGACAGATAGGCCAATACATACCAAGATTTAGCCCTTAGGAGTTGTGCCTGAGATTGTGTGGAGTTGCTTTGCTAAGCCAACAGGACTCACTGGGAGCACCTTGTGCACAACGCCAGCCCAAATGAGTCTCAGGGTATGTCAGCTAGCACAACGTGGGCAATGGTTTTTCAACCATGGCCACACATGCCCATCACCTGGGTGTTGTTTTAAAAACCCCAACTGATCAGTCTACACACTAACCAATGTAATTTACAGGCTCTGACAGTGAGGCCCAGGCATCAGCATTTCACACCTCTCCAAACTGGACAAGAACAGCAGATAACCAGCTGAGGACTCTGTGTCCTGCCCACAACAGTAGCTGGAGAGCTGTAGCGATTGTGCTGTATTTCCTGATAGAGACACAGCTCCAACTGCCATTAGCAATGCCAACAAGCTGCTTCGAGTGTGGCTGTGTATACAACAATAAAGATTCCCTTTTCCAAAAGATCCTTAAAGTACCCACAGTGTTATTCACCCGGATATCCTGCTGCTCCGGCTGCTAGGCTACAATTTTCGTGCTTACAGTCTGGGATTGTGAGATGGTTTCTTGTCTCGTCTGTGTCACCTCTGTGGAGTTGCCAGTGAAGCTTCATCCCGGGAGAAATCACTGAATACAGCTCTACTCTGATGTACGGTGCTATGGAAAGGAGAGAGCACTGGGCAGAGTGGGCTCCCTTGGGAAAGTGGTCCTGTCAAAGCCAATGGAAGCGGTGGCTCCAGAGAATCAGGGCTCCAGGGCTCCAAGCTGGAATCCCCTCCCATGTCACAGGGGTGGTCCCCAGCAGTAATTCCACTTGAAAATCGGAACACCCAGTTTCCGAGCAGAGGGATTGTGCTCATTTTACCTGTCCCTAAACCTCAAGAAGCCTGGAGCCTTAATCACAGAGATAGTGATTAATCACCACATCAATCATCATTATGATCAAATGGAGATTAAGATGTTTCATTTCTATGAGTTTTACTCAAAGCTTGCCCTGTTTCTGTCCATGTGACGGCCAATTTGAGCCTCTCTGAACAGCGCTGGGAAAACTAGCTTTATTTTTCAAATCCCTTTATACCATTAGACCGTGAACCCAGAGGTAGCCTGCCATTTTGCTTAAGTTGGAGTGATGGTAATTAGAGTGGCCTAGAATTCTCCACAAACCCTTTTATCTTAAGAAATACTGGTTTACACTCGCACTGTCTCCCTAGCTGTCAATCCTTGTCCAGAAGACACTGGAAGCCTAAATTAACTTGGTGATTCCAAATGGTATCAATTCCAAGATATATCAGTTAACAGCACACCCTCAGAGGAGAGAGGACCCGCTGCCATTCACGGAGTAAATAAATACTTCATAGGTCATCAGTGTTTCCAGGGCCTCCTAAGAGCTCCTCTTTTAACAAAGCTGTTACTGTGTTCTGCTGAATTATTGTTAGGAAGTGATCATGTCATTTGATTTTTGAATCATGAATTTCCTTTGTTTTCACATATAAGCTATAGATTTATTTTCCCTTGGTAGAAGAAAAACTTTCATGGCATAAAAGAAACACTCATAGGAAGGAAAATAGCTTATGATTTGGGCCATTGTTTGCAGAGGTAAAGCAAAACAATAGGAATTTTGGAGTGCAGAGTAATTAGAATTAGAAGCAAAAAACAGGAGCAAAAGGAGATGGTGTACTGGAAAGAGAGCGAGGGAAAGTTTTTGTGCCTTAATCCACTCACAATGCATAGTAAGAGATCAATAGGGATGATTTAAAGATAGTAAATCAAGTGACTGTATTGAAGTACATTGCATAAAGTCATAAGTGCAGGCTCTGCTTTCTGAAGTCTTAAAAAAAATAGCTCCAATTCACATGAAGTTTAATGACTCCACAGATCTTTATCTTCCTGCAGACTCATTCCTGTTGGTGTGTGCATGCACACGCACACACACACACACTCACACACACACTATGTAATACACTGGTGTGTTATACACAGTATTGTATAGAGCAGACAATGTTATTTCTGTATATTATAAAGTTAAATTATGTGTAATACATACTACTATTACCTATACAGTGTACACATATGCACTCGTAGGTACATATTCACACACACACACACACACACACACCTGTGCACACATGCGTAGATCACTGAACTAGCAGCATGTGAGAAGACAACTCCCCCATCCATGTGGATGAGCTGTGTGCAGGGATCCTGGCCTCCTGCTGCAAAGAAGCTCCACAAGTCTTACTCTTCCCTTCCCCAAGTTTTTTCTGTTCCTTCATTTTAATTGTTATTAATCCTATTTCTAAAATTAAAACACCAAGTATATCAAACTCAAATTTTAGAAAGCAACAATTTTAGGGCTGAGGTTTTAGCTCAGTGGTTCTGGCACCTGCCTCAAAGGCTCAAGGACCTGAGTTCGATCTCTGATTCAAAAAAAAAAAAACAAACAAAAAAAACTATTCTACTTTAATATTTGGTCACATATTTAAATACTTTTTAAATCAAATGATTAATCTGCACACTGAGGAAAAAAATGTAGGACGAAACAAAAATGAATGCCTTTATCCTAATCTTTCTTCTTGTACTCTCGTTTTCTATTTTCCATTTAATTTTTTCTAAATAATTTATTGTCTTCTTTAAAGTAGCAATGCTTCAAGGAATATATATCTAGGAAACATGAAAAGTTCCAAGGAAAATGTAATTACTTTAAAAAGAAATGGCGCCTCTCTTGTATTTATAGCACTAGAAAAATATTTACTTAGCAATATCAAATATGACCTTTTCTTCATGAATGACAAGTTTCAAAGAGTAACAGCTATGTTTCCAAGAGAGAGAAGAAAAGCAGAGAGACCTTTTCAAATAGATGGTCTGGGTTGAAGAAATAAATGAGAAACACCTAGAAGACAAACGATAGCTTTTAAAATTAGAGTAATAAAGACCATGTGACTCTGAAGCTACACAGGCAGTTACAAAATGCCTCCCGGCTTACGTACAGATGATGACTGCCAGCTCCAGTAGGCCAAGGCAGCCATTCTTTGGGACAGTGAACTTCCTCTTCCGGCACTTATGTTGATCTTGTTAATTGCAGCTGCCCTTCAGGTGGTATTCAGAAATACTAGCCATTCACTGTACAGAACAGCTAATCTGGATGGTTTCTTTTATTTTGCTGTCCTTTCCTTGTGGTTTTTTTCTCCTTTTCCTCTTTCTGCCCATATTACTTCAGTCCCTGACTTTCTTTTCTTTTTGTTAGCACATGCTTGGAGTACATAATGCTGACATTCCTTATCTAGCATTGGAATATGTACACAACACATCCCAATTGCTTTTATCAACTCCTTTTCTGCCTCCTTCTCCCTTCTGCCTTCTCTTGATCCCTTCACATTTGAGAAAGACCTAACTCCCTACTTCCTATTGTCCATATTTTTATTTTGCTCTTTATTTATATTTTGGGTTTCTTATGTAAGAGAAACCATGCGATATTTAAGCTTGTTTGTCTGATTTATTTCACTTAACATTACAATCTCAGGGTGCATCCATTTTCCTACAGATGACCCAAGTTTATTCTTTATGCCAGAGTAAAACTCCATTCTGTATAAATACCACATTTTCTTCATCCATTCATCTGCTGATGGACATATAGGCCTCTTTAAGATTTAGCTATGGTGAATTGTGATGCTATAAACATAGGTATGTTTGTATATCAATGTAATATGATGATTTCAAATCCCTCGGGAGATACCTAGAAGGGGAAGAGCTGAGTCCAGCAGAATTTCTGTTTCTAGCTTTTTGAGGCCTCTCCATGCTGATTTCCACAGTGGTGGTATAGTTCGCATTCCTACTGACTTTTGGATGAATTTAAAAGACTAGTGTTATACTGCTACTCCAGTGCCTTATTAGGGGACTAAAACCCCACTAAAATCATAAAATATTTTTATTACTCCTTGGATGACACTGGTTAAAGTTTTCATACAAAGACCTTGTGCTTTTCAAGTCAACTAACTCACAGCTTGTATCTATGATGTACTGGCTGTGGTGCTGGCCCCACAGATTGAACATATTATATTTGTAAGAAATGCCCCATAGGTTCTTAGTGACTTCGGCGAATACAAAACAAAAATGTAGGCACCATATGTTAAGAAAACATTAGAATTATTTTCTTTTTATCTTAAGATGGGGCCGATCTGTAATCTTATATTTCTGGCAGTCAAAAGTCCAAATGGTTCTCACCTAACTGACAGTGGAGGTGTGGAAAGGGCCAGGTTGCTCCCTGCAGTTCTTGGGAGGAATGAGTTTCTCACCTTTGTCAGCTTCTAAAGCTGACCGTGTCCCATGGCCCGTCCCTTCCGTCTTTAGATCTAGCAATGTGTCATTCAGAGGTCCACTTCCACCATCACACCTCGCTGTGTAAGGGACCTGATTATTACATTATAAACATCCTTGTGATTGTAAAGAGGTTACCCAGATAATCCAAATAAATCTTTGTACTCTGTTTCAAAGCCAGCTCATTAATATCCCTAGACCCGTGGTCCTAGTCTACGGTCCCTCCTTACCATGGAAACTCATTGTATGTACATTAGTTCCAGGAATTAGAAAGTGGATACCTCGTGGGCTGAGAGAGAACATTGCTGTGTCAACTGCTGTCATGTGAGGAACAATCCTCTTCAACTAAAAGGCTCCCTAGGGTCCAGACTCCAGTCGGTTATCTCTCGTCCTACACATATATGTTGGTTACATGCTTCTGTAAAGGAGCAACCCAAAAGTATAAAGGCTTAAAACAATGTTTATTGTCTCACATATTTTTGTGGATCTGGAAACAAGGGATGTTTCACTATGTCTTCTGGTTTAGTCTCTCACAAGTCTGCAGTCAAGATTGCAGAAGTGGTGATAGAGGACATCCTTGTCTTGTTCCTGATTTTAGCCTGAAGGATTTCAGATTTTGACCATTTAGTATGATATTGGCTGTTGGTTTTTCATAGATAGCCTTTATCAGGTTGAGATAAAGACCATCTATTCCAATTTTCTGTAGGGTTTTCATCATGAATGGGTGTTTAATTTTGCCTAATGTTTTTTCTGCATCTATTAGGAGGATCATATGGACGGTTTTTGTCCTTGACTGTTACTATAGTGCATTACATTTATTGATTTACTTATGTTGAACCATCCTTGCATCTCCAAGATAAATCTGACTTGGTCAGGGTGTATGATCTTCTTGATGATCTTCTGTATTCTGTTTGCCAGTATATTATTGAGGATTTTTTCATCTCTGTTCATTAGGGTGATTGGCTTGTAGTTCTCTTATTTGGTTGAGTCTTTCCCTGGTTTTGGAATCAAAGTAATACTTGCTTCCACACTACAGTGGTACATGTGCACGCATGTTTATAGTGGAACAGATTGTAACAGTTAAACCTTGGAAACAACCCAAATGCCCCTCAACTGGTGACTGGATAAAGAAGATAGGGTTTCTCTATAAAATGGAGTACTACTCAGCCATAAAGAATGAAAAACTGGAGAGATTTATGGCTAAATGGGATGCACATTGAGGCTATACTCTTAAGTAAAATAAATGGGACACACGAGTAAATACCGAATACTTTCTCTGGTGTGAAAAATTAAAAGTGTAAATGAAGTTCAGATGGTATAGTTGATAGTGTGAAATAGGAAGAAAATGGCTAAAGGGGAAATGGGAAGAGGTGGGAAAAGGAAATAAGGGAAAAGAAAAAATGTGAAAAATGGAAACAAAGTCTTTGTAAACAGGGAAGGGTGAAGGGGGTGAAGGGAGGGCGGGGTATGGGGAAAAAATAAGAACCAAGACACACCATGTAAAGGTACAAGATCTCAGTGATAACTGTACTGTATTGTCTGCTTTAAATGTACCAATAAACTAAATGGGGAAAAAAAAACAGATTGCAGGGACTGACTCTACCTCAAAGCCCACCCAGAGAAGCATTGCTAATCAGCCCAGGGTTCTTTGCCCTGATTCATATGGAAATCATGAATCAGCAAAGCCCAGCTCCTCCGGCAGTGCTGATGTCACCAGATGACACCAGGTAACCTGGACGCCCACAGCTGACACAGCAAGTCAGAGGCCACTGCCTCTGCCAGCTGTCACCGTCTGATGCCCGCTGGTGCTGGGCACTACAGAACAACTCCACAGGGGGCTGGGTCTCTGCTACTGGTCTTTCTTGGTTGCTCTTCTCTGAAGTTCTTTGATATTAACAGCTCTGAGTGTTTATTCATCTTTCTTTGGAAACCAATGACTGTCCACACGACTCAGAATAAAAATCCCATGTAGATTTACAGGACTTTTGAAACATAAATCACAAGCAGGTTTACTGGAACACTATAGCAAGGCCGTATTGTAACAGAGCCTGCGCTGCAGCACAGCCAGGCCAGTACACGGCAGAGAGCCCCTGACCTGATCGCGGAGGTGGCTGGAAGCTTGAGTGCTGAAATCAGGGACTTTGCTGAAGGCTTGCTGTGAATGCTGGGTATGCACATGAGGAACCCGGTCCCTCCCTTCCAGACCTTAGGCACTCCTGGTGCCCTCTGTGTTCTCAAAACCTCAACAGCATCCTCTGAAGTGTCTGGAGTCCTGGGGAGGGGTGCCAGGCTGCCTGACTGCACTCAGGCTGCAGTGGAGAGTGGTGATTCGACAGTCAGGAGGACACTGAAGCAAAGTGTCCCAACCCCCTGGGATGCAAGGGGGACCACAGGAGGAGGGCGTGACGACTTCTGGACAGGCCACCCGCCCCTGTTAAGAGAGCCGGCACTTCCTGTCTGGCCCAGAAGGAGTGGTTTCCAAGCTCCTTGCAGGGCTGCTGGCAGCCTCCTCACTCTCTGCTCTGACAGGAGGCCGTGCTCCGCTCTTTCCCACATGGGCTTCTCCAGAAGGCTGCTAACAACCTAGCACTTGTTCCGGCTTCATCACAGCAAGAAGCGCGAACAGAGAGTGCAAGCGAAGGTGAAGCCGGGATTGTGCATGCTGCCCACCATTTGCTGCATGACAGGTACTCAAAGCGAGGCAGCCACGCGCTCGTTAGTATTGAGGATCACACAAGGTCACAGACACCGAGAAGCAGGAACACAAGACCGCAGTGAGAGTCTAGTGCTCCCACCTCACAAAATCATCAACAGCCCCAAGAAAGAAGCAAAGCCATCATGCGGCAGGAGGATTCTTAATGAAAAAACACTAACAGCCGAGTCCTTAGACAAGGGAAAAATCCAAAGCAACCGATAGAGATTCCAATTACAGGTTCAAAGAACCCTTACAACTGTAGATACAAGTACTCTCCTACGGGCATCTATATGTCCATCAAATTCTCCAGGGTTCGTGGTATAAAAAGAATGAGAATCACTATTCCATATAAAATCTATTCTCAAGTCCAGTCTAGTCTCATTCAAAAGTGCCTCAAAACATTTTTTAAATCTCTCCTGCCATTTGTCATCTAGTGGCTGTGCTACTATTTTTTACTGATTCTGAACTCTGCGCCTTAAATCATTAATTGCTCTCGCTTGAATAGCTGAGTTCTTTGCAACGAGATCTGAATATTGGTAAGTGTTAACTAATGGAAGTAATGGTCAGTGACACACTATAACACTTCTAAGAGTTTGCTTCCTGTAAATCAATGAGTCAAAGTGAGAATCGGATTCCGAAAACAACTCTGTTTGTCTGGAAGGAATCGGTTTCATGTATCCTCTTGTTCAAGTATCCGTTTCCTGCAAATGGATTGTTCTAGGCGTTGGAGATGTAATCTATCAGCACACACTTCCCTGAGATCCTAGCTACTGTTTCCTAATGTGCAGAGCACCTTAAAATGCCAATGAGGAGAGGAAGAGGGGTGGAAGGGAGGAAAGGGATTGGGGAAAAGCGAAAATTCAAAATATTTCACGTACAGGGACAGATTCCCTAGGATAAACGCGATTATTACATGTATGTACATCTAAAGTGTGCCAATAACATTCATTTAAAGACAGCAAAAATGTGGTAATGTATATCCAGCGGGTTTGTACATACACCATGGATTTTTGATGTAGCTATTGCAAGTAGTCACGTCAGTGCATGGATGCTAGCCCTTGGCACATGATCACTAAATACCTGATAAGTATGATGTAAAATGCAAAACAGATGTCAATGTGAGAAGAAGTTAGAGCTCCTGTATCTCTGCTCCTACCCACTGATAACTTCCGCTGTCCTCTGCTCTGTGTGCACAGAGTTTTCGGAAAGTGTCCTCACACAGGTTTTCATCTCCAACTTTTTCTTGGCTGAGCCTATCCGGGTCCAAGCCTGTGAATGTTTGCTCTTCTCTGGATTCTTAAGATATTGCCATGGCATCACTACTCTTGGAGACTGCAAAAGCATGTTGAATGAATAAGTATCTAAAATTGAAATATTTCATCAAAGAGCGGCAGAGAAATATGAATGAGGAAGAAGGCACACCTAAAATAAGAAGGTGTACTTGCAACTCAGCAAATGTTTAGAAATTGGCAAACTTCCATGGTTTAATAGCAACAGTTCACAGAAATGGGTCTTTTACCCCATTTGCTGTTAGCTCCTGGAGGTCTTCAAAACTCCAAGCCTTGATGTGATTGTTTTATCCATAACATCCTTTTAAATGTTCTTATGAGTCACCTTTCCAAAACTGACCACAGAGCCAGTTTATTATAAAATAGCATCCTGAGAGTGGGGATTGTTAAGGAATAAGGTAAGTAAGCAGGGAAAATGTGATAAGACTGCCTTGAAAAAGGAATACTGTTTTTACTCCACATTAATTAATTGGGGGACAGTTCCGCCTACTGCTATGGATCCCTCCCAAGTTCTCACAAGATCTCTGACTCTAAGCAAAAGGAATTATTTGGGTTATTAGTTTCTGAGGGGAATTGGCGAATTTTTAACTTAAATGATCTTTGGAAAAAAAGAAAATGTATGCCTCACACGTAACCTCAGAGCATTCCATAAAAAAAATCACTTCATAAAATCAAAATAGTTCCACCACAGGAAAGTGTCTTTTTCAGAAATCCTTGATTTCTCATCACTGATACAACAGTGTTAGGTGGAAATGACCAGTGCTTCATTATTAGCATATCTGTTTCGGCAACTGAGATGTGAAAAGGCACAGTGATTATCATTCTAACTAAAATGAGCATGACAGGAAATAGTCTTCAACCTGCAGAGAATGCTGGGAAAAGAAAGCAGGGCGCAGAGATGAGGTGCTTCGATGGTCACCTGTGTCTGGTAATGAGACCACGCTTCAGGCCCTTGGCTATGTTCAAGTATTTTTGTCCCTCATCGGTCTCTGCCAGGGGACACCGCCATAAACATTTAATTACCAAGCTGCATGTAGCAGAGAGGGTGGGAGGGAAGGAGTGAGGCGGGGAGAGCACCTTAGGGTCTGCGTAGTTAGTAGGATGTGGCGGATCTATGTAAAAACAGAGACTGTTAAAACATTCTGAAACGGCAAAACTCTGAGACATTGGAGAAAGCAGAGATTTTTCTGTACTACTTTGTTAAAATATCAGCTATGAAGTAGAAATTTCAATCAGGGAGAATATTAGTTTAGGAAGTCTGTGGTGTCTGTTAAGAAAATCTGTCCATAGTTCCTTGAAGTGAGGGTCTCTGACATCTCTGACCAGCACAGCTCTTCATAGGTGACATTTGTCGGGTAATTGCATGAATAAATTAAGCACTAGTTATTGAAAATAAATTATCAGTTATCAGAGACAATATTTAAAACATAGGCCTTATTCAAAGAAATGGAACTCTATGACTGTCAGATTAAAATGCCTCCATTTTATAATACTTTTACAAGCACAACACCCAATAAATACTGAGTGATAATGGACTAATATTCAATAAATATTCCGCTCTATAAGGAAAGGCCTCTGCTCGGCAAATCTACATTAAGATAATACTGCATCCTCTTAGGTATTTTTCTTTTTTCCCTGTACTGGTCCCTTCCATAACCCTTGGTGATCCTGGTGGTAGGGGTTCCTAACAGTGTGTTCACATGGAATTTGTGGTTTTTATCTTTACAGATGTAAGATGTTTTTTCCCATTATTGCTTCCTCTTTCTACTCCTGTTTCCTCTTGCCTTGCTGCATGTGAGGTAGCCTTGCAGCAGCGCTGTGGATGTCAGTTGGTTTGGGTTTAATGAGATTTTCTACATTGTTCTAGGCATTCTCCTTGTGGCTGAATCACAGTGGACATCTCAGGAGCACTTCCACCCCAGCTACATGAATCCACAAGTTTCACTATGTGCCAGGCCAGGGGCCCAGTTGGGGTATGAACTCGAACTCCACATCTGGCAGGAAGTAGTCATAGCAAAAGAGAAAAAAAAATGTGAAATGAATTGGACCAGAAGAAATGATTCCTAAGTGTATACTTCATGTATCAAAAATGCTTGAGAGGAGTTTTCCCAAAAGTGACAGAAATCTTACAAATATACCTGCCACTGTCAATAAAGAACTGCAGAGCTGGGGGAATCATTTCTGGATTACCAGAAATAAAAACAATTTTCAATTAATTACATTTGACAAGAGATAGAACTCTATTGTCTCTATAGTAAATTATTATAGCATGAATAGGTGATCAAAGTGTTGGCACCAAAATTATGGTGGAAAAGTCCTGTGGCTTTAGAGGAATTAGAAACGTGTTTTTGTTTTTGTTTTTGACTCTACTGGGCATTAAACCCAGAGATTCAAGGACGTTAGGCAAGTGCTTTACCCTCCAGCCCTGAATTCAATATTCTTAAATTTTCTGTGGTAATACTTGGTAGGGTGTTTAAAAATATTTACGATTGGTTTTAAAATTTTAAATCTGTTCTCCATTTAAAACAAAATTTGCATTTTTGATGTTGAGTTTGTTTTGCTAAATAGGACATCCAAATTTATATATGTGTTTGGCAGTATGTCTGAGTTGGGCTGAAACTAGCAAGCCTGGTTACTTGCATTGATGGGAATTAGTTACTGGTGAGGTGATAAAGCCCGTGCCTGTGTCACATGACAGAGTTTTGATTAGAGAAACGTTCTAATTGCAGTTATTTGTGGATTGAGCCTCAGAAATGCGGGGATTCTCCTTGAGGAAATACAGTAAGTGAACTAAAGTGGAAAAGCAGTTTCTTAAAGCTTCTGTAAGACCACAAAAATAGCACTGGGAATTGCTCCACTTTCACATTTTCTAAATAGCAAGTACAGGTATCCATTCCTCACCACTCACAACTCCAAAGTGCCCCTGCATCCCGTACCTTGCAGCTCCTTGGTGGCAAGAAGCATCTCGGTTCTGAATGGCTCTTAAGTGCCTGGCACAAAGTTGGAGCCCAGTACATTGTCAGAGAATAAATCAAAGGCTCTGTTTACTCCTCCCACATATTTTTAACTTGAGAATAAAATTGCCGAAGACCAGCTTGGAACCACATGCAGTATGATGTAAAATATTATTGAAAGGGCTCCTGACTAAATTGTGAGTCTGTTCTAAGCCTATGTGACTTGCTAGCTGCAACTTCTGCTGTCCCCTGCATCTGCCATTGCACCACCCTCAATGCCATGCGATCAATACATAGTGGCAAATCCAGAGCTTTGGACCATCCTGGACCCCCATTATAAACCTTTGTCTTGTTTTATTTTTTCCTTGTCATACCCTCAGTCAAGTGGCCAGGGATCACACAATTCCGGATGATTATTGCCAGATTGCCTGTGAGAAAACAGAGGCAAAACAGTCACCCAAATTCACTCAAATAACTAGTGAACAGGAGTCAGGATTTCAAAGTCTATAGGTTCTCTCTATTTAAGTGCCATCCCATAATAGCAAATGTAACATCTAATTCTCCTCTGCATTGGCTATTTTAAAAGGGATTCATTTAATATTAATAGACAAAAAAATTAGTGTTGCAAAACATTGTGATTAATGCAAGTTTCTAAAAATGCAGTTGCAGTGAAAGGTAGCAACATTCCCAAGCATTAGACAAAGGTTGGTACCTGCGTTCATGTGGCAATGTGTTTATTCCATTTAAATTTGTTAATTTGAAGATTACAAGTTTGAAAAGGAAATCACTTCCACCATCTTCAATTTCCTTTTACTTGGAAAAGTGCTTATCCAATTGACACACAGTTGACACGTTTAGAAATTAAATACAACATTTCATATGGTGTCATTTCCTAGACTTCCACGACCACTTACTCTGCACCAAATCACAGATGTTAATGGGCCTGAGTCAGCCAGCAGCTGTGCTGACCTGTTGGAAAGGACACAGTTATCTGTGTAGGCAAAGGGAGAGCCTATTTTGTGGCCCTATGGCAATGCCTGGCATCTTATAAAATGTTCACAGAAGAATTTAGAATTTTTGAAGTAACAATTAACATGGGTTTCCTGGGGTTTTAAAAAGGTAAACAAAAATGCAAGGAAGTTGTCTACCAAAGGTCAGAAGATAATTCTTTGGAAATACTTGTTCAAAATACTTCACTGTACACTGCTGAAGCTGAAAGATCACTGTTTCATGATAATTGCACACACTGGGCAAAGGGGATGGCCGTTCAGGTCTTTGTCACATCTGAGTACCCTTACAGGTGATTCGAATGGAAAGTGCATCAGATGCTCTGAAACAACTGGATCCTTTCACTATGCAAATATGACTGCAAGGAGGCCGCTTCATGGTGCCTCAGACCATAGACCCCTATCTCCTCCTGCCAAGGAGGAAGCCGGCCACTAACTGAGAGGGGAGCACATCTGCTGTTCACCATTGCACACACGACTTGTGTATTCACTCAGACACGCACTGGGCTTCAGATTTGAGTCTAAGGAATAAAGTGAAAATTCAAGGGTGGGAACAGATGTTCCTCACATTGAAGTCTCTGCCCAGCTGCTGCCACTCGAGGAGAGGAAAGAAGCAGCTAATTCAGCAGAACTGGGGAATTGGGCATTTGACTCAGGGTCTCAGATTCCCACCCCCGTGCTGTACCAATTCCAGTTTCCAGCAGTCTGAGAATCCTCTGTGCAGACAGTGCCAGCAGGAGCACCAGGCTCTGCGAAAAGAGCCAAGCGACGGTGGATGAAGTACATACGTCTGGAAAAGAACAAGATCAACACTCTTTTTCAGGTAGTGGGGGAAGGGAGCAGGTCCACGTACCTAATGGGGCGTTTGATGTTGATCCTGTTTTGAGTGAAAGAACTGCAAGAGAAAACTGTTTATTCTTCATTCATCTACAAAACGTTCTGTCTTATCGAGAGAGGGAAGTACTGTCTGTCCTCTGCCGAGTTTGGTCAAGATACGGAAGAGGTTTATGAAGTGACTGAAAGCACAGAACTAAATAATCTGAAGACAGGCTCACCAACATGAATCTGCCCGGTCCTAGGCCCTGTTTTTGTTAGTCTTCTGTTCTTTATCATCTCTCTCTTTTCCCTCTATTTTCCAGGCCAAATCATCAGATATCAACAATCCAAAGATCTCAACAGTTGAATCTAAACTATCTGCTTCTAAAGATAGCACACTTCAGATTCTTAATTTATTCAAACACACACAGTTCCAAAGCCTACACAACAAGTAAGGGGTCAGCCTACTCAGCCATCCCTCCCACTCCTCTCCAGGCTGCCTGCCTTCCTGTCTGCAGTGGCTGAAAGGCTGAAGACTGGATTCCCCAGACTCTTTTGGCATTAGAATTCCACACATAACTTCTGCTGATTCATGTATTCCCACGCGACTCCGAGTCTTAACTGAGTTACACAGAAGGAGGGGGACAGGGTACTTGATATACATCTTTCCACTACAGATGGGGGCGTGAGTTACATGGGGCTAGAGCTGACAGACAAATGGAACAGTAACTTCCTGATTCCACATCTCTTGGAAGTCAATCTGTTCCTGTTGCCGTCAAACTTGGCTGTATATTTTGAGAAATCATTCCAGCAAGCTCACAGTGTCCATTTCTTTGGGTCCACTAATTACTATGTGAACCATTAATTACCCCTCAAATTTAACCCAATTAGAATGGAATTTATATCCTGCAGCTAAACACCTGACTGACTGTATGCTTGCTCCATTTCAGAGTAGGACCTAGAAAAAAATAAGAGGGAAATAATTCAATGCTGTGGGAAGAACTTAGTCTATCTAAGCATGCTTTCTTCTCTAAGACCTTGCATTCATGTTGATAAGAAATTTTAAGGACATAAATCTGCACAATTGTGTTCACGTGTGGAGGCATCACCATCTTAATTCTCAAAATATTTGCACTAAGCTCATAAAAATACAGTACTCAAGATATTGGCTCACATTGATTCAAATAAATGTTCTATCGTAAAAAATACTTTTTTATATAGCATTGACAAAAACATTAATGGATTTTTACTTGTGTGGTCCACTTGGAATATTGGTTGTTATAAATGTGGGAGGACCATCGGTTTTCCCTTGTTTTCAAAAATATTTTAGTGTTCTGGGTCATTTGAGACTTTTAGGGTCTGAGGAGCTTGTCTCATAAAATACGGTAGCCTGTTCTGTTTAAAGAACTATAAATAATATTATTTTCTTCAAAATGATTCTACGTTGTTGAAGTTTTGCCTGAGTAAGAAAGTAGCAATCATGAAAAATACTATATAAAACAAAAGAAATACAATGGGAAAACCTTGCCCTACAATTACCCCAGAATGATTCCCATTAATCGCCAAATAACGAGACTCCAAGGGGAATCCCAGGTCTCTGTACTTGTTAAATTCTCACTGCTGGATGATTCTGCTCTCCTCGATGTGCAGTCCATTCTGACTTACAACTGTGCTTCTGAGGCATGATAAACCAGTGATGAGGGAGCGTTAGTATGTAATCAGAGAATTCCAACCCCACCAGGTGGTGTAATTGCCCAAACTAAGGAAAAAAAATACCCTTAAATATACACACACAAAAAAAAATCCAGAAATATACAGTATCATTCTATCGGGGCAAAAGAGTTGCACACCCAATAATAAAATACTATTATTGCCAACACATTTGAAAATCTATGTTTCTGCTTGTTCTGATATATATTTCAAATGTATGACATGCTTAGCCAAATAAGAGTAAATTTGGCAAAAATGATTGGGATAACTGAAGATGAAATTTTCCGAAAGCATCTTTAGAGATGTGGGAGAAAGAGTTAGAAAATTTTTAAAAAATCAGTTTCTTTGAGCAAATTTTGCTTACCTGAAATGTTGTCCATTAAATAACCTAACCAGCCATACAGAAAGAAATGAGGAAGAGCACTGAAACCCTACCAGGTACTTTGAGAACAAAGTAAAGAAAGGAAAGCGTAAAATAGCATTGGCTAAATAAAGCTTACAGAACTAGGAAAGGACTAGAAGGGTAAATCTTTGAAAGAGAGAATAAGGTAAAATTCTTCCAAAGCCTATTAATATAACCTGTTCTTAAATGTAAAAATGTCTTTAGTTTGTAACAATTTTAATTGAAAAGTAATTATATACATTAATGGAGCATACAGTGAGATATTTCAGTACATACAGACTTTATGGCATGATCAGATCCGACTACTTAGTATAGTGTGAAATCGATTTTCAGTCAGCCACTTACTTAACAAAGAAAAAGTGCCAGGTTCTGGGCTAAGCAATGGCTAAATTGACACTTTTTCCTTCCCATAACACTCCCTGGGTCTTTACAGTGCTCCTGTCCTGGGCTGTGTTAGGTGGTAAAGTTGTAGGATGTCCCTTGATCCCCGCAGGGTGTCACTCCAGGACAATAATTATTTTTGTTCTGAGCCTGAAAGAAGTGGAAAGAGGAGGCCTTTAGGAAATTAGCAAAAGCCTTTGGAGTAGGAAATTTGAACCTCAGAATTTTCGTCCAAACCTGGGACTCTTCACCTCTATACTATCCTAATTGTTCTGTGGCTTTGTCATTAAACAAAACCAAATGGTGCCTAACAGGTGTATTTACATGTGTAATGATGCATAGTAAGGATTCAGGTAAGAACTGAACTGGGAACCCAAAATCACATCATGTAGGACATTTACATTCCCGAACTCATACAGCTCAGTGTTGACTCTAAACACGAAGCAACACCTAAAAATAAATAAATAGATAAATAAAGGAGCTCAGTGGCGCAGATAACTGAGAAGTTGTGGGGGAAAATGCTCTATGTCCTCCATAGCTTAACGCTGAGGCTGCCTGCAACCCTACTCCCCCTGGTGTCCCTCAGCTGGAGGAGATCCCCGGCCGTGGCTGCACCGTCGCTGTGGGTGTAGGCGCCTCATCCTTTCCAGTGGCGGTCAGGCTGGACGTCGATCCATGGTCAGGAGTTGGCGCCTGCTGATTGGATTAGGCCGAGACGCCATTCCCCATCCCGACTCACTGAATGGGTCTACAGGGCCGCAAGATCTAAGGATAAAAGAGGCGGATCCGTAACAACATACAGGGGCTGCTGATGAAGGACAGAAATGATGTTCAAAGGTCAGAAAGCCGCAGTCGTCAAAAGCTGCAGAGCAAATGAGCATGGCCGAGTCACCAACCATTTCTCTGGTCCTCATTTTCTTCATCACTAACATGATGGGGCAACCTAGAGGACTTCTGATATCTGAAGTTATGCTACTGAAAGTCCTCAAGAAAAATGTTGTTCTCTGCCAAACCTGACACCCCTGGCTTCCTCTTCCCCTGAACATCTGCCTTCCAGGTGCTTTGGACTGTCTTGTTCTTCCTCTTTATCCCAGCCTGGTACCTCCTCCCTGGAAACACTGAGGCCACTGAGGTCGTACAGCCTTCTCCCCAAACTTCCACCAATCTGACCTTCTGCCTTCTTGGTACTTGTGAGTATGTATGGATAAACTCCAAGAGCTGCTGGCCTAATGAATTACCACATTCTGTTAATGTCCCCGCATTCAACAATGGCTGCATATCCCAGAACGTGCAGTGTGTGCCTTTCATGACATTCAGCTGCAGCTGCTTAAATTTTTAATAGGCAACAAGCTCTTCTTTTATTACAGCCTTAAACTCATGTCCAGAAGCTTAGATAAATATAATGTTCTATAGACTGACAATTCCTACATGGGCAGGGAGTCTATCTTGCTCACCTTAAAGCCTATTGTGCTGGAGTTGCCAACTTATAAGATGAATATATACATACATATATATCCATATATGTATGTATGTATTCAGAATCTACTCCTTCATTCATACAATAAAAATGTAACCCCCAGCATTTTAACCCTAATAAGATTTTAAAAATATTTTTCCCACCAGATTAAACTTTGCTGGGAAGACCAAGTGAATTAATAATTAAATGTTATCAGGCCTGGGAGTATTATGTGCTGTAAGAACCTGCCACATACAGAAAGATGGTGTTGGTGTTGGTGCTGGTGTTGTTGGCGTAGGGAGCACGTGCAGACTTTCACGTAACAAGGGAATTCCTGCCCTCACTCTTATCTGGCCCTCACTGTACAAGACAGGGAACCTCGGAAGTTCCACAGAAGCCAAGTCACAGCAGAGTGAGACAAGATTTGAATTGCTCCAAATTCCAGGCTACTGATCCTTTTGTAATTACTGAGAAAAGCTGTCAAACCTAGATGTGTTATGAGTATGGAAAGAATGAAGTGCCTTCTCGGGGAAATTCAGGATGAAAAAAGCAAAGGCTGTCAGGAAGGTAATGATCCCCACAGCAAGGAGCTAAACAACTCTGCGCCCCTGGAGTGGGGCTGGGGCTCACTCAGGACAGGACAGCCGGACCCTCCAAGGCTCGCCTGGAGCAGGCACCAGGTGCAAATATAAGTCCTTTCCTCATTATTATTCATAACGGGCCCCTACAGACTCTACAAAGCAAAGCATCACTCACTAAGCTCAATACCCATGGACTTAAAATACGGCTTCCCACTGGTGTGTCACTAATTGCCAGGGAGCCGAAAGAAATGTATTTATAAACCATTATCCTGTGGAGGTTACCTCAGGCCACTTTAGGAGATGCTTTGCCCTAAAGAGATGCTGCTATAAAATTTTTAAAAGGAGCCTGCAAACAAGGAAGGGATACTTTTTCTCCCTCATTAAAATGTCACAAAATTCTGAGAGGAGAAAAAAACATTTAAAGAAATTCCAACATTTTACTGTCAAGGGTTTTGTTTTTATAACTTATTGAAGGAATAATAAGTGTATCATAAAAGTAGGTGTCATTTGATTTTTTTTTTCTGGTACTGGGGATAGAACTCAGGACTTTGCACTTGCAAGGCAGGCAGTGGAATCACTGAGCTAAATCCCTGGCCCTATAAGCCTTGTTTGAGAATGACCCATAAGCATTACTGCAGCTCTAAAGTTCTGTGATTATGTTTGACTGGGCCTTTGTTGACTTGAACTCATAATGAAGCAGCCCTCACAGTTTGCTCAGTGTTTTACTGCCCAGCATACAGAAGGACCTGGGTTTCATCCTCAGCACCACCAAAAAAAAAAAA
>NW_022900915.1:41911904-41959514 GCF_012274545.1 Fukomys damarensis
AACAAAAAAAAAAAAAAAAAAAAAAAAAAAAAAGAAGGAGAAGGAGGAGGAGGAGGAAGAGGAAGAGGACGAGGAGAAGAAGAAGCAATAAAGAAATACATGTAATATTGATGGAGAGAAATATTTTTTCAGGTTCCCTCTATTAAAACGAGAGAGATGCACTTGGTATCATGATGAATATTCAAAATATATCTCATCCCATGTCACTAATGTAATTGAGAAGATGGGATAGTGACATTTACATTTACTCCAACAAGGCTTTATCCAATGAAAGACATTGATTCCACAAATGCAAGCAAACATACACACCCAGATTTTTTATCCATATAGTGGTAGCTAAATAAATATAAAGTTAATTAACCAATTCTTGCAAGTAAAAAAAGTTATTAGCCTGAATTAGATATAAGATATATTCTATCATTTAATGTTTATAGTAATATATTTTATATATAATTACTTATACAACTCCTCCCAAGCAATTTATATGCTTCTGGGTATATTCATTATATGTAATGTATCTATATATTTATGTCTGTAGCAATTTACATATATATATATATTAGCCAATTATGTTTTTAGACATATGTGTCTGTTTTAACCCATGAACACATTTTGGTGTGGGTAGGGATAGAATAATAGCATTGTAGAAATCAACAGTCTTTTGATCTTTTTTATCAGTTACTTATTGCTCCCACCACCAAATAATGCAAGATAAAATAATTTTGAAAGCACCAAAACCAGCAACAGAAATCCATTTCCTTCATAAGAATGGCTGGAGCCTTATGCTTAGTATAGAATTCCTGTCACTTGAAAACACCAAACGCCTAGATTTTAATCAAAACTTCTTTGCATTTCTGTGCATAGGACTCTTGGCATTTATAAAGAGATAATAACCCCTGCCAAGAAACAGCAAAGAGCTGTGCTCGCCTTGCAGGAAAATGACTACGAGTGCCTCGGTCGTGAAGAGTACACAGCAGACATTTTATAGGAACCATATGGCCACTAGGATTTTCCTCCTGGGAAGTGTTGAGGGTTTTAGCAACACTTCTATCTCTATGTGGAGATAGAAGCAAGCAGTAAAGTGATCTGTCCAGTGACATAAGGCTCTATTATGAATATTCTATATTGTAAGAAGTTTAAAGGTGAAATGAGTATGGCGTTCACAGAAAAGGAGTAGCAGGGGTGAAGGGAGGTAAATTGAGGTATAGGGAATAATTTGAGTGAACGAAAGATTTTATGGATCCGTACAGGAAGCCCGAGGAAATAGAATGGTGAGTAAACAGAGCACGTATGCATTAAGCAAAAAATAGAACTGTACACCGTACACTGTGGAAGCACCTCACTGTTGAAAGACTGTGTATCTGTCAAAAATGCTTAGAATTCCAGAGGATTTGACAAGCAAAGGAAGTATTGAGCTGAAAGTCAGAACTGAAGAATCAAAATCGTACCCGCCCTTAAAGATGCACACTCTTAACAACAACTAAGTGAAGGCTGGTCTAGAATTTGTGCTGCCAAGCTAGGTAAAAACTCATGGACTGCCTATTACTTTTAATTCTGGATTATTTAGATGACTTTTATTGAACACCGAAGTAATGACGTTTAAATATAGCTACCAATTAATTCTTGAGCTCCTATCAGACCCCAGGTGATATTCTATGTTCTTAGAATTGTCATCTATAGTCAGAAACAACTCAATTCCTTGGTTAAACCATTCTTTTGAGAGTCATGTGATCGACTTTTCCACGTCAGCTCTCCAATTTGATAGTTATGAAATCTTGAATATTGTGTAAGTACGTACAACTTCAGTTTTTCAGCTGAAGTCTGACAATCAAGCTGTGTACTTCAAAGATCGGTCATGAGGATCAAATGGGACATAACGGAAGTTACACTGCAGGGAGAGCTAGTGCAATAATATGACCGCCGAATTATCAGGCTTCTATCAGCCCCTTTTCCAACACTTTACAAGATGGGATTATTAGTCCATTTCCCATCTCATCTAGTATGAAGCAAAGCTGGAATTTGTACACAAACATATCTGGCAAAATAAAACAAAAACAGGTTGAGGTCTATAAAATATATGCATCATATTACCCAGTAAAGATACCTGTGCTTATGACAGTATGATCAACTGTATTTGGACATTCACTGACAAAATTTTACTTTGGTTCTACTATTTGATTCTATAAAGTAGAGTAATAGAGCAGTAAACAATTTAAAATACATATGAGGGATAGCACTCTAAGAAAATATTTTTTTAATACAACAATTTAGTATAAGAAGCAAGTCAGCATTAAAAAAAGAATTTATCTGCAGAAATACGGGCATTGCAAAGACAGATTTTTCTACTGGAGCAGACAAATGATCATAATTATTTGCTCTTTTTGCAGTGCATGGGCACTATAATCACCTTTTTAAAAATTCTATCAGTTACTGCTTGTCGGGAAAGATATATCTTTAAAATTTCTTTGTGAAAAATTTTAAAGCTCTGCTGTCTAGGAAGAGTTAGAAAATGATTTCTAGAACTGGAAATGCTTTATTTTACTATGGCAAAATATTTTAAGATGGAAGTCCCAATTCTTTCAAATTAAAATTCCGGCAACTTATTTGTCCACGTGGTTTAATCTATTTTACTATACTAGGCTGTTCCCAGCTATGAGGTTCTTCTGGGAAGTATGATTATCTCCTTTGGTCAGCTTTGGAAGAACATGATAGAAGAGTAGAGGGAAACACATGGATCTATGTTTTTAAAAATGTATTTAGGCAAGCAGGCATTTTCCTCCAATACAAATGGATGTAAATCAAGCATTACAAGAACCCTGACCTTTGAAATTATACTTGCATAGTCAGATTTCCCTAACAAAGTGCATGTTTACAGTATCTTTTATTTAAATCAATAGCCTCTATGCTTGAGCAGAGAAAGGCAAAGGAAAGGCCAATAGCAAATAAAGAGAACCCAAATGATTTAGCTCAGCAGAGTGGAATAATGAGCCAAGGTCTCCCAGAGTCCAAGTCACTGTGCTATTTAGCTCAGCACTTCCGGAACTGTAGTAGCGCTTTGAGGTCAATACCATGCCATTCCAGGCTCTGCCAGAGTCAACTTAAGGTCTGTATCATTCAAATTGCTACTGTGGACCGACTGCAGCAGAGAGGGGGGTGTGAAAAACTAGGCGATTCATTTATGGCTCGACTGCAGTGTTAGTAGGTAGACATAATTTTCAGAGAGGGAGCAGTTATTAGATGTGTGTTGGACTGAAGTACACTGAAGCACTGAATTGACAGCATGGAATAAAAAAATACCTGAGTAGTATCCTTCAAATATATTAGCAGATGTAGAAAAGTCTCTGAACTGTACCAATTTATATCGCAATTATTTGGGTCCCACTAATAAAGACGCTGTGGAAGTTCAAAATTCTCAGCATTAACAACAAATCCAAAGGCTCCCCATGCACCATCAATGGTTTAAAGCAGAGTCTTATAGTCATAATTTGCAAATTTGTAGGTATGATGCTTAGAGTTTGAGTTAATCAAGTTTCATATCTATTAGGAACTCTACCTTGTACTAATCTACCAAAAACACAGCATTTAAAAAGTCCTTTGAAACCAGGCATGGTGGTGCATGAATGTAATCTCAGCACTCGGGAGGCTGAGGCAGGAAGTGAGTTCAAGACCAGCCTGTCAACATAGTGAATTCCAGGTCAGTCTCAACTACATAGTGAGACTCTGTCTCAAAAACCAAAAAAAAAGTCCATTGAAATCAGAGAATTGTTAGGTGAGAAAAAATTCAGGTGAATCAGCCACAAATATTTGAAGAGCAGTGTTGTTTCCTCTTAGATATAAGGCTATGAAAGCCTGGCACCAACTGCTTGAATCCATCCTCTGACATGTTACAGGAGCGATGGAGCTTTCACTTGCTCTTTGCTTCCCACGTCACCGGTGAAACATTATGATGAGATGAATCATCTTGATGATAAGCTAGTGCAATTCACCAATTTCTTTTCTTTTCCGTTTCCCAACTATTAGCCTAATTATTAAGTCGTGGATGACTCTGACCCATAGGAAAAAATACATAACTTATCAAACTCATCCAGAGTTTGAAATCCTTGCTTAACGATTGATGTCAGTAAATTGAAAATGTTAAGAAAATCCTTTGGCACTGCAGATTCAACCCAAGGGATTCTAAACATACACTACTCGCTTATAGTGTTTGGAAGATGAACCCATCTTAATGGTAGCCAACGAGGGCTAGAAACAAATTTTCTCACTAATCATATGATATTTCATTGAACTTACTCCTCACTAAGAAAGCAAATCAGAATAGTTAACATGTCCATAGCCAGTACTGCATATCAAAAAGGTCTAAGAACTTTGACTATGTATTGTATTTACACCTTTCAATCTTACATTCTGTAATTATCTGCAATTGTCCCAAGTTTGCAGGTGAAAGACAAGACGGGAAGGTACAGAGGAGCTAAGTCATTGTGGCACTGTTGGGCACCTACTGAAGAACAGGGTAGGAATTCAAATTCAGACACCATGTCACCAAATCCAGACTCCTGACCATGGTGCTTCTCGGAAACACACACATCCCCAGTTTCTGTGAGAATAATTCACTGCTTCCAAAACTTTTTTCATGTCACGGCACACACACTCACACACACACTACACACACACACCCCAGATGATCGCCTTCAGAGTGAGTCAAAAGAATGTGGTTGCTTGTGGCCAGAGAGGCCATCCATGGGCTTCTGGCTGCCCTGGAGGAAGAAGGATCAATATCTTGGCATAAACTCTGTCATTGGGGGCACAGGAATATATCTTGGCACAACAGTTGCTCCAATACAATTCTCTGTTAACTAGCTACTGAAAACAGATTCCCAGTGCAGGAACAGATTAGGAAATATACCACCTAAATTACTATCGGTTTTAGAAACAGGAGCCAGCTAACCTATGAGGGAGGATGGACAAAATTATGAAAAAGACCAGTTCACATGACGATAAGATCGATCAGGCCAACTGTTAGCTCTCAGGTCATCTTATGCAAGTCATGAACAGGTGGTGAATCCTTAAAAAAAAGACCCTTATATATAAGTACACGATAGTTATGTGTTAGGTTATTTCTGCCATTACCTAGCTGGGCCCCTGAGTTTTTCTGTGATAGCAGATACTTCTCATTGTGCAGACTTTGGATAAGTGCAGGACAGAAAAGCATGATCCGTGCATCCAGGATAAGTAATTTGCAGCATTGCAGGTGGATCCAGATGGCAGAGAGAGAGACTGTGTGTAAGACTGCTACCTATTATTAATTTAGTAAGCCAGTGATGCCAGCCAGAGCACTTGTAAGCAGCATTAGAGAAAATGCTGCAGACCTGAGTGATTTTTCCTTTCTCCCCCACTGAGCTTCTAAGGATCCTTTTTGCCTTTAGGGTCCTGCAAGTGTTAAGAGTAAAGCAAGGTATTATTACACTGTGCCCTTTTCACATGAAATCTTTCATCACAGGGCCAGAAAATCTCCAATGATCAAGGTACTTCCTTTGAAGGGACTATTTACAAATATCCTTGTTCCTGACAAAAATTACTCATAAGTGAGGAGCTTTCTCATCTTCAAGGAGAAAACCTTGTCAAATGCCCACATTCGCTTGAACAATACCTGCCTCTCTGATTTTCTGATATACTAGAAATTTCATCTGCCAAAGATGCTATACATTCAGAGCTTCTCTCTTTATGACTTTAATAAATGCAACTCTATATCTGTCTTTCTTTGACATATTAATTTAAGTGTCTGTTATGGAGATGTATCTAACATTATAGACTGTTTAATCCACTCCTTCATGCATTTAAAATATATGAGTTTTGACAAAATAGCCCTGTTTAAGAAACTGGAAAAGCAAGGAGGAATAGGATACTGTTTAGTTCTCCAGGAG
Organism: Fukomys damarensis; assembly: GCF_012274545.1. Taxonomy (NCBI): domain Eukaryota; kingdom Metazoa; phylum Chordata; class Mammalia; order Rodentia; family Bathyergidae; genus Fukomys; species Fukomys damarensis. The sequence goes on from NW_022900915.1 coordinate 41,917,826, forward strand.
CTTGTGACCCAGGGCACAGAGCCATTTGTGTACCCAAATGAGTGAGTCACTCTCTCATAGGCTACTGTTCTCATTTAAAATTCTGACTGTTTTTACCCCCTTCTTTTAAAGCTTACCTCTTCAATATCATACATATTAATTTTTCACGGAAATAAGCTACTGATAATGATATTCCTTCCAGATGTGATTGAGAATATTGAAAATATTTAAACACTAATTATTATTCAAATATGCATTGCCATTAATCCTCCTCAAAATCCTCCCCGCAGTTAGAACACACTGATCTTGTTCTTGCCATTTGCCAGGGCAGTTCTGCAGGTCCTCTTTCACGAATGCCTTTACAAGGCGCTATCAACAGCACAGTATATGCTGCCGCTGAGCGCCATCCGATGGGAAGGCAGCTCATAAAAACATTGCAATGCATCCTCGTCCACCTTAATGCCCAGATCTGGCACTGTGTGACTTCTGGCTCTTCCCCAAAGTCAAAATGACCACGAAAGGTAGGTTTTGATTCAATTAAGGATATTGAGGCAACCAGGACAGTGCAACTAAAGACATTTACGAGAGAGGACTTCCGGTGCTGCTTCAGAAAGTGTGACAAGAATGATGGGCTTGTTTTTAAAGTGGGGGGAGGGTTTGAGAGGGATTGGTAGTGATGTGTCTTTTCCTGTAATACATTTTAGGTGTAAATATTCACCATACTTTTCAATCACATCTCAGATCTCATTAACAAGATTCTACGTATTAATCCTAGGTTCCCAGCTTGATGCTAAACGACACAAATCTCTCTGACGTTCCCCAGGAATTGTGCTTTGCTGTGAAACTTGCAGTAAAGATTATGGGCTTTCTGGCAGCTTCTCGGAGGCCAGGGACACTATCATGTTGTGCAGAATGGGTTTTACTAAGGTACTTTACGTTGGATAAATCTAAGAGCAAAAAAATATATATATCAACTCTGAAATATATAGGATAGAAATAAAGAGTTTTCAAATCCTAGCTATACCATAATTCCCTGAACTGATGCTGAACTTTCAGCTTCAAAACAACAATTCTTAACCTGTTCTACTACCTTTAAAAGCTACTGCGAGTGTTCTCTTTGGGATCATAAAAGACTGTATTTCCTGAATTGTTTAAATCTGTTTTCTGAGCCTCCTCTCTTATGAATGCAAGTGGGTATAAATTTTGAAAAATTCTAAGTCAATAATTTGTCATAACAGTACCTTTATTTAGATTGTTACATGAATTTCTTTAAAAGGAAGAAAAACAAAACTGTATGGATTCATTAAAGCTATCCAGTACATTATAATTATAGGATTACTCAAGAGCTCCTTCAAACAGCTGCAAGTATTTAAAACACACACACACACACACACACACACACACTCCCAGGATCGTGTGTGCTCGTGTAAGCACACACACATTCCTTGTTTATTAACACCTCTTACAGAAACACATTCAAAGAGAGGAGAATGTGGGAAATTTAAGTCAACAAGAGGCAGAGAATTTTGGGTAAAATAATGATACAAGCAAAGTTGTCTTCTTGTAGTTTTCACAACTTTCCTTTAAGAAGAAAAATCTTAAATAGGGGAAGGGATCTATGCATCTGGAAATTAGAAAGGTGTCATTGAATCAGTTTTGCTCAATTTCTTTAAGACAGGACTGAATAAAGATGCCTAGAGAGCTGAAAAAAACTCTGTTTAGGAGGTAAGTGTGAGAGAATGTAAGAATATCTCATGTAGTTCCATTCACACAGGGCTGGGTTACAGGGAGCAAAGGCAGGATGAGGTAGACCAGCTGGCCACATCAAGGAAAATCTCTGTGGCTATAAAGGTTTTATTCTAGAGTCAGTTCCCAGAAGAAAAAAATATCAACAAGTGAAGACTTCTTTGAAGAACAGATTGCTCAGATTTCGTTAGTGAGTAAGGCAGCTACATAAAGGTAAAGATCACCGTGGATGGCAGTGGATTCCTGTCATGTTGGATAACAAAATCAGGCAATTTTCTAAACTTCTGCTTTGGTATGACAAAAAGTAATAATTTAATAATCAATATAATGGCATTTTGCTGTCACAATTTTAAATTTTGAAACATTTACAGAATACATTTCATTTTAACATGGTATTTGAAGTGTATTAAGATACTGTCCACATGAACTAAATGTTGCCTGTACCAAAGGAAGCATGCACCATATAGTTCTTATTGTGTTTCACCACTTTATTTCTTTAACCTTTTTAAGTTTATAGGAACATTTTAGGTATATAATACAGTTGCATTCATCATTGGGATCTTGTACCTTTACATGACAGGTCTTGGTTCTTTTTTTCCCCCATTCCCCAGCCCTCCCATCAGCCCCTCCACCCTTCCCATTTTACAAAGACATTGTTTCCATGTTTTTCCTTTTCACATATTTTTTCTTTTCCCTTTTTCCCTTTCCCCTACCCCACCACCTCCTCTACTCTTTTAGACCTTTCCTTCCTATTACACAATATCAATTATAAATTTTAATCCTTATTTACACTTTCAGTTTTCCACATCAGAGAAACTAATTGGTATTTACACATGTGTAACTTATTAATTTCACTTAAGAGTATGGCCTCAATGTGCATCTACTTAGCTATAAATCTCTCCAGTTTCTCATTTTTTATGGCTGAGTAGTACTCCATTTTATTTATAAAAAACACATCTTTTTTATCCAATCTCCAATTGATTGGCAACTGAGCTGTTTCCAAATTTTAGCTATTACAAACTGTGCCGCTATAAACATGTGTGAGTATATATCACTGTGATATGATTCTTTTAATTCTTTTGGGAAGATACCCAGCAGAGGGATGGCTGCGTCAAATTTAAAATATAAATAAAAACTTGACGTAGTCACTTAGACAGACTTGGAAGTACCAGTACCTACTGTCTGATTATTAGTTTTTTAAATCACAATTTCAATGCAGGAATATGAAGTCCCTTCAAGATTAGAGACACAACGAATACCTTAGACCAGTGCTATTCCAATTGCTATCACATGGTGATAAAGGCCAAGGTTCATAGAGTATAGCTGAGTGGCAGAGCACTTCCTAGCATGGACAAGGTCCTGGGTTCAATCCCCAAGACCCTACAATATAAAAAAAGTAAAAATAAAAAGCAAACTTTTTATTGAGTTTATTGTTGTTAGTAAAGTCTCCAGAGACAATGAACTCACTTATTATCTGTACCCTGAGCTTTGACAAGGACAGTAAAGAGTAGATTTTAGATTGGATTTTGCATATATTTATTTTAGTATAGTAGAATGCAGACCTCAGAAATTAATCTAGACCTCAAAGAAAGAAAAATAAAATGAAAATAATTTAATGAAATGTGTTAGATGTGGAAAACTGTACTAAGTATTCCATGATTAAAAAAACTACATTAAGAAATCACAAAATTAATAACAAATACAATTTTAACACATTGTTTAAACTGAAGAAAAGCCAAATCATTATGAAAGGCATTTGGTGAATGTAAAATGTAAATAATGAAGACACAATTGCATAGTATATCCTAGTTATGACTCTTACATTTCACAAAATAGAGAGTTGTGACATACTCAACTAGAATTTGGGAAAACAGATCACTTTCAAAAGAACAAATTCAAATTGCATTTAGATAAGTGCTGTCTATCACTAAGAAGAGAAAACAACAATGGAAAGAAAAGGAAACAATGAAACATTTACCCCAAAACTTTTTTACCTGTCTTTGATATTTTTGTGAAAAAGCTATAAAAAGACATTTTTAGTAATTCTAGTGTTCCAAAAATATATATGTGCTGCTTTACTCTTTCTGAAAACTATATGACACTGTGTTTCAGCTCACAAAGTGATGACTAGAAGTCAAAATGGGGCAAGAATGAAAACTGATTGTCAATCACACACCGAAAAATAGCAGGAAAATGAAGGGGAAAGTCAAGTAGGGCTGACTTCTGAAACAAATAAACATTAAAAAAGCATCAAATGGTGTGAGGGTAATCAGCACAAGCACATCAGGTATGATATGATTTGAAGTAGATGACTTTTTTTTGGTACAGGGGATCAAGCTGGGGACCTTGCATTTGTGAAGCAGGCACTGGCACCACTGAGCTAAATTCCTGGCCTGTTGATGCCTCTTAATGAAAGGCAAAGACTGCTAGGCAAAGGTAAGAAAACAAACACAATCTGTGCAATCTAGAGGTGGGTGGTATCACATTCTCCTTTTAGATTAGAGCAATCAAATAAATGCTCATCCTTTTATCACACAGTTTACAAGATGAGTGCTCTAAAGTGAAGCACTCCATAGCCATTGTTGGTCTTAGACTTTTCATTTTTGAGCTCTAAATCCCACTTACACGACCCCCAGTCTGTCCACCTCTTGTCCTAGTCCTTTCCATGGTTTTCTCAGGCCAAGCTTCCCAGACAGGCAATGGCAAGAGCTACAGTCCTGGCTGAATCTTTGGTGCATGGAAGACGCTAGATCACCTTGTTTGTGTCCTTCACTGAGTCTTAAGTCTCACTGCCAACCTCTTGGCCTCTCAGATTTCCAAGAAGCCCTTACCTTTATGCTTGTAGAAAGCTCGATAACTCTATCTTTATTAGACAGAATAGTGTATCCAGTGTTGAAACCACAAATAGGCTTCCATGCAACCTTTGCTTTTCCATAGCCTTATAATTATCACTACTCAAGCAATCCTATTACTCTGGTAATATCACCTTTTAGCAAATCCAAGGTGCAGACTTTGAAATGTCAGTACTTGTTTCTCCCTCTTCTATAAGCTTTATAGGACTGAAAGGAAGCCAGAGATTGTATTTTCCCAGAAATATAAATTATGCTCATATTTCTTTCCATGTTCTTCCCCAGTTCTTCAAGACAGATGCTGCTTTGATTAATTTATATTTTAAATTACTCTTATTACTTCTATCACAAAAATGCTGTTTCTCTAAGTATCTAAAACTAAATTAGGTTAAAGATTTAAAATAAGAGGACAAATACTTACCTGGGAACGGCAAACAAAAAGAGCGTGCGAATAATAAATATCAGCCCCAAATGGAACTAAACTAAAGGAAAAGTATTTAATCAGAAACGCATTATTGTGCCGTGGCTGGAGCACAGTGGTTGAATGCCTTTACCGTGTGCATCAGGCCTCAGGTTCAATCCTTGGGATTTAGCTCAGTTGCGTCATCACCTGCCTCACAAGTACAAGGTCCTGAGTTCAATCCCAGGGTACCAAAAAATCAAACAACAGAAAATAATAATTAAAGTACAGTTGCACTGTCACAAACATAGGAGATACCAAATGCAAATCAAAGTTCCAGGGCCAGGAATTTAGCTCAATGGTTCTGTCACCTGCCTCATAAGAGCAAGAACACAACTTCAATTCCCAGTACCAAAAAAAAAAAAGGAAAATAAACTTCCAGTATTCAACTATACTATACACACACACCAGTGTACACACTCATTTATAAATACATATATAACTATATTTATATATATGGCATCATTTCATATCAAGGGGGAGAGAATGGATTGGGATTGATTATTCAGTAATCTTACCTTTTTTACTTTCCACTCCAAAATATATTCCCAGCTCAGTACAATATTAAATAAGAAAATGTTGTGTGCTTGTGGAAAATGGGAGGGGAAATGATTATACTGATAATTTCAGAAAATATTAAAGGTAGAATAAAATAGTGTTCAATTTAAACAATTGTGCTTACCCCAATATTTCACAAACAAAATTAATAGGAACTATAGGCAAAAGATAAAGCTCAAAAAAATAGCTCCACTGTGCATAATAAAGAGAAGGTAACATCACAGGACTCTTCAGTTAAAAAGAGGCTTCCCGTTTTCCTTAGATCCCACAGACAATGGGTTCTGATCACCTGATCTTTAGCTGGCCTCTCCTGCCCCCCATCTGAATGCAGCTCTAAAAAAATATCCCTGCGATTAATAAGCAGGAAGAAATACAAATAAATGTTATTTCTATGGGACCGTGTGAGTTGTACCTATTTTTTCAGGTTTCTGTGTTTTTAACGATTTTGCAGGCCAAACGTACTTCTATTTTAAACTTTGGAAGTATCTGTGTCAATTTTTGAGAGTCAGAAGCTATTATGACCAGATGTGATCAAAGAGATGCGTATTTAAAATGAGGTCACACAGATATGCTTTCTTTTCAAACTGCAGACTTTGATGCAAAACCCGTTTTCTAAATTGCATGTCAGCCTCCTCTCATCTTGAAGTTTTGGGAAATCTGCTCAGCTCTGCCCCACCTTGATATCATTTCCCAGCTGTGCTGTAGCCCCAACTCAGTCTGTGCTTCCTGCTCAAACTACCCAATCTCCTTCTTGTTCCTAATGGTGAGCATAGTGGACCCATCCTAAAATCTCAAAAGCTGATCTTTGCCAGGTAAATACAAGAACAAAGGAAAGAGAGATGGACAGAAAAGATGATGGGTTTTCTATTTTACCCCTCCAGTGATAAGAATAGATTTGAAGTAGATTCTGTGTGCTGTGTAGGTCATACTGCTTTTTTAAAAAAAGATAAAAGCTTGGGTTCAGTGGAAGATTATTTCTCAAATTATAAAGATTATATTATTGAGTAAAAAGTAGGATTGTCAAAAAGGTAAAAGAGAAATCTGTTTGGGAAAACCCTCCCACTATTTTCAAATCTGTGAAGAGAGAATCTCTCCAGAGTTTTGTGTTATGCACACAGCACATCTTTCTAAAGTTAATGCACCTCTGTTTGTTTCCATTTTATGCTTTAATCTCTCTGGTTAAGCTTCTCCTCCAGTGCACCTGCACAAGTCCACCAAAATGCATGGACTCGGTGGAGATTTCTGTTTGTCCCAAGGACAGGGACTCCACCCCATGTGGGCGAGAAGATAGAAAAATGACTCTTCTCACATTTGAGGACCCGGAGAGAAGCGAATATAGCACATGCAAAGAGCAAGAACTCTTGGTAACAAAATCAAGAGCCATCTTGGTCCCTCACCAAACCCACCTCCCCAACGGCTTAGTAATCAAGGCATGAAAGCTGGAGCATCACCATGGACCCTGCATGCTAGCTGAGGCATGGTGGCAGGGAAGGTGTGCGTGCCTTCGTCCCTCTCACTGTTTAGGAAGTGCATGGCAGATGCTTCAAAGTGGATGATTCATAATGAAGACAGGCAAGCAAAACACTCTGTGAGAAAAATTCATTATCTTCTAGCTCTGAGTGTGTTTTTGGTTCTAACATTTGGATATGAACGATCTGGAAATTTACCTCAAACTGTAGCCCTGTGGTGAGATTCAAAACTCTTGGGGACTAGTCTGGGATCCACTTCTGAGGAATCACTGCAAGTTATTGCCTCTCTGTTACCTCTGCTTCCTCCAAGGGAAAACCAAGGAGATCAGAGACTTGAGTCTAGGTCCCCTCACAGCATAACAAATCAGAGCCTTTAGGAGGTTGACTTTAAATAGTAAAGTCTCTCTGTGAAGAATCGCTGTCCTAATCCCACAGCGCAGCTCATCTCATAACTCACTCCGAACTCCAAATAGCTCCTCTCCCTGGCTCATAAACCCAGAGCTCGGATCATTCCTGCTCTGTCTTACAGACAGGTGCTCACCTCAGAGTCTTCAGCTCACTTTCTACAGAAATGAGAACTGCACGTGATGTTTACCAAAAAGAAAACAGAAGCAAAAACAAACAAACAAACCCCCACCAAAACCTGTGACCAACCAAATTAATTAAGACTCTACTGAAAGGCATGGGCTGTTCCCCACTTCATTCCCAGCTACACCCCTCCAGCCGCCAAGGTTTCTCTGCCCCTCAAACTCTGGTTGGCATTTTCTTTGTGGAAATCCAGTAGGAGGCAGCTGAGATGTCAGAATCCAAATGCCTAGCTACAGACAGGACTTGGGGAGCTGGCTCTCACTACTTTGACTGCACTCACAGGGAAGATGGGCCCCAGGCCAACAACAAGAATCACAGACCGGTTTCCAAGCAATTAGTAATTAGGCACAAGAACCAAAACATCCGAGCATCTTGATTGGGGCCTTTCTCTGTGTATGCGATCTCTCTAGTTGATTCATGAGTGAATATGGCTTCATTTACCCTCCTTGAGGACACAGCTGTGGAAAAAGAGAGATCACCAAGGCACATCCTGTCCCAGCAAAGTACTTTTCTCTCTCCTCAGCATCTTCTCTGGCTGGGCCCTAAAATGGCACTTCCTGTGGGAAGTCTGATCCTAACTTCCAAGCTCATTGGAGAATAAGGTTGAAGGACTCTGTTTTAACTCTTATTTTCTGTATTGTCACCCCAAAGGTGGAAGCATTCCCAAAGCACACTTCTCAAAAGGACCACTTTGTCTCTAAATAGCCCGCCTGTTTAACAAGGTACAGTTTTCTTTGGCCGCCATTTCAAACCCTCCTCCAGAGGCCTCATGCCCGTGGTTGCTTGTCTCTGGATGTTGTACACATGGCCCAGATGAGATGTCTGGGAGGGCATCTCCCCAGTCACTGTGTCTTAAAGGTAGGCTAAATACACTGAATTAGGCATTTCAAGCTGAAATGGGCTTTGACATGCCCATGCCCAAGGAGAAGGATTTCCGAGACGAGATCAAAGTTATTTACGGGTGTGGTGAAAACCATAGATTCCCAAACTGGGAAAGTCTCTTAAAAGAGTAAACTCAGTGCTGCTCTCGAGAGGGCTCCCTTTGTGTTCTGTATAAATAGCTGCTTTTAAAAAATCACACAATCACAACTTACCTGTAGAAAAGAGGCAGTATGTGGATGTTACTTATGATAGATTCAAATATCTCAGCCCGGTCCCTGGATTGCTTGTTACATGGGTTCTAAGGCTGACTGGATTTCTGCAGTTGGAAGGTTATATTGATTAATGAAAAAAAGGCTATCGTGACCCATCTCATAACTGAAATATTCTGCTTGAGAAGTACTCATCCAGAATCCAGAACCCTGAACTAAAAAATAAGAAAAATGTAGTTTTAGAACTGAGAGCTCACTGTTCTTCTTAATAATGTTTCACTTGCCAAAGCACTGTAAAAATAGTAAAAACAGAACTTGCATGTTCCTCACATCACAGTCTAAATCCGACTTGTGAGTCAAAATGGTTCTCAAAGTCTAGTAAAGCAAAAGAAAGGAGATTAACAAAGAAAACACCCCTTAATTTTGGAGAAGGAACTATTCAAAATGAATCATTCTTAATAATGTTTTCTTGTTTTGCAGGGCCAGAAATGGGAACCATAGAACCCACAGGATGGACACAAAGCAACTCTAAAGTGGAAAGCAATTTTAATCTTGAAAATGTAACATTGAAATTGCAGAAAGTGCCATTTTGTCAAAATTACTGTTGACCCTTGTAATCTTCCACCGTTTGCAGTTGTACTTGCAAAGATTTCTGTGATTGGATCTGCATCGGCTTTTAACCTGAAATTTATAATGAGAAGCTATTAAAATTAACTTGAAAAGACAAAAGCACAGATTGCAGCAAATGCAAAGGCAGTCATAGGCACCTAAAAAATGAACCATTTCATCCCTCAAAGTGTGGTGTGCAGACACCAACAGTCACAGCAGCACTGGGTGATATGTCCAGAAGGCAACTTCTTGGTTACTACAGTAGACAATGAGCCAAAACTGTGGAACAGAGCCCAACAATGAAGCCTTGACAATCTTCCTGACTACATTTTAGCTGAACTTTCGGGATGATTTATCTATGGGGAATTTCTACAGTGCTTCCAGGGAAGAATGGGATATTCTCTAGATCCTAAATGTGCTCACCAGATATGACCACAGTGATTCCAGATAAAATCACTACAGAAGAGAATTTTATTTTATCTCCAAATTTTCATTTGAGCCAAACTCAATGTGAGTACCTGTATCAGTCAGCATTCTCATCACTGGGACAGAATGGCTAGACTATTTCCAGTCTGGAGACCCAGACTCTCTGGTTCACAGTGGATGTGTTCTGCTTTTCTAACGACTGCAGAAATACCACCAAATCAACAGTCATCTGAAAGCCCCTCTGGCTAATCAAGCCCAGAGCAACTAGGCAAAGCCTATTCTTCAGCAAGTCTTCAAATAACTTGTTCCCCGTAGAAGGCACCGCTGATATCTGATGGCATTTTAGTAAGGATGACCATGGCTTTCCAGTCCAATCTAGGAGGCTCACCTGCTGTGGCAAAAGTTTGTGTCTTGCAACTTCAGTCAGGTGACAAAAGGAGGAAGTGTCACTGTGGATCCAGTGATCTTTCAGGGAAGGGCAAGTGACCGGTTTGCAGGGGTGGAGCTCTCCTGTTCACAGCTCTGGGCCAATGGCTTAGATCTGGCTGTGCTGTGTTCCCCACTTTGGCTTCTATTGTCCTGGATCTCCCTAGGAGGTGACAAGTTCCCTGTGTGCCACCTTGTGATCAATGTGCCTTGTGTCTGTCTTCTAATAAGAAAAAGAAGAGAAAGAAAGAAAGAAAAAAACAACAATGAAAACAAAACCAAACAAACACATAAAACATGGCTTGCAGAAAATCTTAGAGTGGGCAAAAACTCCACACCAAATTCAGTCTCATTTCTCCACAACTTGCTCTTTCTTTGGAGGATAACTTTATTTAAATTTAGCAATTTTCCACCTACAGACTTACACCTTATATTTGGGAGTTTATTTTACTTTAGGTATTATACTACAGAATTACTTCAGTAAGTCTTTTTTCCTTGTGAGTTATCAAGCAAAAACATCATAATGATAGCAAAACATAATAGAAAATTAACCTAGAGTACTCATAAGTCCCTTAGCTCTCCATGGCCATGTTGATAATTAGTAAGAATCTATAACATGTGTTTTTGTGAGTAACTGTCATCTGATTAACCTTTTGGTTATTCATGGCTTCAGTTATAAAAGAAAGCGTATATAATACCTTCGGGCATCATCTCTCCTTACAGGGTATTTACATGTATCTACATGCACACCACTGCAATATTTACCAAAAAGTTTCCAGTAACATATTTTGGACAAAAACTAGTATTTTGGGGCTGAAAGATATGTTCCAAAAATACAATTAGGGAGTTTTTTCCTTTAAAAATATAATCAAATGCAGGGCATGGTGGTGCATGCCTGTAATCCCTGCACTTGGGAGGCTAAGGCAGGAGGATCACTGTGAGTTCGAGACCAGCCTGGGCTACACAGTGAGTTCCAGGGCAGTCTCAACTACATAGTGAGACCCTTTCTCAAAACAACAACAACAACAACAACTAGTTTATATTTTTGAACAGATGACAAAAAAAAAAGGAATTGAAGCCTGGTTATGATTTTAACTCTTGAGTTGTAAGAGCCGTGGAATGACAGGAAAGCCAAACTCTATTCATGCTGGCTGCAGTCCAACTCTGTGCTAGAATTACTGGTTCCAAGTCCTTGTAAATATAACTGTTTCTTGGAGTAAAAACTGGTCATGGAAGATCTAAAGCTCTTGATGAAAAATTCTTATGATTTGAAAGCCCATATACAAATTACACAAGTGCAAAGATAAGTTCTATCTTCTTTCAAGCTTACAGACACAGCAGGAAAAAGCCCACACTCATATGCCAAAAATAAAGCATTTTCTAAACTAGTTGTGGAACAAGGGCACAGATGGAGAAGAGAGCACTGAATGAAAAATATTTTCATAAGGGGTTTCAGAAAATGACCCCGAAAAAGCTATGACAATTCATCTATTAAATACAAAGTCTTGTTCACAAAGCAAATAATCTTTCATCACATCTGAAGATAGAAATTGATTACATAATCTCTGAATTCAATGATGGTCTACCATTAGTATGCATTATCTCCTGTAAATAAACTATGAAGGAGCTTCAAGAGTGAGGAGACCACTTCCATTCCTTTTTAGTAGTAACTGCTGAGCACTTGTTGTACAGCAAGCAAGCACTGTGTTAGGTACTCAGGTGTTTGGTTGCCAAAGAAAGAGACACGAATTTATTCCCCATCCAACGTATATTCACATAAGGGAAGTAGACAATGTGGGAAACAAACAGCAGTGGGAAGAGCTGTAAAGAGAAATAAAGAAACTGGGGTGCAGGGGTGGGGCGGAGCGATTGTAGGTGCGCCGGAGGACAGACATAGGCGGATGTCTGGTGGGAGGGGAGGAGCAAGAGCAGAGGCTCCAGCAGGCAGTTGGCCAGGAGGTCCTCCATGGTGTCAGCGTAGAGCAGCCTCATGCGTAGGCGCTCTGCAGCCACGCTGTGCTCCTCTTCTCCTCCTCTGTGCGCGGGGTGATCTGCTTCAGCTTCACCTGGTGACCAGCGGACGGTGGGGCGCTCGGGACAAGTGTCCCGGAACAGCGCCCCCGCACTCCCGAGGCTGGCACCCCCTGGCTGGGCCCCTCTCCGCCTGCTTCCCTCTGGACTGCTAATCCCTATTCATCATCCACTCCTCCGAAACCCTCCTTGGGCAAAGGATCCAGAGAACAGAGGGCCACTGTGGAAGCTGAGGCTGTTCTGAGGCCGTTCCATCTGTGATGTGCAGGGAGGTGGGGAAGGAGGGGTTGGACGGCCAGGCTGTCCTCTCGGAGCCCGCCATGACGGGTGGTACTGAGGGGTATAGGACATCACTGCAAGGACACTCTCACTTTGAGTGACAGAGGAAGCATGATAGGGGTCTGAGCAGAGGTCAAAAGATGGTCTAACTTAGGTTCTTGAATTTTCATTCACATACCCATGAAGAAAGCAAATGTAAAAGTAATCCCTCTGCAGAATAATAAATGTATTCACAGGGTGTTACTGCCTAATAAACTCAGAGTGCCAACTGCACACCAGGTCTTCTAGCTGCTTCCCAAATGGGTACAGGCAACCACTCCAATAATTTACTTAAAGAAACTGAAGGTGCAATTGTTTAAGCAACGAGTCCATCTTACAAAGCAAGATGCAGCACAGCTGGCCTTGAAACCTGAGATTCCTTAATGCTCACTCTCAGGAAGGGAACTTGGGTCTGCTGGCTTCCTGGAACCTCCAGGAGAGCCCGGCAGAAGGGCACTTTTGCTCTGTCTGGAATGCAGAAGGCCCCACTGAGAAGGTAGCAGCTGAACCGGGACTCAAGACTGAATAACTTTCCAGGAACAGGATGGGCCAGTTAATCAAAGAGAAACATGGTTGTGTGGGAAAGCGCTTTGTGACTCTACAGTGTAGAAGCCAAAGCAGAGGCCTGGAGGAGAACCTCACTCCACGAAGAATGGCTGCTGTCAAGAAATCAACCAATAACAAGTGTTGGTGGGGCTGTGGGGAGAAAGGAACCCTTCTCCATTGTTGGTGGGAGTGCAGACTGGTGCACCCACTATGGAAATCAATATGGAGATACCTCAAAGAGCTTGGATTGGAGGTTCCATTTGACCCAGCCATCCCTCTGCTGGGTATCTTTCCAAAAGAATTAAAAGAATCATACCACAGCGATATGTTTGCACCCATGTTTACAGCGACACAGCTTGCAATAGCTAAAATGTAGAAAGAGCCTAATTGCCTATCAGTTGGAGAATGGATAAAGAAGATGTGGTTTTTCTATAAGATGGAGCACTACTCATCCATAAAGAATGAGAAACTAGAGAAATTTATAGCTAAGTGGATGCACATAGAGGCCATACTCTTAACTGAAATAAACAAGACACAAATGTGTAAATACCAAATAGTTTCGCCAGTGTGAAAAACTAAAAGTGCAAGTAAGATCAAATGATATAATTGACAATTTGAAACTGGAAGAAAAGGGCTAAAGGTGTAGGGTAAGTTGGAAGAGTAGGGGAAAGGAAATAAGGGAAAAGAAAAAAATATGAGAAAATGAAAAAATAGAAATAAAGTCTTTGTATATAGGGAACAGTGAAGGGGGTTAAGGGAGAGCAGGGATATGGGGAAAAAGTGAGAACCAAGACTTGTCATGTTAAGGTACAAGATCCTAATAATGAATGTAACTCTACTGTATACTTTAAAAGTACGAATAAACTCAATGTGGAAAAAAAAGAGGTCCTGACTCTACAGAAACAATTTCTCCTTTGTGGAGGTCATTCGTTTCCTATAAATACACTGAAGGTCAGAGGAACCCCACTGAAATATTTAGTCATACACAGTGAGCATGTGTGTAATTCTGCAGTTACTGGAAGACCTTCCCCCGTGGGCAGGAACCTGCTACCCTCTTTACCATGACTTCCCAGCTCATGCCTGGCTGGAAGTGTGGATGCGCGTGATGTGTAAGTGTGTCTGGGGTCCTGAGTTTTCAGCAGCAGCATGTGCCCCTCTGTCACACGAGCAAGTCCAGACGTGAGTGAAATGTAGCTGGCAGAGCCAGGGGCTGAGCACTTCTGTCCACCAAGGAAATCACAGACTCACAAAGCTCACATACCCTGTGTAGGGGCCCTGTTACACACTCTCAGTTGAATTGTCAGTGGTTCACTACACAGTTGCTTAGTGCTCTTGGAGCAGAGTCCCCACCAGTCCCAAGGGCTTGTTATCGGGAAGGGAAGAATCAGCTTGAACAGGAAGTGAACAGACTTCATGAGGTTATCAAGCCTTGGCAGGGTAAAGGCAAAGAGACGTCCCCTTATCACTGGGCCTGGATTATCTGGAAGAGCAACAATGACGTCACACAGGAGACGACATCGGGGTGAGAGAAGTTCCATTCTCACAGGCTTAACATCTGAGAGAAAAATAACACACACTTAAAAGGGAAGTTATGCCTGATTAATTTAGAGTGCGCAGAAGTCCCAAGTGAGGGTGTGGGGCCACCAAAATTCCTCCATTCAAAAAAGGTCTAATTTTCTTGTAAGAGAACATTTCAGTGCTTTCCATCAAAACTCTTAAATGAGGCTTTGCTGGAAGAGTCTAAATTTTCACAGTGGGAATTGATATAGAAATAGGAATCACATGACAGAACAAAACCAGGAAGTTTTATAGGAAAAATGTAAAATGCTGCTCCATAGAAAACCATTTGAGCGGGAAAAAAATCTCACTTTGAATAAACATAAGTGATCTAAATTCCAGAACAAAGACTGCTTATACAGACTGCCTTTTCACAGTCCCTCAGTCGCCTTAAATTTATGTTCAAAAGTCCTTTGAATGAGTTAACTTTGTGGTTAAGGGTGGCCAAGGTTTTCTATTACAAATGCCAGGGTTCTGTTCTCAACCTCATAAATTATGAGTCAGATGATCTTGGGATATTAATCTTTTATATGCATCGATTTCCTCATGATACAATGGGTATCACAACACATCATATGTGGTTAATCTAAGATAAAGTGTCTAAGACCCTTAGCGTGTACTCGACGCAGTCTGCATAGGTGATTCCTGTCACCATGATCACCACAGTTCTTTTGTAAACTCCCAGAAAATTCCATGTTCTCCCAAAACAAACACAAAAATGGGATGCCTTGATGTAAACTGGTGGTTCTCAGAGTTTCATTTCTGGTTCTTCCAGTCCTTAAGACCATTTAGGGATAGCTGAGAGCAAAAGCGATTTCTGTATTAAACCTGCAATGTCATCTGATCTCGTGTTTCCTTGTGTGGATTTTTGCACTGCTGTTGTAAAAGCTATTGTAGATAAGACTTCTGGTGTCTTATCATGATCCACACACCGGCAGCCGACTGTGCTGGAACTTTGTTATATTCCTCTACACGACATCTCAGATGTTTGTAACAGAAGCTTGTGGCCATGTTTACTTAAAGTCATGGTAAATAATGAATTTTACTTCTAAGGCTGTACCACTGAGTACATATATTTTTAATAATCTGTGTAAGTGAAAAGCAGTATGCATAAAATATACCTGATACACACAGAAGTATGATGGTGGTCTCTAGGAAACCCACTTTTGCATCCTTTCTTGTGGTTCATAATTTGATTTGAAAGAATGATTCAAAATATTATGGCTGTACAGCCTCAAGTATTTCACATTTATTCTGTAAAAAAATGAACAGAGTGAGCAAAGTGGACCTGTCAGTTCAAGAAAACAACTCACCATATTTGATGCAAGGGATAAAATAGATTTCCAAGTGAAAAATGAAATCAGAAAGCCAAATTCTCTGTGAACCTGACAGCATCCCAAAACACAGAGACTTCTGAAAAAAAACATGGTGGAGGAGAATAACAAATGTGTTTTTTTGACCTTGCTGTGTGAAATATGTCAGCATTTGAAAAACTATCAGACTCAGTGAACTGATATTTTAGAAGTAACCAAGGTGTGATTTTGCAAAATCAATCAGAGGCATACAATACATTTATTCAGTGTGCAAGATGTCCCATAGCTTTTATTATAAGAGGGTATACAAAGCCTAACGATAGAATTTTGGACTTTATATTGCAACTGAACTTTAAGAAATTACCATATGTCAGGCTGTGATGTAGTATCAGAGAAGAATGTCCACAATTATTGGAAAGGCTACTAAAATGCACTTTTCTTTTAGAACTGCAAAGCTGTGGGAAGCTATACTTCTTTTATACACTTCAAAGTAGCACAGGACATTGAGTGCAATGCAGAAGCAGTGTGAATACCAAGATATTTTAAAATTAAGTCTGACAATAGATAGGTACATTTTCAAATAATGCGACATTTCTCATCAATTTGCTTCTGTTTTATAAAATAGGGTTATTATATTAAAATCTTATCTCTAAATACATAAGAGTAATATTTGTACTTTTCTAAGATAGTTTGAAACTCCTCAGCACTCATTTCTAATATGATAAAAAAAACACTAGAATTCACTCAGTAAAAATGAATTACAGTCCTTGATAAGTTTTGAGTTCAAGAATTTTTTGTGAATCAAGTTTGAGATCTGTTGCTCTAGAATATGGAGATTGCATCATTAATCTCCGGTTTGCCAGTGTCATCAAGCTCTTTAATAAAAGTTCACCTCATGTAGAGAAAATAGCAAAACATCCCAAGCTATATCAGGACATCAAACTGCAAGTATGCATTACGATGAACAGACATGTGAATAAAATCCCATTACTGCAGTCATAAGGAAAATTACTAAACTATTAGTCTTGTCCTTAGAAAGGAATCATATAGTAGAGTATTTCTGAAGTCATCAGTTATGTTACTATTATAATAAAGATTTATATTAAAATACTGAACTACCATAGTATTTTTTTAGTGTTTTAAACCCATTGTCTCATTCATCCTTCTCATGAATTCCTGAATCATAACAGTAATTAATATATTAGTATTATTGTCTGTATTTCAATGAATGGAAAATAAAGAGTAGATAAGAAGGTCGCTAAGCTAGCAAGAGATAGAGTCAGTATGCAAATCAATGTTCAGTGGGTTTCAAATTCCATACTCTACCTTGGAAAATGAAAGCAGAGAGAGCCTGTACTTATAATGCCGAGTGGTTTGTTGTGAATACACCTGGCCAGTATATGAAGTGTAATGGGAAAATACAGTGTGGGTTCAGATCTTAAAAATGTGTTCCCGTAAAAGACACCTTACCTTTAACCTCCCACAACATACACTCCTTCACTTCTAACATGCTTGTCCCATTCTTCTTGCGACTTTCTGAAGCACTTCTGCAAGTCCTCTTTCATTACCATCTGTGCTTTTCCTGTCGTGGCCGCCTTGATGTTCTGAATTGGTTCAGAACGTTTTTCTTTGATTCTGACTTTGGGAAAGTATCAGGAGTCACACTGTGCTGGGCTGGGTAAATAAGGTAAATGAGCTCACACTATAAATATTTCATAAATACTTTAAAAATGAGCCTGTGTTTCCATTGGATGGCCCTCAACAGCAGTGTTCACCAATTTTGATCACACCTCATAAACATAATCATGAGAAAGGACTTCCGGAACTGCTTCAGAAAGTAGCCAGAAGGATGGGATAAGCACATTCTAAGCAAGAGGGAGAGTGTTTTCAGGGATCCTGGCAATGTGTCTTTTACTGCAATATTGTTTCTCAAGTGTAAACATTCACCATATATTTTGATCACATATCTTTTGTGATGCTATAGTATAACTAAGGTTCCCAATGTCTAAGTGACAAAAAAGCAACAATTTTCTCATTCATGCTGTACTTGGTGGATAAACTTAATTGTGGCAATTTGCCTTGGTTGGGAACCACCTAGAGGATAATAACTAAAGCACATCCTGAGTGTGGAGATCAGCAATGGAGGCATGGTCTCAGGTGCTGTAGCTGGTCCCTTACCCCTTCTTCAGTGCAGTGTATCCCTTCTCTGCTTCCCAGCACCATGGACTAAGCAGCTTTGCTCCACCAGCTCCTTTTGCCATGATGTTCCTGACCTGGAGTCAGCTGGCCATGGACTGAACCCCCTGAAACCTCTAACTTGTCTCTTTCTCTTACATTATAGGTATCAGCTTTTGTGCCTTTCTCAGTGACAGGAAAGCTGAATATACAGTGTATGTCATTTGTCAATGTCATGTGGCTTCCCCGTGCTTCTTTAATTCTAGACCTAACATGTTGGGAATTGTCTCTTTGGAATATTGCCAATCTTACTGTAAAGAGAAAAGAAAGCATAGTGAACAAGATTCTGCCATTTAAGGTTTCTTCTTAGAAGTTTCCCACTGTTATTTCATAGGCCAAATGAAGTCTAATCTTGAGTTCCAGCTAAAATTTGGATGTGTTAGTATAATATACAGCATACTGTAAGAGTGACATAAAATAAGTGGGAGAAATCAAGATAAAACCAGCTAAAACAATTTTTGGTAGAAGATAATATATTTAACATTACTCTACTTTACACTAAAGTAGTTATCAATAATATGGTTGATATCAGACACATCTTAATGGATTCTACATTGCACAGAAGCTAGTAAATAGCGATTTTGTTCATTTGCCAGTTCAATTTTTAAAGTTTTGTGTCCTATGATGTTGTATGACTAGGCTTTAATCTTGGTACTAATCTATACCTGGTATTGCTTTCCTAAAGTTTGTACAACAGATAGCTCAAAGCACTTTTGTTGTATATATCTCCATCAACAAGGAAGGATTTGGTAATTAGTATATTTAGAGTTTAAAGGTGAGCTCTGATAGGTGAAAGTAGTGCTTTTAAATTACTATCATGAATATTAAAAATGAGCTTTAGATGGTTAAATCAAAGCCATTCCAAGTACATAAACTCCGAGACATTTCTGAGATGCACTCTATGCTTGCCTATCCAAATATTTGCATTTAAATGATTTCTAGTTGCCTCATACAACCACAGAGTAAGATAATTGTAACTATAGAAGTATTATTGTATTTTCCGCGAGTGATAATGTATGAAGATTTACAGAGTTCCAAAAAAATAGAGAAGTTAAAGAAGATATTGCATGCACTGCCGGGTGCCTGCTAGCTTATTAATGTTAGTTAAAGTGTAACACATGCCTGTAGGGTAGAATTTAGTGGGTGAATTGCATTGTGATTCACAGAAAAAAACTTAAATGTCCACAAATAAGTTGACAAAGGATAACTTCTGAGAGTGTCTTGATTTCTCATATTCAATTGCATGATTTATTGCAACTCATATAGAATCAAACCTAATGTATCTTAATTTTAAAAGAAAACATGATCAAAGCCTAAGTTTATATGTATTATCTCCTGTGAATAACTACTTAAAGACTTCAGGCATCTGATAAATATTAATTGCCATTCAGTAACTCTTTAAGAGCAAGTCATTAACACAGGCTGTATAAAGGAAGAGGGAAAGTGACTTTTGAAGTGTCAAATACCCACCTAATTTTAAATAGGCTCTAGAACTAAATTCCATACTGCCATTTCATGTCTCAGTGTCTTGGTTCCAATAATATTTGCAGTGCAACCATTACCTTCCACTCTGACAGACTGTGAAAAGACAAGGAAAATCTTTGTATATGTGAGTCAGTTTTAGTAGCTTAGATTTAGTCTTTGCAGTATCTTAGATTCATGAATCCTTGAAGAAACCAACTCCACATCCTTGCTTCTGTCATATGGCTTATACCAGTGATAATGTTTGTTTATTAACTGAGCACAAATGGCTTGTGCCTTAGTCTGCTCCATCTGCCATGTAAAAATACTATAGGCTGAGTGGATTGAAGAACAAAAATCTATTTCCCCACAGTTGCTAAACCTGCAGTCTAAGATCAAGGTGCTAACAAGGGAGGTTAGAGTCTCGGTCTTCTTCCCTTGGTTGGAGACGGCCTCCCAACTCTCAGGGCTGACCCTGACCTCTGAGAATGGGCAGAAGGAGGAGTTGCTCCTCAGAAGAGTCATCCTCAAAAACCTCCACACTGTGACCTGGAGCTTCAGCATTCATAGGGAGGAGGACATGAACATCCCCTTCCTTCATCATAGCGTGTGGCACAACCTGTTTGCACACTGTATACAGTTCACTCCATTAAAAAGAACTCTGTGGGATAGATAGCCAGTGACAGACGGACAACTGCAAATTCTTTCCGAGAAAGTATCGCTTTCATCAGCTCAGATCTGACTTGACTTATTGTCCTACTTTTGTATTGGAGAAGTAGTTTCTCAAGTCCTTTGAAATCACTGATATGACAAGTAAATGTGACATAATTTTATTTCTGAATATTAAGGCAATTAATTGTGTTCAATGATACTGCCTTGAAAATGCATTTCATCATTGACAATGGTTTAATCTTTGATCTCAGAATGGAAATTCTTGATGCAACTATTTATCCTTCTGTAGCCACAGCTGTAAAACTGAAAGTCAAGTTCAGAGTTTGCATATCTGTGCACATTTGCTTAGAGAACAGGCGCTGTTGTGAACTTGTTTCAAAATTGCCGAATGAGCATGTAATGAAAACACATCTGCCAAACAAAAGAGAAAGACCAAATTTGAGAAAGAAATTAGCAAGGAAACATTAGTTTTTAAAAGTTCTCTTATAATTAAATTGTGTTGCAAATGAAGTGGATCTTTCCTAAACATCCATAATTGTCCAATAGCAGACACTGCAGGCAGAGCCAGAGCCAGATCAGCTCTGAGCAACTACAAATAAAGTGGGAGAGAAGTGGTAGAGTGGAGATGAGGAAGCACTGGCGTGGTCCTCTATTACCAAGTACAAAGGAAATGACATTCACACCACATGTTCAAAAATACTCACCATTCAGATGACTCTGAGTGTTTCCGCCCCAAAGGCAGAGAGAAAATTTTGAAAGTGCCTTCTTTGATTTGGGGTGGCCGCATTACGACCTGCTCAAATATGGTCTTACTGATGGCTATTTTTCATATACAAACATCCCTTGTTTAACTCTGGCCTGCAAAGAGCTCCTTAAAGGAATCGGTTGGAAAGTGAGGAATTACAGATAGTAAGTACGTTACAATCTTCACAGCAAAGACATGGCCAAAAGAAACTCCAACTTGGTAACACTGTTTTCATTTGCATAGTTCTCACATGTAGCACTGCACTGTATAACACAGCAGAAAACTGCAGTTCTGTACAGTAGAATCAGCAAAATTCATAGTACTGCATAAACAAAGTGCACTATACAAAAAAGACATGGAGGATCTGTAAACAAATGTGCAGAACTGTCTAAAAAATAAAAAAAATTTAAAAAGACAGGTCCTGTGTCAGAGGGGCAGCGTCACGAGTCCAAACAGTGCATCTTGGACAAGTCCTCACAGCCCTTAAACAGTTGGGTTACTAAATGAGGAATACCTGTATAAGTATAAAATGTATTAGCACTCATCCTCCTCAAGTACTTGCCCTCTCTTCAAGCACTCTCAGCCCATCTGTTTTACCACTTTCTGAAGCTCTGGAAATCTTCTTGTGTGAATGTCTATCAAGTATGATAAAAACTCTGGTGAATGCTGTTGCTGACTGCCATCCAATTGAAAAGTGGGCCCATAAAACATCAGGCTGCTGTGTCCTCATCCACCTTCCTCACTGGACCTGGTGCTGTGTGACTTCTGGCTCTTCCGCAAAGTCAAAATGCTCAGGGAAAGGAAATGTTTTGAAACAATTCAGGACATGAAGGCAGCCACAAAAGTGCACCTAAAGACATTCACAAAAGGATTTCCAGAGCTGCTTCATGAAATGACAAGAACAACGGGATAAGTGTGTTTGAAATGAGGGGAGGATTTCAGCATGATAGTGGCAATGCATCTTGACTGTAGTAAGGTTTAAAAGTCAAACACTTACCGTTAGCAATCATACTTAGCATATGCAATGGGAATGCATCGAGACCCTTAGAGCAGTGGTGGTGAGATTAAAGCACACATGCCGCAGTGGACACGCGAAGCCCTCTCTGTCAGCAGGAAAGCGAAGTCAGCCCAGAAGCCTCATATCAGATATCAGTTGGTTTTTCTAAACTAAACTGCAGTATTCTGGTTTACTTGCAGTGCTGGCACTTGTGATAAATAAGTGGATTTGAGTGACCATTTGGGAACTCCACTCTAAAAGAGTCAGCATCACTGCCCTGGAGTTTTACAGTCTCATTTCCTTTGTTGCCATCCAACATAGTGTATTCTCCACTTCTTAGCTTATACGTTTAATGTCCATCTACCCCACCCAAAATATAAGCCAAAACAGGATCTCTTAATTCTAGATCATGTTAATAGAATTGTCTCTATCATACTTGGCATCCACAAAAAATAATGAATCCATCAATCGATTAATCAATCAAATATATGCTTATCACCCAAAATATAAGCCAAAACAGGATCTCTTAATTCTAGATCATGTTAATAGAATTGTCTCTAGCATAGACTTGGCATCCACAAAAAATAATGAATCCATCAATCAATTAATCGATCAAATATATGCTTTTTTAGTGTTAAGAGACATTTTATAAACATCTGTCCAGAAGATACTTGTACACCTCCATCCAGATAAAGCAGCTCCTTTAGATCCTATGGTTCTATGAAACACCTGTATTTCTTAAAAAAGAATTCTTAAAAAATTTCCAGAGATCATTAGAATAGTTTTGTAAGCAAGGAAATACATGTCTTCCATGGACATTATATTCATTGGAGGAAAAAAAATCCTTCTAGCTTATAAATCTGTATTTGATCACTGGTTATTATTTATCACACTCTTATACTATGTATGAGAATATATATATAAATGCTTAGGGAAGGTCTTTTGCAATATCAGTTCCCATAGCAAGGTAGAAAGGAAGGATGGAAGAAGGAAAATAAGGAAGAAGGAAGGGAGAGAGAAAAGGAAGAAGGAAAAAAAGGAAACTTTTTATAGCATTATAGAATATATCACTCATTTTTCTCTCGCGTTGTTAGTGGCCTAAGGCACCTGGAGAACTCTAATAACATGTTGTGCCAGTTACAGTTAAATGAAGAAATGAAAACTTCAGCGAAGAAAGCCTCTATAATCATGTACTATATTAGGTCTCAGACTCAAACAACCACACCATGGAAGCATGACAGAAAAAGGCTGTACACTGCATTTTCCCTCTGACATTGGGCTTCTGTTTTCACAGCAAGGCACTCAGAATTCCTGAGTACCACAACCTCTGGTGGCCCAGTGATAGACAAAAAGGGAATGGCCTTTCAAAGACCTTCCTGCCTGATTCAGATTAGAGGGCTTTACTTTATGAGTTTCTTTTTCCAAATTTTTTACACTATTAAGAGCTGGGGGCGTGGGACGCTGACCATCTAAAGGAAGGCCTATGTACAACAGTGACATTCCAAAGTAGCCTCACTGGAAACAATGGTACTCACCATGGCTCCCTGAACCCCAGGAGTGGCTCTTCTGGGCATGAAATACTCCAGAGTCCCACTCAGAGTCCACACTTACATGGTGCTGTCCACCTTCCTACTTGAAGGCATCATTATTCAGTGTACAGAAAAAGGCTGTACACTGCATTTTCCCTCTGACATTGGGCTTCTGTTTTCACAGCAAGGCACTCAGAATTCCTGAGTACCACAACCTCTGGTGGCCCAGTGATAGACAAAAAGGGAATGGCCTTTCAAAGACCTTCCTGCCTGATTCAGATTAGAGGGCTTTACTTTATGAGTTTCTTTTTCCAAATTTTTTACACTATTAAGAGCTGGGGGCGTGGGACGCTGACCATCTAAAGGAAGGCCTATGTACAACAGTGACATTCCAAAGTAGCCTCACTGGAAACAATGGTACTCACCATGGCTCCCTGAACCCCAGGAGTGGCTCTTCTGGGCATGAAATACTCCAGAGTCCCACTCAGAGTCCACACTTACATGGTGCTGTCCACCTTCCTACTTGAAGGCATGATTATTCAGTGGATCCTTGAGTATATCCACCCTGATATATGAACAACTAGAGTTATGACTAGAATTTTAGTTTTTAACTTATAAACGAGGTCTTGAGTTACAGCCCAAATACTGGCCTCTTGCACTTCCAGATAGCCTCAAATACAGATTTAACCCGTAAAGTGTTCTAGAAGGAACATAACACCATCCTTTCCTGTGTGGGGCTGAGAAATGCTGGGCCAGCATCTCTGCAAGGACACTGAGATCCGCCTGTATACAGGAGAGAGACTTTGAAAGCTGTGTAGAGGAGCCTGAGCCTTCAACTGACCAAACTGAGTTACAACCAGCCCTCAGAAACAAAATGACTTTGTAAGTCAAGGTCTACTGTTCCCCAAATCGCTTTGCCTTGAGATAAACTCGGGTTATGCTTCTGCATGGCCACCCACGTGTCTGCTCAGAGTTCTCTCAGCAAAAACACTGAGGACTGTAGCCCAGTCCCTTCCAGTGTCAGGACATAGCTTCAAGGCAACACTGTCAAAATTTATTAATAATTGGACCTTAGAGAACAAGATTGGTAGTTGAGTCTTTTGTTTTCCCCAAACCAAACTCTGCCAAAAGGAAATTCAAAATGCAAAGTCTCAGTCACATGACCTCTGCACTCAAAACCATACAGTAGATTCGCATGTGCTCTGGGAGGCAGAGACCAGCATCCTCAGCAGCACAGCACCCACCCGTCGGGCCCCTGAGGGCCTCCCAGGCCTCATTCCTGGTCACGCTTTTCTTCTTTCTGTGAGGTAACACTGAACTGTCTTCTTTCCAGTTCTGAACTCTCCTTTCCCTCCGGATGCCAGCCTTTGGTCATTCGGTTCTTTCTAGAAGGTTCTTTGTCCTTATTCAGATATCACCACATGGATGCCTTTCTCAGGAACATTTCCCTTGCTTTCCTGTATTCTCATTCTAGCACAAGCTACCGTGCAACAACTCTCATAGAAAGCTGTTGTTGTTTTCCTACTTTCCTTTAGTTCTCTGGCACTGTCTTCTTGTCTGTAATCACGTGTTCATTTGCGTTTCCGTTTGACTAACCTGTCTCCCAGCTACAGCTGCCTCTGTAGAAGCAGGGGCATTCATAAGATCACCTTTGTTTACTAAGTTCAAGGACAGCGTGTGGCGTGTGAAATAGGAGGCTCCCTGTACTTGCTGTATAGAAGAAAACATAATTTTCAAAGTGCTTGATTTGCTTGGCTAATGGAAGTCAACAATGGTTTTAAAATGACCTTTGCTTAATACCACAATAATAAAAAAGTAAAATTATGTTTGCGGCCTTTCCTTTTTAGTATGCACATAGATGATTAAGGAGTAATAAATGCAAAAGGAAAGCCAAACATTGAAAAGTATCAACCGCAGCACCTCTTTCCTGAGTGCCTGAAAGTCCATGTTAGAACACTCACTCTTACAGGAAGTCAAGAACACAGTAGTATTCAGGAAAGGATCTATATTAGTTTTGCCTATAAGCATTAAAAAAATTTTAGGACAAAATATTCATAGCATAAAATGGAAAACGTTGGGAAATACGAAAATGAGGCAGTCAGATACTGAGGAATATTTCTAGGAAAAAAAATTTGATTATCCCATAGGGAAATCACCATGTTTGTAACATGAAATGTTTCCTACCTCCCGGCACAGAATTTATGAGTAAATTCTGTCAGTAATCAAAGGGAAATGCCACCTGTAAACCCAAGCAATGCCACAAAGATGATGAATGAAGCGTCTCTCCAGAAATGGAGATTCAAAAGAATGAAGAACTCTGGTACTAAAATAAGCCTGGCTCTTCCCATGGGGTTTCTTAAAAAAAAAAAAAAAAAAAAAAAAAAAAAAAAAAAAAATCTTACATTTAATAAAGTTTTCCCATTTGATTTATCCCATATTTAATGGGATCCCAGCCCAGAAAGCACATTAAGACTTGTAGTGCAAAGTGCAATCTACATTAATTATTAGAATATACACAGAAAAGGGATCAGGTCTGACTGAGGTTTTTTTGTTGGACTGATATCGATGAGTTGTATGACTTTCTGAAAGTGTAACTGTCACTGTTTGGCCGTTTTGTTGACTCTTACATGCAGTGGGGATTTAATGATGATTGCTGTGCCTCCTAGCCCATGCTGGAAAGGTTGTCCAAGTTAGTTCTTCCTCTCGTGGGGTGTGTGTGTGTGTGTGTGTGTGTGTGTGTGTGCACGCGCATGCATGTGTGCTAGTGTGAACTCCTTGAGTACTCCAGGGAGTTCCAGTGTGCTGAAGAGTCTGTCTTTGATCTCCTTCCAAAGCCTTTTTCTCACCCACCCAGTGTTATGTGTCATCCCATAAAAAGGATAGAGCCCTTCTCTCCACAGATAACATTGTAATCTGCACACAGATTGCCCTGAAAGGGGTGAAGCCTGGAATTTCATGCTAAGACTTAAAAGAATTTCAAGGAGACCTTTTTCTGAGTGTAAATTCTGACAGCGTTAAGAAGCCCGGAATGCCGAGTGCTGCAGACTGAGGAGGAACAGGAATGTGAAGTTTAGAAGACCAAAATCATAATTCAACCCTTCTCAGCTTTGCTTGAAGTTGGCCCTGGGGAGCACCTTAGAGCCGACAGTTATGGGAGGTTCCAGGGCTGGAAGCCAGCACCACACCTGCATCCCCAGAAGAGCACAGATGCACAGGGATGTTGCTCTCCGGGCAGCTTGCCATCTTAAGCGCTTGCATGGGTGGGGCTGCAGCTCATCTCCAGGGACTGCACCTGGGAGAGACCCTGTGATAACAAAATGTCTCATGAGAGACACCGTAGCCCCAGAGCTTCACACACTCAGGGCGGTGACAGTTCAAGGAAGCTAAGTAGCAAGTTCTCTTTGTTTTAGGCCTTGCTTTTATGAAATCAGTTTTTCTTGCTTATTTATCTGGCAGCCAGGATGGAAAACATATCTTTCAGAAACATCAGTAGAATACAGGGATACGTTGGGCACTCTGTGGCCTTCTGCTTCATAATGACAGCCCATTCCGAAGGCTCACAGTACAGATGGCAGATGTAATTTCTAGGAGGATGTTGCATTTCTGACAGGCTCATTTAGCCTGATTTTAATAAAATAACAATCCAATGAAAATGAGTTTCTGTGCCTTGAGGAGTGTTCTAGGGTATTTTGACATATTTCTAGCTTGAAAATTAAAGAGTAGTGGGGCGTTCTGCATCTACTATTAGTCCTCTGTCCTTCTCCACACCTTTCAAAGCCAAGTTGTCCAGCATTATTTTCTTTCTTTTCTGTTTCAATCACTGAGAAAGAGTAAGGTAGAAATGAAGTCCAGGAAGCTCCTGCATCTCTAAGAATGTGTGTTGTGGATGTCATGTTGGCCCCAATTCTAAAGGTCCACAGAAAACACAGAGACAGTCACAGTGTGACAGGGATGAGATAGCTATTGATATTCCAGAGCAGGCCAGCGACATGACACCCGGGAGCAAGGCCCTACTGGAGCCAGAAAGAAGATGTAGCTATTTCAGCTAAACATTGGTCTGTGCTTAGGACCACTTGGGTCAAATCCCATGAGTGGTATTTTCTTGACAGTTTCCGGTTCCAAGATCCTTTGCGAGGCAACTGAACGATGCCCCTGGATCTGTGACAAATTCTGCAGCCACGTTTCTCCTTTCCCGCAGGAAAGGAGATCCATCATCACCTTTACCAATGTAAGAATGCACGCAGAATCTTAACATCCAAGCTCCTTTTGGGCATGCTCATCCTATTTGTCATGGGGTTGGGAGACTGCTATGGACTGAATGGGAGAAAGAGCACAGATAATCCTAGCGTATCCAGACTTCATAAACCTCTGCACACAGCTACAGCAGGGGTGGAACTGAGAGACTTGGCATCTCTTTGGATCTGCTTTCACCTCAACTTTCTTGAGTGGCTCCAACAAGGACTTTTTTAAATATTAAGAAATACTTAGAATTTATATTTGGTATTAAATTCTCTCAGCTATACAAGGTATATGAAGCCAAAAATATAGAATTACATATTCAAAAGGGGCCCCCAAAATCAGTTTCTTCTACCTCTGTTTCTACATAAACAAATCATTCTGAAATGATTTTAGTTAATTAAATCTTATTGTATATATTAATAACATTTTAGATAATAATATTACACGCCATGGTTATGAAGTTAAAATTACTCATATTAGGTTACTTATAAAATTACGTGTATGAGGTTAAAATTATTTATAGCCACATTTGATACATAAATTAGAGCACTCTATTTGGCCTTTGTAAGTGTGGTTTTTGTGTGTGTGGTTTGCAGTACCAGTGGTGGCTACAAGAAGAGGTCTTGAGGTAACAGTTTACCCTGTGACTTGGACCCTCTGACTCAGTTTTCATTACAACTCTGTGTCTTTTCTTCTCTCTGGAATATACTACCTGAAAATAAACTTGTGGAAAAAATACCTCTTATTTAGCCATGGAGAATACAGCGTGAAGGGGAAAATACACAGAAGAGCTCCCATGGACCCCTCGCTGCTTGTTTTAGGAATATTTCTGAATACAGAATTTAGTTTTTCATGACCCTAAATGCCTAGCAGCAGAGGCTTCACCAAGCCCCACACTGTGCTGGTCCCCGTGGCCAAGTTGGGGCCACTCTGCCGCCTGGGCACAGGGCCACTCTGCTGGTCGAGGCTGCCAGCCAGAACCTAGCAGCGGGTGGTGCTCCCATAGCCAGGCTGTCCAGCCCAGCTCCACCACACAAGTGAAAACTACTAGAATTTTTTGGGAATTCGCCCCAGTCGCCAAACACACCCTACCAAGAGCGTGCGCTGCAGCCTTGAAGATGTCACATTAATCAGCTGCTTTGAGTCCCAAAGCTGAGGAGAAAATGGAAATGACCAATTTTCCCGGGTTCCTGAGATACTTCTGTTCCCTCTACCTCATAAAAGCCTGACTTTGGATGACCTCCAAGGTGCTGCCTAGTTCATTCTATAATAATCTCACTTTTAGATTATTTATTTATATTTATTTATTTTTGGTACCGAGGAAGGAACTCAGGACCTTGCGTTTGCCAGGCAGGCAAATCCCTGGCCCCAAAACTGTATTTATTTTTATCTCTTTCTGTAACTGGATTTTTGGCAACAGAGGGAGTTGTGAGCGGGGAGCACGTGTGTAACTAAACTCAGTCGTACCCAGGGCCAGCCGAGGTCTCTGGAGACCGATTCTTGGAGCAGCAGTTCACAGTGTTGTCGAAGAGCCAGGCAGTGGAGACTTGGCAACTCCTGAGCCAGCTGGGTAACCGCAAATGCCACAATGGATCGCAGAGGCAGCCCTCTTCCAGCTGGTATCTGAAATAATTCATCTGGCTGCCCCGATCACCAGATGAATTAGAAAACTGTCAATCTGCTTAGATGTTTGAATTGTAAATGTAAAAGAAAAGGAAGTACATGAAATGGTAAGCTGTAGGGAGTTTGGGAAAAGCCAGCACATCCTTCCTACCAGGCTGTCTCTAGCAGTCTAGAAGAAATATGTCCCTCCTGCCTCTGCTGTGGCTTTAGCAGGCGACAGCCTAATGGGTTGCCTCTTTTCTTGGATGTGTTGAACACGTTTCATCTCGGCGACATCAACAGAGGAACATCCCGTAACAGAATCCAACGAGACAGAGATGTGATTATTTCTGAAGAACAATTTGGTTCCGGGACATTGTGTTCTCTTGTGGAAGAATAATTTAAATTCCTGCCATTGCTTTGCCCTCTTCTGACCCATAGGGAAATTAGAATAAAGTGAGGATTCTGAAACAGGTCGTACTGTACCTCAATAATTGATTTCTCTACCCTGTAGACAATTAGCTAGGGCTCATATCTAATTCCCCGGACTCACTCGGAGAAAATACAAAGGGTAAAGATGAGCAGCCCATCTGATTCGAATTCTTACGCGTTCCCCCCTTGCTGATACGGAGCCTTGACAATGTCCTCTGTACAATTACGGCGTGTCTCCACATTCAAGGAGCGGAAGAAGGAAGCAGTTGACTAAAATCCACTCCAGGTCAGAGCATACCACTGCTTTTGGTTGTCGGAATCTGCCTCCAGCTTTGTGCTTTCCCCCACCTGCCACGCTCCGGGTCTCCTCTCCCCGGGCTGACATCACAACACTAATCTCAGAGCGGTGAGGTCCACGCCGAGCTGGCAACTCTTCCAGGACTGACAGCCGCATCTCAGATCCATAGCTCTCCTCACTTCTACAGCCACTGACAAAACACAGGAGTCATGGGTCGCCCGTGGGGCAGTGGCCCAAACACTTGTAAAATGCAAACGTACACGTACAGCTCGTAAGTGGGAAATAACTCCCAGGAATGGCACCGACAGCCATTCCTCTGGGCACCCTCTCGCTGTTAGTGTTGGCTTTTTCTTCACTCCTAAAATGATAAGTCAGTCATATGGTAAAGTAAGTCTAGCAAGTGTTTCTGGGTGTGCACTTAGAATATTTGCTCAGAAGCTTGAATTTGAGCAAGGCTGTCACTTAAAGGGAAACAGCTCATTTTCCGCAGGCCCAGAGGAGATTACCACAGACTTTCTTCCACCGCCTGGCAACTTTTTATTCTAAATCTACAGTTTCAAAAAGAAGGATCTGTGTAGGTACATGTTTATCTATATCTATCTATGTAAACACTGGTGTACTGATGTAGTTTGGCGATAGCAAACATGGGGATTCTTAAAAATTGGAGGAGGGGCCAGGGATTTAGCTCCGTGGTCTGCTGCCTGCCTTGCAAGCGGAGGACCTGAGTTTGCTCCCGGGTACAAAAAAAAAAAAAAATTGGAGGAGAATATTCTAAAAATTAGGCAGGTTTATGGATGTGAAAGAGATTTTCAAATTATTGCCATTATTTTATAGAAACCAAGTGAAAGCGAAAAAGTGAGACTATTTTTGCTTTCCTCTCTAAGAGTCCTTCTCGTTTACCACTGCAATTCTACGTCACGTAACTTTAGCTCTTTAAATACTATTATTCAGTGGTCTTTCTCTCTCTTTCTCTCTCTTTCTCTTTCCCCTTCCTTCCTTTCTTCCTTCCTTCTATCTTCTTCTGATTTTTAAATGGCACTGGGGAATGAACCCAGGGCCTTCACGCCAAGTTCATCCGAGACCCCTCTTTTTCTTTCAGAATCTTACTGCATGGCCTTGGCTGCCTTGGATTTTCCATCCTACTGCCTCACTTCCTCAGAGGAATCGCAGGCAGGCACCACCATGTCTCACTTATCATTCAGTGACTTTTAGCATCCAGAAGAAAAGCTAAAACCGAAGGAAACACCCATCTCACCTTTCCCTTTTAGGACATTTCTGTCCTTCTCCCGTGTATGAGCCTGGCTTCTCCAGCAGGCAGAGTCCAACACAGTCTTCAGTGTAGGTCAATTATTCAAGAGGTGACCAAGTACAAGAGTGAGGGGTGAGGGACAGAAACCTAGAAAGGGTGAAAGTCAATCAAGGGCTTCTTTGTGAGCTGGCCTCCATGTCAGGTGACTTGCTCTCAAACTTAGAAGAGGGGAAGAAATCATCTATATTAAGATCTCAGTGTTCTTTGGTGAGCAGTAGACTCCTGAGGGCAGACCTGAACCTCTGGGCTCTGGACACTTAAGCAGGAAGTGAGTCTTTGCGAGCCCCCCACCCTTGCACACCAGAGAGTCCATGGTAGAGGTGAGCTGTCCATGCAGCTAACCAAGCAAGGTACTGCCAAAGAAACCTGGGCACATCCAGCCCACAAGGAGCAAAGCAACTTGGCCAGCACATCTGAGCACAGGGTGCACCCTCAGAGGTACCTGAATTAAAAACCCTGTGCTTCTTATTGCTGGAATAGTGTGCATTATTGGGGTTCACATTTCTAGGAAGTCTGCCCAGTGCTGTCTGGAACTAATATTGGGACTAAAACCACCTACAAAAATAGTTCTCCTGTGGTGTGGCTCACGGAAATAGCAGCACATATTTGGCTTTTAGGAGTCAGAAGACCTTTGCGATGAGTAATTTTCTTGTGAAATTGAACATTGCTTTTGATATAGGAAGGATATCAGATCTCTAGATACTATAAGGGAAATATTATACATAACTCTTAACCTACTAGATGTCAGATATGCCTAGTTTGTGTTCCTCAAAATCAAAGAATGAATTTCAAGGAATAACAGACATTTATCAAAGGAAGTACTTATGGATTGATATCTCTCTCCGGAGAGGCAGGAGGGTCCTGCGTGGATTACCTGGGACCCCACTTCACAGGGGAGGTTTTAAAAAGTATAGCTATGCGGAAGCAACATGGGTTAAAGCTATGATCAACCATCAAGGTTACCAGTATAGTCAATTAGGTAATAGTGATACCACGGGTAGCAGTCAGGTAGCAAGGGTATATGGAGAGAAAAGGATTCTCAGGAAGGGATGGGCCCAAGGGTCTTGGTCACCTACCAAGGAGATGACTACACTTGATCTTAGCCAAGAAGGAATTCCGAGGTGACTGATGTCTCTCTAGACTTACCTCATCCCTCTGGGAGGCCTGGCCATTTTGTCTTCATCTTGAGGCCTGGTCCCTAACTGGTACTCCAGTTACAATTGTGATGTTTTCATCTTTTGCACTGACTTTCTGGAGGGTATCACCCTCTCTGCCTGCCTGTTATATTTCTACCTGACTTACCTGTCTGCAGTACTTTTTTTGCAGATAGGTAAGTTGATTAGATATCTTGTAGGCGGTTAGACAGGGCCGCCCTCAAGAAGCCAACATGGAGGACAATCAAGGCACATTCATGTGACCAGAACTGTAAAAGGGGAGGGGGCCAGGGATTTAGCTCAGTGCTTCTGGCACCTATCTCACAAGTGCAGGAACCCAAGTACCAAAAAGTAAATAAATAAATAAATAAATAAACAAACAAAGGGGAGAAACTACTATAAACCCTTGTGCTTCCCCTGGACATAAAATAGCAGTGACTGATATTCTAAATAGGTATTGATCACCAGGGTGGGGGTACAAGGTCTTAACTCAGCCTTTCCAGGAAATATCCCTGACACTGCCTGTACTTAAAATCCTTGTATGCTTTCTATAAGACTTGCTCCCCCATTTGACCCCCACTTAATCAGTACTACCTGGGTGACTGTACTTGTAATCTTATTGGTTGGTCAAAGTTTTGCCCCACCTCGTGCCCACCTTGTAATTTTCCACTGGGTCTTATAGTTATGTCCCACTTTGTACCCGCCTCACCACATGGCTTTGCTGTATAAAACGTCTTGGAGAAGTGGGGTGGGCAACCCACTTTCTGGTCCCCTTCTGTCTCTTAGACAGAAGCTTTCTTTCTCTCAATAAATGTTTACTACTCTTAACCTCTGTTGATTCTAGAATTCATTCTTTGATTTTAGAGAAAGCAAACTCACATTTCGGAGATCTAGCAGGATTAGGAGTTATATCTCTTCTCCCTATATCGCTTTCATCTTTTTATATTTAGTCCTGGTATTTCTAAATTAATTTTTGGTAATTTACATCTTCTTAGAAAAGCACATCCATCTATCTTTCTCATTTGTTTATTTTATGGCCCTTCCCTGTGTGCTGTTTTCTATCAAATCCTATAAATGTATTAATCTATGAATTTTCCCTTTTTCAGATTCCACAGTCTCCTTATGGCCATTGGTTCCTAAATATTTTCTATTATAGTTGTGATTTCTACTTTGAGGCAATAAGTACTAAGGAAAATATTTTAATACGTCTACATAATTATATTTTAAGGTTAATCTATTGCCATGAATTTTTATATCAATTAAAGCAGTTTGCCTAGGGAATATGACCCATTAAATTTCTCATATCAGGAATTGATTAGCATGTTAACTAATAGGCACTGGTAAAGAAGTTGTATTTCTGTGTATAAAACCAGTATGTTAATATATTTAATAGATTTAAATAAATCATATTGTTCATCTCAGAGAACACTCAGCATTTTTACTCTTCTTAACAATAAAACATAATATTTTTCTATCTTCAATGTTTTATTCCTTTCAATTCACTCCTTATAATTTTTGCCTTACATAGTACAATAAATTTTTTTTTAAAAATAGGCAGTTTGTGGCAATTAAATCTTTTATGTGAAAAGCTTTTGTGTAAATATATAGTTTAACAATAAAAGAAAGGTACCTTTATCCTATTTTATGCTTTTTAAAAATTCCTTCTCTGAATTATAAGCTATGCCTTCTTTTAATTTGAATGTATTAGATATACTCTTGAAACTGCTTTATTTCTTAATCCTTTTGTGATCTTTGCTTTAATTCAGTCTTTGTTTTACTATCTAATTTCTCCCATTTTCATTTATTATTAGAGTGAAATATTTGGTCTCACATCTGCTTTCTTGTTAAATGATTTCTGTGCTTTTCTGATATTTTCTTTATTTTATAATTTCTGCATGTGGACTCCTTGAGAGAGTCAAAGAAATATAGAAATGGTGGCTTTTGTATTTTGCACTGTTTTAGACCATGTGCATCCTACTTTCAATTCTACTCTTCTTTTCATTTAAAATTATTTAACTTCTGTGTTGTGTGAGATGCATTTATTAGATTCAATTGTGTAGTACATATGGGTAAGCATCAGAGTTAGCTAGAAGCAATTCAAAGTGTTAGGTGATAAAAACGAAGAACAATTGTGCATATCAGCTAGATCCTGAGCAGAATTGATGACAGAGAATAACAGAGAAAAGTTGAACTTAAGGAATAGTTTTCATTCTTTACACAAGGAGGGTGCATTCATTTCCTATCACAGCAACAGCAGAAAGAATTCTGTTCTGCTGGATACACACTAAAATAAATGCACACTAAATAAACAAGGAGGTTTATTCCACACAACTTTATGAGACCATAGTTCCTATGTAGGTCAGAATGCACATGAATAAATTCATAAAAGATAAAAAAAAAACAGAGATCATTAAGACACATGGTGTGCATGCAAATCAGAGAAATGCAGTGATGAACAATGAATGGATAGCTAGAAACTGGGCTTAACAAGTTCCAAGGGACATTTCTAAGATGTCACCGCCAAAGAGAAGGTTCCGGCCTCACAATGGGAGCTCACTGTTGTAAGGTAGATGCGTGGAGTATGCAACAGGCAGGCATACAGTTTGCTGTGACAATCCATCTTGGCACCAAATTTCTGCTTTCTTCATGGCCACAAAGACTCCTCTGGAGAAGGGATTCATGGAATCCTCATTTCTCAGAAGCTTCTACTTTCTGTCAAAGGAAGGAAGCCCTGGGAAGACTTCCTTCAGCACCTGTTGAGCGTCAAGTGCCTTCAACTCAAAACCAATCAGCATGCCAAAGTGGCTTGTCCTGCACTGCATATGTTGATGCCCAGAAGGCTCTAGGAAAGATCTGCTCCCTCAGCCGGGCAGGCCCTCCACAGACAGTTTCCTCATTGGTAGCCCTGAGGTCTTATTTCCTGGCCGACTGTCAGCAGAAGGTGTTCTCAGCTTGCAGCAGCCACTCCCTCCCCAAGCCCACATGGCCTCCCTCCATCTGCCCATCAGCAGTGAGGGGTGGGGTTCTTCCTACTCTGCATCTTTCTGATGGACTCCCATGGGGAAAGCTCTCCTCCTGTGAATTCATATCCTTATATTCCACTGAAACACATAATTCACGGCAGTCTCATTTGAAGATTCATAACTGGAATCCCCATTGGTGTGTAATATAACAAGTTTCCAGGTGCAGGAGTTAAGGGAAAGTCGTTTTGAAGGACCCTCATTCATTCTACCACAGGAAGCTGGGCCAGAAAACATGAACCATGGGACCAGGCACCATTACAATTTCTGGTCAAAACTTCATTGTGAGGGCCTGCTTTGCAAGCACAAGGACCCGAGTTCTATCCCCAGTACCAAAAACAAAAACAAAAAAAATTCATTATGCTAACCTGACAAAAAGATCCTACTTTATAAAAACAAATATCTTAGAAAGGATTTGTAAGCAAGGTAAAGAAGAATTACAGAAGGAGCCACATGGAGCTTGGAGAGCCACACACTGAGAAACAGTCCCACAGCTATCAGTGATTCTACTCTGACCCTTGACAAGATTGTTTTCTATTCTTCTGCTCTGACTTTGATAAATATGATACTATGTCAATATATTATATCAATATTTGCCCTGAGTGAGAACAATAAAAATAGTTTTTGAATCTATTTTCTGAAAATTGTTTGCAAGGTAAATGGTCTATCAGGGTTTATAGAGAGTGCTCTGTGTTTTCCAGTGTGTGCTGTGTTCATCCTGTTCTCTCTGTCCACATCCTATTCCTTCACTTTAGAATGGAATACTCCAGCTTTGATTTCTCTCTCGGTCCTCTGACTGATTTCCTTCCTAGTCCATGACTGCAAGCTGAAGTTAGTCTGCTTTCCTAAAACATTCCTGCATCACTGGTTTATTTGCTGTGGCCATTAAAGCTCCTTGACACAGGCCACTCTTGTTTGGACTATATCGCTGTCCTTTCCCCTGCTTTAATCATTATACTTCTCTTATTATCAGATTTGCATTCTGTCTCCTTTACCTGATGACACTCAGCAGGTTCTCCTGTTGTCTCCATTCTTACAACACCTATCGTCTACTTCTGGGACACTGGCCTGAATTATACAAGTTTTACACTCTTGCCTCTCTGTTCCTGTGAATCTTACTCCTTTTGTCATACATAAGATTTCATGGTCAGTGACTGTTTCTTCATATTTTGTATTCTTTCCAGGACCTGGAATGGTGTTACATTTGCAATGGAAGCCTGCGAGAGATATTCTGTCTACAGCAAAAAAACCACAAACAAGTTCATTGTAGTCTCTCAGGTCAGTACTTCCATGGAATTTTAAACATAATACATGTAGAATGTATGTTTAATTTTCAAATATATATATGTAAAAAAGAAACAGTATGAAAACAACAAGTCTTCTTACCCCTCTCCTCTTTTTTTTTTTCATAAAGTGAGCTCTTGTTTTGACTCCTGGTACATACTCACAGGAAATATTATTTATTGACATACTAACAATTTTTAGATAAAATGTGTAGGAACCACTATATATCACCTTGAATAGTTTTTCTCATTTTTGTTTTCTTCTCCATTTGTCAATTTTTACATATTAGTATTTTTAGTACATATTAGTATTCTTTCCTTTGTGGTGCTGGGTATCAAATCCATGTCAGTATCAGCACTCCTTGGTGTTAGATTTCCCTCACCTTAAGAAGGCTGCTACATAAAATAGCACCCTTCTCCTTCCCATAATACCCTGCTTCCCACTGAAAATATGGCTTCTTCCACCAAAGACAACCTTCTTCTTCCCAACATGCCCCCCACCAAAAGAGTATCCTGATACTTGCTACCTCCTAGCAACTAATGATGTCACAGGCTCCTCCAATCCCTAGCCACCTCATCCCTCAACCCTAGTTCCTATAAGCCCCACCCAAGCTCCTATAAATGCTCTCCCTGTCCCGGCCATGCTGCTGTCTCTTCTTTGCTCAGAGATAGCCTGGCGGATTGTCCATACAATAAAGGCTTGTAGGAGTTCCAGTGTGATGTTGGTTTTCAGCTCTTTTATCTGACACTCTTAAGGTTTATATCTAGACATCCCCTGAGGGCTTCTGGGGCTCACAGGCAGGACTGCTGACGGAGCTGAACACACTGTAAGAAGGTCACTCAGAGGTCCCTGTGCAGGACACCTCTCCCACCCTGGCTCCTCTGTCATCCTCTGCTTCCTGCCTACCACGAGGTGAGCAGCTTCTCCTCTGCCAGGCCCCTCTGTTACGCTGTTCCGCCTTGGAGCCAGCTGACCATGGACTGAAACATGAGCCAAAACAAACTTCTCCCCCTTTAAGTTGTGAGAATTGGGTTTTGTGTCTCAATGAGTAGGAAAATAACTAAGATGGCCACATAGCATTATGTATATACATGATATATGATACATTCCAAGTATGATCTTCCACTCCAAGGATAATAAAGCTGTTTCCAGTTCTTTCTCATTACATGCAAAGCTGCAACTGATTAAATATAAAATGTACTTTTTAAGCAAAATGAAATCTCTACAGACCTGCTTGTCCCCAACAAATGCATTGGTATTCCCTTATCAGGTATCTAAGTGAACTCTCCAGGACCAGGAGTTTTATATTACCTATTCAATAAAAGAGTCCGGGAAAGAGGGCAAGCATCTCCTAGTTTAATATTAAACTTCAATTACAAGTGATTCAAATTTGATTAAGAGTAAGGTTGACAAAGGCAAGTGCACCATTTTGAACTCAGTGACTGCAAGGACATCTATGACACTATTTCACTAGGGACCGTGGGAGTCAAGAGGCAGGTAAACATGTGTGCATCTGATAGAAGAACATTTCACACTAAGGCCCAGGGCCAGGACAGAGGCCTCAAGGCAGGTGCATATCAGAGGGTTGGAGGAGCAACAACAAAATCCTAGCACAGGGTGAGGAAGAGGAAAAGTGACGTGAAGTAAATTCAGAGTGCTACATGGGTCCTTGTAGGCTATGTATAATAGTTTACCTTGTTTTCCTGATTGAAATGGGAAGATATTGGGGGGGTTTAAAATGGCAAGTGGCTTAATCTCATTTATATTTTCATAGAGCCACCTGTTGTTTGGAGCAGACATTGCAGGAGGGCAACTCAAAGACAGAGGTTGTGATCTAGGTAAGAGGCTTATGCAACTTAAACTGGGCCAGGGCAAAGTGAGGAAATCACCAAGGACACTGTGACTGTTGACCTCGATTGGTCAGCACCATTGCATTAACGGATGTGGAGTAGCTTTGTAAAGCACACTCCTGGCTCTGTCCAGGTAGGATGTGGAGTCCTACTGTATCGCAGGAGCCCTGTATGGTCCCAGCCCCTTCCTCTCTGGTGCTGCCTGACCAGTAAACTTTGCTCCTCTGTGTCTTTCCCCTGTGATGTTTCTGCCTTTGGAGCCAGCCGATCATACACTGAAAACTAAGCTGCTCCACCTTAAGTTGTGGGTGTTGGATATTGTCTCAGCAGCAGGAAAGCTAACTCAGGGGGGACAATCAAAGACTGTTGGGATGGTCAGTGAGCCCACCAAGGTGGTAGAGCAGGAAGCAGTGAGAAAAATACGGAACGTTGGACGGAAGTAGGATGCTTGAACTGAGCTTACAGAGATGCAGTTATGGGTGATGACAAGATCTGGACCTCAGCTATGATTGCAGGAAAGAGCTGTGATACAGGGCAAGGTCATTGAGGGACTGAGAGGCCAGAGCTGGAAAGGTTGGTCTCCGTGAACACTGATGCCCCCCTTCATGATGGCCCCAAAGAGCGTAGAGAGTGTGCCAGTGAACTTAGAGCTAGAGCTTTCAAGGAATGATGGACGGCAGAAGCTCCTACAAAGTAAAAGAAGGATTCCATTAATCAGGCTTGAGCCAGCCCTCCTGATTCCACAACTGGGCTGGAAAGGGGCTCAGAGGCTTACAACCCTGCTTCTACTTGGGGCTTTCAGACTGAAAAGTAAATCTTGATATGTAGTTATCTTATTCCGGGTCTTAATTTATTCAAGATTTCCCCAGAACAGAGTCAGTATTTTTACACTGCACACATATTTAATATTTTAAAAGCAAAGCAAAGGCTCTCCAAGTTATCCTTCGCATCACAGCCAAGCCACATGAGTGCACCTATCTATGCTTATTTCTGGTCCTCTCTAGTAGCACTAAACTAAAATGCTCTATTTATTTAAACCTAAATTTAGCAGGAGGTGACTGGGCAGCTCAGGATACTGCAATAAAATGTTAGTAAAAGGTGCTGGAGGTCAGTGTTTCCAACATGTCTTCAGGCCGTGACACACATGGCAAAGAAAACAAGAAAGTCATGGAGATTCAGCGAGGGTACTTGGAGAATTAGCTACGAGCAGACCCTGACCTTTCTCCCTCTTCCTTCTCCTTAATCCCCTTCTAACTGAACAGCGCTCCTCTGGGCTGGAATAGCAGCCACGGGTTTGGTGCCACAGGCTAGAGCCCATGTGTGAACAGGATGCAGTGTCTAATCCCATACCAAGATATAAAATTAACTGAAGAATGACTTCCTGTTTCAGTTTGTTTGCTCATAAGTTACAAAGCCCTAATAGATATTGCAGGAAAATGAAAGCAATAAGCTCAAAGTTGTTCAACTGAGAAAAATAGCGGCTTTGTGAAGCAGATGTTCCTGAGAAACCTCTTAACCTCCTCCGCCAAGCTCAGCCCCACCTTCCCACTGAAGTCATCCGTTGAGGAGAATGTGCCAGCTGGGGCCACACAGCCTTCCCAGGGGAGTTATTTCTGTGCTTGGTGGAATCCAAAGCACTTTGTGAGGTTTGAGGCCAACTCCAGATCCAGCTCTGGCTCAGAAAGGGCCTTGTGGTCTGGAAAGCCTTTGAGATGCATCAGAGCATTTGGAGTCTGAGGCTTCTGGTTCATTCTAGGACAGACCCCCAACTAGTATGGCCATGTGGAGGTGAGCCATCCCCTACCATGGCTATGGTTTGACTACAGACAATACCCCCCAAAGCCTGTTAAAGATGTGGTCCCCCAGTGGTACTACGGGGAAGTGATGGAAACTTCAGCAGGCAATGACTAGTGAGTGGTCCTTGTCATTGAGGTTGTGCCCAAAGTGAGCTGTAGGACCTCAGCCTCTTCCTTTCTCTGCCTCTCTGATGCCTGGACTGTAGCTGAGTGGTTTGCTGCATGCACTGCCACCACGATGAGCCTCCTTTGCCAGGAGCCCACATTAATGGTACCTACTGATCTTGGACTGGAAATGCCAAACTTGTGAGCCAAAATGAAACTTTAATCATTAAAAGTAATTGCCTGGAGTATTTTGTTATAGTCATGGAAAGCTGACTATTAGAGCCACCTCAAGTGAAAACTGAATGTGATGTAATTTCATAGGCATCCTTGTGAGAATGTTTGCCAATATGTGTCTTACCCCAGGCCAGTAATGGGCTAAGTATAGAAGCCTGAGATAAGAAAGTCAGCTCTAAAAGCAATTTGAAAGAGCATGGAGTGAAGAAAGGTCAGGACTGGGTCTGCTGATATCCAATCATTTTCACGAAGGACTTAGCTTTCAGAATATTCCTGAGAACACTGGATTCTGGGTCAACCTCCCACACCACTTTCATACCCTTGTAGGTCAGAGCCACTCAATAACCTTAAGTCCTGGTTTTCACTTGGAACCCCTGTGAAGACCAGGGCCTGGCCGGACCTTATCAAAACCACCCACCCATTTTCTTTTCAGAGAAGATGGTCTGAACTCCATTACAGGTAATCTTTATTGTAGCCTTCATTATTGCTTTCTAGTCAGACATTTTTCAAACAATAAGCATTTAAATACTAAGCTGGACACAGCTAAGAATTTATAAACAAGCAAATTGATGATCTATGCATGCTTCTGCCCTCAGGTTAATCTGCCCCTTCTACTAGAATCTGAGCTCATTTCCACTGGATTCTTGAATGTACCAGGACTGAAGTCCTAGGGACTTTACCCAGACCCCGAAACACTCATCTAAGCCATCCCATCTCAGGTACACACACACACACACACACACACACACACACACACACAC